>NC_080586.1:78062500-78370682 GCF_029962835.1 Magnolia sinica
TTCTTAAATTTGGGAAATTGTTAGTAATAAAAGCATACATCACAACAGTGCGGCTTCCTTGGGTCCTTAGCTGTCGGGCCTACAATAATCAAATCAAAATATTAAATAGGCCACATTACAAGAAAGAGTTGGTGGTGTTAAAAACTTCATAGGATTATACTCTATTTTTAACCATTCTTGGATAAACCAATTAGAAATGGATGTGTCAGTGCATCAACAATCTCTTCAATTGTAGAAAATCTCTTCAATTGTAGAAAATTCACGTGAGAGTAAATAGAGGTGAATCTCAAGGTGTGTTTGGATGGGAGTAAAAGCATAAAAATAAAAAGATTTAAGGAAATATTTTTGAGTAAATGGGGTGAAATGATTGAAGCTCCTTTGGAGAGACGTGAATAAACAAAGGTGTTACTATGCACATGTCCCGCCTACACCTATGGTACTATTAAACAATCCAATTATTTACTAAATCATTAAAATCGCCCTACTAGAATAATCCAACCGTCCAAAGGTTGGCCATCTAAAAAGAGCATTAAGAAATGTTGGCAAGTTACTTGTTTATGATCCTTACATTTGTAGCCCACCCGAGGTTCGAAATTTCCTTAGTTTTGACTTGAGGTATATATTTCAATAAGCTTATTACAATCATTCTGTCAAATGAATTTGACATACCTAATGTGTACACAAATTTGGAATGTTAAAGCTGATTTCCTATATCAGCTATACTCTTATATTGAAAACTTTCAATGCATTCCAATTCTTCCAATTTACTACCACCCAAACAAAATATTTGGATTTCAATGCATTTCATTTACTCCCTTCCAAACGCATCCAACTTTAGTCATTTACTCCCAATTCATTTACCTCCAATTCCATCTCATTTACCTCCAAATATACAAGAATGGACATTCACCTAAAAACCATGGGTCCCACTTATTAGAGTTGAAAACACATTCGAGTGACTGGTCGCGAACGAATCACCTAAAAACCCAGTCGGGCAGTTCTTTTACCAGGCCCGTTGTGGGTTTTAAAACATTGATAGTCTATCTTAAACCATCACCTATTCTTTCTTCAGAAATGTCTATGACGAATCCAAACCACCCATAAGGTGGGCTCCACTGCAGAGAAGCCTAGGACCGCAAATCAGGTCCATTCAAGCATCAGGTGGGGGTCACAATATGTTCTTGGAATGTCAGTCATTGGAGGCTTTCAAGCTGTAGTAATTTAGCCCCATCAACTGGCCAGATTTTGCTAGGGCATCAAAAAGTGGGGCCCACCAAATGGATGACTTCCATATCTGGAACATAAAGCTGCCTGTAGAATTAGCAAAACCTCTGGAGCAAAAAGAGTTTCACAACCAGCTTCAATCCAAAAGGACAGGTAGGAAGAGATTCGGAAAGCAAGACCTGTTACATGATTTTTTTTATTTTATTTTTTACATTTCTATCTTAAGTGGGAGAAGCGGTTTTCAAGGAATGATAAGGAAATTCATGCAAGGATGGACTGAAGAAGCAATTCACAGCACACTTCCCAAAATAGAACCCCATGCAAGGTCCTGGAGATTCATCTGGTGGAGCCCACCACGACACATACCCAGGCCTGAAAAGTCTGGTTCATTCATCAGGTGGGCCCCCCAAGTACATTGGGTATGAGACTTTTTTTGGTGATTTCTTTTAACCTGTAGCCAACTTGATGAATGGCCAGCCTGATTTTGAGGTCAGGACATGTTTAAGGCGGGCCATGTGCTATCTAACACATGCCCTGAATTGCCTCTTCTACCGATATCCCTGCACAATTCTGCCTTAACATTTCTCATCCCAGGAGTGTTAGTTTTTTCCCTTGGCATTCCTTTCTCTCTCCTTCCCACCATTTGCTGGCAGCTCATTCTCCAAAAAACAAGGTAAGCTGCCATTGCTGGGCCCAAGAAGAACCTGAGGTTCAAAGAGACTGTCGCAGCCTGGGCTCTGAGGCTGGGCCATACCTAACTGCTGCTGGAAGTAGCCTTCTATCTCCAATGTATCCATTGGTATATCACCCGTAAGCGTCTTGAAGGCGAACTCGAGACAAGGATCAGGCCATGAATCCCCAAATGGCAAAACAAGAGGCGATTGTGGCACGTTGCCATCAGCTGGTTTCTCAGCTTCATCTGGGATTGGTTTCTCTGCTTCAATTACGGTCGGTTTCTCGGCTTCAACCTTTCCTGTTTGGCATGCTTCCGTGGCTCCGGAAGCTGGGGGTGCAGGTCCCACTTTCTGTTTAGTGGCCAGCCGACAAGCCAGGTCAGGGTTTTGGAAGACCACCAGGTTGGCTTCAAGCCCAGCCAGACGTTTCGACGCTCTTTGAGGCAAGATGGACACTTTCCCAGCTTTGGCTTTGCGGGAATGAGCACGGGTGCTTTTTGCTTCACGCTTTTCCACCTCATTCTGTAACAGCTTCTTTTCTTCTGATTCAGGAGGGACCTTGTTTGCGTTCGCCAATCCGACATCCAGTGGCTTCGCATCTTTGGCTTCCATTCGTGGCCCAGTATCTTTTTGCTTCTTGTCTACAGATTCCATTTGCGGCCCAGTATCCATTTGCTTCTTGTCTTTGGATTTCATTAACTCTCTTTTCAGCTTTTTTTCTTCTGATTCAGGTGGGACCTTGTTCGCGTTCGCCAATCCGTCATCCAGTGGCTTCTCATCTTTGGCTTCCATTCGTGGCCCAGTATCTTTTTGCTTCTTGTCTACAGATTCCATTTGCAGCCCAGTATCCATTTGCTTCTTGTCTTTGGATTTCATTAACTCTCTTTTCAGCTTCTTTTCTTCTGATTCAGGTGGGACCTCGTTCGCGTTCACCAATCCGTCATCCAGTGGCTTCTCATCTTTGGCTTCCATTCGTGGGCCAGTATCTTTTTGCTTCTTGTCTACAGATTCCATTTGTGGCCCAGTATCCATTTGCTTCTTGTTTTTGGATTTCATTAACTCTCTTTTCCCTAGCTTCTTTTTTGTCGATTTCAACAGAGCTGCATTCTTTAAAAGCTTCTTGCCCGCTGATTTCAACAGGGGACCATTCTCAGGGAGCTTGTCTTTGGATAATGGGTTCTTGTCTACTGACTTCAACAGCAACCCATCTTCCAGAAGCGTCATGCCTTCAGATTCTGATGGCCCAACATTTTCTGAAAGCTTCTTGTCTTTGCATTCCAATGTCCAACCATTTGTTTGAAGCTTCTTGTCTTCCGATTCCATGGGCACCGCATTCTTCAAAAGCTTCTTGTCTTCCAGTTTTGACAGCACCCTAGTCTCTGGCTGCTGCTGATGATTGTCTTCATATTCCAATGGCAACCCATTCTCCAATGATTTAGATGGCTGCTTCCCGTCTTCGAGTTCTGGTGACTCTTTCTCCATGATCTGAGCAGCTTGAATCCGCTCACTCTGTCTTCTCTTTGAGTGACCGCTCTGTCTTCTCTTTGAGCAACCAGTGGAGTCTGGAATGCAACACAATCACAATTCAGAAGCTGAGAACTTGATACAACCGATGCATCACCCCATGGAGCCTATACGCAGAGATGGTCAGATGATAATCCATCTTGGGCTTGAGGCGACGAACCATGGTACAAAAATTATGCCGAGTAGTTGCTCCCAACCATTGATTGAACAGTCAAAAACAAAATTTGTAAAATGTCCAAAATTCAATTCCAATAAGTTTGCTAATTTTAGTTGGTCAGCTTGATCAGCTAGCTACTCAGGAACAAGGTTTAAAGTATCTTCCAGAACCGGTACGTATTGATACATACCAGTATCATCCATGAACGTATGGATGTATTGACCTGAATCAGCCTGACAGAGGGCCATCCAGAGCTGTATCAGTGGTGAACGATGCAATACCCGGTACACCGATTTTAAACCTTACTTACGAGAGGAGCCTTTTGGGTTAAAGTTAGCATGAGGTGGTCTCCTATCATGTCCAAAAGCTTCTAAAGAGATCTTTAATCAGCTTGCTGGGATGTGTATACTGTGAATTTAAAGGAGGTGACGGATCAAGGAAAGAGATTTTGGATGGTAATCCTGCCACGAATCAATGCATTGGTGCAAGAGCAAAGGAGGGTAAGGCTAGAATTCTGTGAAAAGTTGAAATGGAAAAAGCATATGATCAGGTCAATTGGGATTTCTTGCTGTACTCTCTTGTAAGAAAGGGATGTGGGATGAAATGGATGGGGTGGATAAAGGAATGCATATCTTCAGCGTCATTCTCAATCTTAGCGGGCGTTTGGATCGTGAGTTACTTAAGATAGGCTACTTATGCCTTACATAGCTTATCATGGTTTCTACATATTAAGCTGAAGAGAAGAAGTAACTTTTAAGTTTTTTTTTTTTTTTTTTTTTAAGTTACTTATAATTGATCTTAAACCAAACTTAATTATCTTAAATAAGTTATTTATCTGCTGCTGTAAGTAGAAAAAGGTATTTTATTTGGTGGTATCCAAACAGGCCCTTAGCGAATGGGTGAATGGGTCTCCTGCAGGGTATTTCTAAAGCTTGAGGTATTCGTCAGGGAGATTCATTCTCTTTTTGTCTTTCCCTAGTTACCAAGAGCCTAAGCTTATTAACGGAAAGAGCATCTCATATCAACCATATTAAAGGATTTGAGATTGGTAATCAGATATTGTTGGTGAGTCATCTTCATTTTGTGGATGTCACTGTCTAATGTGAGGCAACATCAGTGCAAACCAAGAATCTGTGAGGCATTCTATGGCATAGTTGCAGGAAGAGTGAAGCAAAGGGGCAACAGATTCAGGTGTGAGAGCAAGGAAGCGTCTGTTTTAAAAAGTTAGCAAGTATAAAGCAGCTAGGACGAGGGAGGAGAAGTGCGAGTACAAAGCATGATTTAAAGCAGGAGTGACCGTTTTTTGAAAGATCGTGAAGGATCATGCAACTAAGTTGTAAGGTGCTTTGGTGAGGTGTCCGGTCTTCAAGTAAATTTTGGAAAAAAGTGAAGGGGTAGTTGGAAGTCTCCCACAGCAAATGGGATGCCAACATTGAATTTCCTGCGTCCCTTATTTTGGCCTTCCTCTCGGAGGTAGTCCAAGAGCCATATCATTTTGAGACCCAATTATCGAAATGTAGACTTGAAAAACATGTGATTTTCGGTGATGTCACAACAGAAAAGTCTATTCGAAAGTCAAAATCAGCGCTATTGAATATGTTACAGTGCATCTTTGCACCCTTCCCAAATTGGCCTTAAGAAACAGGTCAAACTAGGACAGTTCGTGTGGCTGTCCTAGGTGTTTTTTAAGTAAATTTACGGTAGAAACTAACCAAGATCAAGGGCTAATATTCATTACAAGTTTCTCTTTTATTCTGATTTGGTTTTTATATGCGTATACATAAAAGCTGTAAAATAAAATCATGTTTTATTGTTGGAATATTCTCTGCATGCATGCATGGTCCCTCATCGGATGTTTCCTTCGTTTATCAGTTGTGGATTTTTAATGAATTGTTGAAGTTTGTATATGAATTTAAGGATTGAATTGCATTTTAGAGAATGCCCAAAAGAAAACTGTCAACACTCAGTAATTTGGTTATAATGAAGTTTAAGACTTCACCCTGTACTCCCAAAGGTGATGTGCCGATCTTCTCTGTCGTCTTTCCATCAGAATTCAATCTGTCACTATCAAAAAGGCATCGCCTTGCTGACTTCTCTTGTTTGGCTGCAACACGCCTTCCTGACTTCTCTTGTTTGGCTGCAACAGGAGACTAAAACAGGACCCCCAAAAAAAAAACTATAAAAATCAAAGTCGTTAGCTTGGAAAAACAATAAATAATACGTGGAACAGCAAAATGCTATGAATTTTATCTAGCAGCATGTTGCCATTCTAATGCAAATAGCCTAAAACAAGATCAAGAGATGTGAGGATACTTTGTGCAATATCTCCTTCACTCTCATCAATATTTATTAATAAATAGAAATTAGATTATCTGCTAGAGCTGTCACTTCAAAATCATAACAAGACTTTTTCAATGATCAGTTAACTTTAATATGGGAAATATTTTAGGAATGCTAATCAGAAGTTGCACCCATTATCACACACTTTGCTCCCAACAAAGCATGTGGCAGATGCATACAAGATCCAGACCACTCATCTGCCACCCCCACCATATAAGGGACACGCTAAAATCAGACCAGCTGTAATGACCACTCTATTTGATGTAGAAACATTACCATTGTCCTTTTTGGGCCATGTTCCACTCAATGAACAAAAAAATTGTGGGCCACACAATCTGGATCTTTTGCACCTTTGACACATCCCATGGGAACTCATGTCTGGTTAGCATTCCTCGAGAAAGATAGAATGATATAAAGATGTAGTTGAGCAAATAAGTAATTTAGAAAATCAGGAAGCAGTTGGCTCAAACATACAGAGAATTTGTTGCCTATTGACCGTGTGTTGCTGATACTTTGTTTCTTCGGTTTGGCATCCTTTCCAAGCTCTCCGGTTTCAAGATAGCGTAAGACGTCCACTTTAGAGCGGAATATGAATCCAGTAACAGGATCTGTGTAATACTGACAGTTTGCATAGATGATGACAGATATTAATGTTTAGTTTCAGTGCTGGTTTTTTCATTTTGAAATTTAATGCAATTTTATTAAAAGATGCTACAGGCACAAAAAACTACAAAAACCCAACAAGGGCTACAAGAAACAATCTGTGGA
Source organism: Magnolia sinica (assembly GCF_029962835.1). NCBI lineage: Eukaryota > Viridiplantae > Streptophyta > Magnoliopsida > Magnoliales > Magnoliaceae > Magnolia > Magnolia sinica. Next base: position 78,069,188 of record NC_080586.1, read on the forward strand.
GATATTCAAACAACTTGCCCATTCAAGAACATCTGCCTTAGCCCGATTGAACAGACGCAAGACCCCTACCCACTCTTATTCCTAAAACACCAATTATTTCTCTCACCCCAAATTGCTTAAAGCCCCACCAAGAAGAGCCACTATAAAATCCTTACATTTTTCCTGGCGCTGCCACCATGCCATGCAAGCAACACCTCTTCAATTGATCCAGGCACAACCAAGGAATCATGAAAACCCGTCAAAACCTCTCCCATAACAACCAAGCAAACAGCCAATGGATAAACAAATGATTTACCGATTCTGCATCACTAAGGCACATGAAGCACATGTTGGGTATGATCATAGACCGCTTTTGAAGACTATCAATGGTAAGCACTCTCTTTTTGTTCGCCAAGTAAACACAGTGATCTTGTGAGGGGCTACATATCTGCACACAAAAGCCACCAGATCTGCATCCAAATCCAACCCACTCTCTAGTGAGATGCCCTAAAAGGACTGAAAGGAAATACAGTTCAACTTCTCTAATTTCCACATTAGACATCCTTCACCCTAGGTGGGGGCCTAAAATCTTGAATCCTAGCTGAGAGCCTTACAAACTCTTCCATCTCCTCTTCAGAAAAGTTCCTTCACATGAAGGAGACTACAACTTTTCTCGCACACTCAAGAAACGTCGAGCAATGCTAAGATTACCATCCATAGCCACTCTAGCCAGCCTAGGAAAATCCACTTGAAGAGATCTTTCCCTCAGACATACATCAAATCAGATTCTCTCCATCCTCGACTACTCCCATCTTGAATTTAGCTGTCACACTTTCAATCGCCTTCCAAACCTTAGATGCCCTATACAAAGAAGACCCCTATATTTTGACACCACAACTTCCCTCCTCTGTTTCAATGTTGGTATAATAAATATTTAATAAAACCAATATGTAACCAAGAAATAGGTCCACTGACAAGCCCACCCCTTGTGAAAGCCACCTGCTGATCCAGACCATTCATTGAGTAGATCCCATCATGGATGACCTACATAGCAAAGATCCACATTCCTACCTTGCTCTTGCAAGAGAAGTGTGGATCTTTGATCAGTCAGATTCTTTCTGTGGCCCATGGGAACTATATGAAGTAGGGCTGCAACTTGGGTTCAGGTCACCCCGAACCCATCAGACCCAACCTGAGTCTGGGTTGGATTGTCAAGGCCCTCAGGTTCAGGTTGAAAAATGCCAACCAGATTTGAATGTGGGTCGGGTTTGGGTTGAGCAAATTTGGCTTGGGTTAGGTTGGATAGAGAATAATCACATGTATTTGGGTCAGCTTGCTTTGGATCAAGTATGGTGAACTTTGTGTTGGAAAACAGGTGGGATCAGATAGCAGGTTGGGTCCTCTGGAGGTCAGGTTGACCTTCAACCCGACCCAAGCCGCTCGCGTTGCACCCCTACTATGAAGGACCTGGACCCCCACATAGTGGAGCGCAAGGGATGAGCCTCTGGGGTAAAAGCATCTCTAGTATCTCTTGAGAAAATTACTAAACAAGAATGCACTGGAAGGGGAAAAAAATCACCGGAAATCAGACGCACAGTTGAATTATAAGATGGAAGATATGGAAAAAGCAAAAGATAAGCAATTGCAGAGGTGAATACCATGTCTCTTCTAAATCCAGCTCCTATCCGGTTTCTATATTTGATTTCTTTAGTCCATCCTGGAGGTAGGCAGTCTGGCCAACTTTCATTTTGAGATGCAACCTAACAATTCATGATTGAATACTCAGAGATTTTCATTTCACATAGAGGCAGTCTAGTTGTAGTAAAAATGAATAAATGAAAGACAGATGAGTCACAACAAATATAAAAGCTTTGTTAAGTACACACTACACATGCCCTACACCGGTGGCAAAAAAGGTACCAACCTAATACATGAGTGGGAACATTCAAGCACAGCATCAGGAGTGCTCACCGTGTAAAGACATGGCACAAAATCAAGCTAGTCAACTCATCAGTTGGGCCACACATGCACTATGACAATGGAGGGTTTGAAAAAAGAATCCAAAAGTCAACATCAACATAAATGTGACCGGCCTGATGAGTAGATCAGCCCAATCTCAAGACAGGTCATCTCAAGTGGAGCCATCTAATTCATAGTATGTCCCACACATTGGCATGTTTGGCAGCATGTAAAGGTGGATAGAATCAGTAGGGAAAAATTGATGAAGGGCTCACATTGTCTGGACAGGGAGTGTATGTCTTTTTATTCTTTGGTCCGGATGTCTCACCGTCGAGCTTTCTCTTTTTCTTTGGTTTGGATGTCTCACCGTTGAGCTTTCTCTTTTTCTTTGGTTTGGATGTCTCACTGTTGAGCTTTCTTTTGTTCTTTGGTTTGGATGTCTCACTGCCAAGCTTTCTTAAGTTCTTTGATTTGTATGTCTCACTGTCGAGCTTTCTCTTGTTCTTTGATTTGGATGCCTCACAGTTGATCTTTCTCTGTTTCCTTGGTCCGGATTTCTCACTGTCAAGCTTTCTGCTTTTGAGATAGCGAGAGACCGCTTCCTTGGAATAGAATTTCCTTCCAGTTAATAGATCAATGTAACACTACAAAAAAGCATGAACAGACATGAGCAGTTACCATAGTTTACTATATGATCCACGAGGTTTTCAATAACTTCGAGGGTTTGTTTGGATACACCAATAACCGGTTAAGCTAAAATAGGAAATAAAATAAACCGGTTAACTCTTTTTTAACCATGTTTGGTTACGAAATAAAAAATGGAAAAGTTTTTTCCTTGGTTACTGTTTTAACCAGAAAAGCCTAAAGAATTGGTTTTTTCCTAATCCCCCAGTAGTTTTCTTTTTCTTTTTCTTTTTAACCATTTTGACATCTCTCTCTCTCCCTCTCTGTAAGGGCCTGTTTGTATTGGGATTAAATTAGGGGAATGAAAGGAAAAGCAAAACGGTGACATAAGAAGATGGTACATTGACATCAACACTAGGGGAAGCAAACCCTTCCACTTGTTTCTTTGGCTAAAGAGAAGTCCCGAAAAATGCTTTGCCTTTGCATTTAAAAGTGTTTGGGTTGCAATCCCACAAGGGGAAAGCTCTTTTCCCTCCAATTTTGCTGTTTAAAATGTCACATCATAAGGTAAACTCCTTTCCCACCATTTGACTTTTTGAAAAATAAAGGTTTTACTCATTTGTTGAGGTGCAAAAGATGAAGACAAACAGTTTGTCATGGCATCGTTCACTTCCCAAGCAAGTGTAAATGTCTTGTCGACGTAAACTAAATGTTTTCCCCAGTTTACCCTCGATCCAAACAGGTCCTAAACATACAATTAGGGGTGGCAATGGGTCGTGTTTGGACCAGAGCTAGCCCAGTCCAACACTTACGGCCCTATGCCCGAGCACGGCCTAATCATGCCATGATCTGGGCTCAAGAAAAATTGGTTGGACCTGGTTCTGATTAGGCCCTGCCTGGAAATTGATAAAGTCGCTATTTCCCTCTTGAATGTTTTTAATATATCCATTGATCAAGTAGGCCACACATTCACATAAAATAGACACTTAAAAAGAACGACATCAATGATCTCCTTTCAAGATGCATTTGTTACCTAATCAAGGATTACATTGGCATATTGTGGGATATAAGACGGACATATAAATCGGGCAAGGGTGGGGCAGGCTAAAATGACTAAACCCAAGCCTGGCTCAAAAATTGATTGGGTCATGCACGTCAAGCCCAAGCCTAGTAGACGGACCAACCTAATAGCTCCATGCCTAGTCCAAATCCAGGTTAGCTTGTCGGACCGAGCGAGCCGCCTAGCAAATTGTCACCCTTACCCACGACCCCATATGAGAAACATGAAACTCAAAATTAAAATGTCCAAATGGTGGACCTCAATTTAGATGAATCATAAACCAAACACATGAGACATGTAACTCAAAATTAAACTGTCCAAATGGTGGGCCCCACTTTAAAGGAATCATAAAACAAAATAAAATAGTGAAATGAAATTTTAATTGCCAGATTCTTGGATGCCTGATGGATTAGTGCTCTGTATATTATTACTTTTTTATTCAAAAGTAATCCATTATTTTTCAAACAAAGTTCAAATTTGTTCCATCTTAACATGTATTTACCAAACTAGGTTGATATTTTGTATAGAACTAAACTATTATTTTTAGTTCCAATCCTTTTTCTTAACCATCATAATCATCTAAACCTTATGCCAACTAACTGGGGTCGGCTACATGAATCCTTTCCACCATCCCACTCTATCAAGAGCCATAACTTCAGCTAGACCCTAGATCATCAAGTCTTTCTTATTACCCCCACCCACGTACTTTTGGGCATTCTCCTTGGCCTTTTAGAGTACCAACTCAGCTAGGGTAGTTTTTGGTCTATGTTGCACATGACCAAACCATCTATTAACTTTCCCTTGAATGCATTTGTTTCTAATTTTATCCTTGTCTTGCCACTCATCCATCTTAATATCCTCGTTTCAGCAATCCTATGAGCCTGTTGTTCCTTAACTGTCTAACATCATGTTGCATAAAGCCATCCTATAAAATTTCCCTTTCAATATGAGTAGTACACAACGATCACCTAAAACTCCAAAGGCACATCTCCATTTCTTCCATCCCGATTGAATTCTATGAGCAACATCTTTATCAGTCTCTCCACTCCAATAAATTATCAACCCATGAAACTAAAAGTGGTCATTTTGTGTTTATGCCCTCCCTCATCTTGTCAATCAAATCAATGTCATCTGCAAACAATATACACCATGGGATCTCTTCCTACAAATGACTAGTTAACTCATCCCTAACCAATGCATAATCCCGATCGAATTCTATGAGCAACATCTTTATCAGTCTCTCCACTCCAATAAATTATCAACCCATGACACTAAAAGTGGTCATTTTGTGTTTATGCCCTCCCTCATCTTGTCAATCAAATCAATGTCATCTGCAAACAACATACACCATGGGATCTCTTCCTACAAATGACTAGTTAACTCGTCCCTAACCAATGCATAAAAATATGAGCTCAATGCCAACCCTTGGTGCATTACTTTTAATCATCTAACATGTACTCACCTTGTTTTATTCCCAACCTATAGTGAAGATCATCATAAGTCTTAAGTTTAGTCTCACTTGCTACTTTCTTAGCAATTATTTTGGCCTTTCTATATTATTTAAGATTCTCATTGTTTCTAGTCCAATGTCAACTTTGAAACATGAACGCTTCTCGTTAACAACTTTTTGTACATCTTGATTCCACCACCAAGTTTCCTTATATGATTGGATTTTTCCTCAAGATACTCCTAAAACATCTTTTGCCACTTCCTAATGCAGTCGACCATCTTAATCCACATAACGTTTATTTCTCCCTCGACATTCCACATTCCTTCTTTCATCAATTTATCTTTGAATAGCATTGTTCTCTCCTTATAATTTCCACCACCAAGTTTTTTGACACCTATTAATTGCATCCCCTTTCTTGCATCTTTTAATGTAAACATCCATAACCATTAACCTATGTTGCAACGTCAAACTCTATCTAGGTATCACCTTGCAATCCTTACATACTGATCATCCTATCTTCCTAAGTAGAATATATATATATATATATATATATATAAATCAACTTTTGGAAGTTATTAAATATTCACCTTTCTTTTTAAAGTATGTGTTTGCTAGTGTTAGATTGTATGCCATATCAAAATCAAGGATAGTTTCTTCTCACAAAACCATATCCTCCACGTACCCTCTCATATCCTCTACTTTCTTTTCCTACATAGCCATTTAAGTCTCCTCCCACATATCCTCTCCATTCCGGAATTGCTTACATTATTCCATCCATATCCTCCCACAATTGTCACTGGGTCTATCCTCTCACCCTTCCTATAATACATGCACTAATAACATTGATTATCACCTCTCCCAACACAAGTTTTATTAAAATCTTATCACTTACTCTCTTAACATCTATAACTATATCATTTAAATCTTTATCCACCACTATCCCTATTCCATGTTTATTACTGTCCTTTCCTATATACCAAAGCTTATATCCATCAATTTCTCTAGTTTTGGCCCCTTTTCCACTTGATCACCTGAACATCAGCTATGTTAACTCTCCTTCATTTCATCATATCTAGTAACTCTATATTCTTACTTTGCATATGTTCCTTGTGGCAAGACAAATATTCTCCTGGACTAGCTTCTTTACTTGCATGTGTCCAGAATAGCGTGGGAACAACTGCTACTTCCCACAACAAACAGGCATTGTTGCGGCAGGTTGCTTCTGGGGGACGCCCTAGCCAACACTTGCCCATTTCCCACTGCACCATGGTTCTAATGCAGCACATCACTTACAGGGAATGCCCTAGAATGAGTTGGATTGTCATATTGTTCGGATTCATGTTGGAAGTTATGGCATAAGTTTGATGCTAGCAGCCAACCTGACACAGCCCTCCTTTATCCAGGGTGGGGACCGACAATGAGAGGATATAACTCCCACATGTGCAATGCAATAGAGTAATACATAGGCTGATTATAATTAAGCGCTATCTAATAGTCGATTACATAGATTCAATCAACGAGTTGGTCTTTTTCTTAACCGCAACCAAAAATTTTGTTGCATCCAAACAGCCTCTTAGTTCCTACATTTCCAATATGCGTATTCTCAAGATACTTCTATTGAGAGCTGCTAAGGATATCTGGACAGAGAATTAAGAACCTCTTTTACAGCACAAGTGTGAGCGTGGCCATCATGTGCATGCTGGGCAATTCATCAGATGGGCACCATTCTGGCTCAAAGACCAGGCTAGACCGGTGATCAGGAAGGCCAAATGCATATAGCAGAAATGGTCAATGGAGCAAACCCAGGCTAATCAAATCCAAATTTTGGATATGTTCAGCCTGACTAGTTCATAGGCCCAAGGCTCCAAACCAATGTAGCCCCGGTCTGTTAACATCCCTACAGTTAAAATAAAATGACAAATGGCTGACATAAAATGTAGACATGTAGCCCACCCGATGAACAAACTTATTTACAACTTTGCAATTGTTTAGCATGCTGCTAGTGAGTTTTGCTGCTAAAGAATCGATATCTACAACTAAAATAACAATAAATTCAAAAGAAAATGAAAAGTTTGCACAACATGCAACATATTTGAGGTGACATAGGACAATGTGAAGGGTCAGCACCTCGAATATGCCATAGAGCCTTTGATTTCCCTATGTGTAACTTCTACATGCATATACCTTCCAAAACCAGAAAATTACTGAAAGGTTTCAACAAACATGCGTTAAAAGATGAAGAAGGATTTTTCTTCTTTAATGGATATATATATATATATAAACATCAAAAGGGGAAGGTGACATATAATATCAGCAGTGATGAAAAATCAAATACTCAGGTTTAATGCTAACAGATACCTTGTAACATTTTCCAGCTTGCGAACCATTCTTCCGTGTTTTAATCTCAATAATCCAACCTGCAGGCAACAATCCTTGCGAATCCTCCATTCACACTACAAGCTACCAACAAATTGTATAATTAGGACCTTTAAGTGAACCGCATGTCAAATGCATCTAAGAACCAGACAGAAGACGCACAAACTTACTGGCAAAGGTTCGTTTCTTGAGAACGTATTGAGCTGTCTTCAACTGGGAGGTATGATTGCCAAGCATTCCAATTTCGAGATAATGAAAGATCTCTCTCTGATAGATTTTGCATCAGATTATCGTATTAGTGTAATAATACAAAATCAACAAATGATCAAAGCAGACTAAGCAATTGAAGAATTAGCTACTGTGTGATCTGCAGAATACAAGATTCTGCAACTTTATAAAAGTTTCGGGTCCTTACTCTTACTCCAGTGGTAGACTCTCAGGAGTTTCAACACCCGGTTGAGGGTTCGAGTACCCATAGGTGGTGAAATCCCACTATGGCGTGAGTGTGTGGTGGTGTGTGTGCGTGTGTAAAAAAAAAAAAAAACTTTATAAAAGTTTCTATTAGCTTTATAACTCGGGTTGTTCATGATAGTATTAGCTTATGTGTGACTGCAACATAGAAGATTCTGTAAAAAGCTATTCATCTGGTGGGAGTGGAACCCTCTCACTCTTTATACTGAGACAGTCAGGTCATCAAGTGGACCACATATGTACAAAAGAAATGGATGGTTAGAAAAATTAACCAAAGATTCACATTGAAGTGCATGTGCAGCCCACCTGATGGATAGAGAGGGAACTTTCTTGACCCATGGAACCAATGTTCCAAAATCTCAGTACTTGTGTCAGAATTGGCCAGCCAGAAAAAAGATGGAAATCAGGGTGTGTCAACAGGCCCAAAAACTAAAATGAATTAGTGTGCATCAGCCATATCATTGCCAACATCATCACATCAACGTGATATTTTATAAATATTTTAAAAATATTAAATTAAAATAGGAAACTGCCTATCTTGAGTTTTATTTATTTTTATTTTTATTTTTTTTTACATTCATTTTTGTTTTCAGTATATTTTATGCATGCATCAGTCTTCCATGGATCTTTTTATGCATGCCAAACCACTCTCGCCGCTTGATCAACAGATGCTTCCTCACAACACATGTAGCACATATCCGGAATGTGAACTTCTTTTTCTTAAGGTTATCAACTCGATACCATCACTCCATTAAATCGCACATATCCAGAATGTGAACTTTTTTCCCTCATACTGTCGCACAAGGAGATCTTGCATGAAAAAACTCGCTCAATCAAAGTAAAGCAATCATAAGATAAGCATCTCTCTCTCTCTCTCTCTCTCTCTCTCTCTCTGAATCTTCACCACCACTTATTGAGATTCGTGCCCGATTCTTGAATTTCCACTTCTCTAGAGGCCCTATTGATTTTTTATTTCAGAATGTCGAGGTTTTTAGTAGTTTGTAAACCAGTTAATCCCATAAACATATCCCCGTTTTCAGATTCCAAAAGTTTTTTGGTAACCCCACCTATCAAGGTTCATTATGTTGGACTTTTTCTTAGAGTGACAATAGGGTCACTCATTCTTGCTGCCTTTCTATTGTACTTTTCTTTCTTTGATAAATTAGGTTATCTTAAAAACCTGCAATTTTGTGCAGCCAAATACTTGAGCATGACCATCCATCAGTGTGGATGCTTCATGCATAACTCATCTAGCAACCAGTGTTCGTAGTATCTATAACATTAAATGTATCATTAACCAGGGATACAGAAACATGCAGCAATGTCACCTATATTACTGCCAAAATGCATCGCTAACTTAGGGAAACATGGGGAAAACAGTCGAATTATTCAGTGAAACTGCAGGTGACAATAAAATACACATATTTACATATTTAGAAATCAAACAAAAAAAAATACAAAAAATTTAAAATTAAAATTAAAAAAGAATCATATATGATAAGTTTCCATTTAATGGAGGCCTAAAGCATGTGTTGTTGTAAAAAATTAGTGTAATAGCAACCAAAATGTTCATACATGATACATGTCTAACCAACCATACATCCATCCATAGATACATACATGCCTAACCATTCATCCATCCATCCATCCATCCATGCACACATACATACGTACATGTCTAACCATCCATCCATATATACATGCATGTCTAATCATCCATCCATCCTTCCATCCATGCATGCACACACACATCCATGATCCATCCATGCATGCCTACGTACACACATCCATACATACATTTCCTGATACAACCATGCATCCATTAAAAAATCAAATGGAAAAATCATTTTTAAAAATATACAAATAATTTTTAATATTTTTCTTAAATAAACTGATCTCCATCAACAAATGCAATCCATTGATCATAAGCATGGAATCATAAATAAGAAGAAAAAACTAAAACAAAGTAGAAATATAAACAAAAAGGTAGAAATAATTTTTTTGAAACCAAAATGATTTTTTTTTTTTTTAATTTTCAAACTATAAATAATTTTTTTAAATTTTCCTAAAAATCAAGAGATCAATATGTATCGATGGGTCAGTCAACCTTCATCTTCATGCTAAAAGCGGGCCCCCAATTACTAAATTTAAGCAAGAAAATGGGAAAAAACGGATTTTCCCAATTTCCCTAATTTTGATTTTTCACTCAAATCCATGTCAATGCATGAGAACTATGGATAGACATGGATTTTGGCAAGAAATCCATGTAAAAAGATATATTAAAAAAAATAAAAATAAAACATAAGTTTCTACAATTATCATACATTGGGGTTCTGGCCTATGAACCTTTAGATCTTCAATTTCTCCCAATAATTTGTTTCGATTCACAAGACTTCAAAAGGAATGGTCGAAATCAAGTCTCAAACAAGATCCCCACAAAAAAATTCTCCAAAATCTCTTTTTTCTGTTTTTTTCCTTCACATTTTTCAATATTTACACACCTCCCCAACCTAAAATCAGCAATAATATCGTCGATATTGTAGTGACACACGAAAAATGTCAATAAATCAGTGATATATAGATGATACCTAGAAATCCTATGATTAAAGTGGGTTTTGGTATCACCAACCCTGCAATACCAATATTATCGATGAGAATATCGATCGTATTGACGATAATAGGAACAATGCCTATGAGCATTTTTTTTCGCCGACGTTAAAATTGCCTAGCTCAAAACTGTACATTATCCCTATACATAGAAGTCCCTTGAAGAGACATTCCATTCCCCTTGGTTATATGGAAAAGAAACAATCTTCTTTAGGCCTTCTGTGTGCCACAAAGAAACATTCGATGCATCAATAATGTCATTTGAGGATTTTTTTTATCTCGATGCATTATCAAATCTTTGTGATTGAGATTCAACTTCACCATAAAGCACATTGTAGCAACAACAAGGCTATCATAGACCTTTTCTCTAACATTTCAGTCACTTCACTGAATATATTCATGAAGCATCATGGCATTATTCACCGTCACTCCTATATCAAAGATTTGCCTACCACCAAAAACAATTTTTTTTTTAAATCACTGTAGGAAAGGTAAACTGCTATCACATTTGCAGTCTGAGACATCATGGTTTGCAAATTGGTTTTTGTGTATTGAATCTTCCACGACCGATACGAGGTCGTATTGCCCCGTATCACCCTTGTATTGAGATGATACAGCTGCATCATTCATGGATGATATCAGTGGGTATTGGGCAATGCGTACCATTATCAGATTATAAGTCAAACATTGGTTTAAGGGCTAGAGTTTATAATAAATCTTACCAAGGTTATTGAATGGGATCTATGTAAGTTTGCACAGAAATGTGGGCTGGTGTCAGACACAAACACAAGGTGTAAGATGTGGGAGGCCCCAAAAATCTGGAATGAGGCATTTCTATCTGGATGTTAAATGATATTGAAATATGTGTCATTGTATACATTTGAGTTCATAAATGTATTAGATATGGAAAATGAATCTGCACGATAGAAATACCTCAAAAGTGGCAACTACCACTACATGACCCTATTTGCTTCCTCGCCCTTCAGAGCTTATGTGTAATAGTTGAGTTGGGTTTCTTGGCATGTGAGTGGTGTGAAGTCCAATGTTTTAAATAGCTATGCCATGTAGTGTGTAGCTTATGCTACATAGCGTAGCTTAGCCTTGAAAATAGCTTAAGTCACATGTAGCCTGGGCAACATGATTAATTGGCATGCGCTACACACTATGTAGCTCGAATTACAATTTATTTTCATTACAACATTAAAATCAATTAATGTTTTAACGATTTGTTACATTTTTCTATTTTCACTAAAAATTAGATAATGTTTTCAATGCTTTTAGTCAAATAATATAAGTAATGGTATTAACTCAGTTTCATTGCTCTTTCTTTACCTCTATACTTAATCATTGCTCTTTCTTTACCTTTATACTTAATCATTGCCCTTTCCTATTACTTTAGGTTGCTTTGTTTGCACCAAATGTCATGATATTTTATTAAATTTCATTGTTAATCAGTCTAATTAAGTACAGAATATCATGAAATTGGTGCAACCAAGCGCATTAAAACAATGGTGTAAATGTGAGATTTAGTCATGACTGGTTTAAAGTGCCCAAGTAAATAAGGAAGGCTGATTTCTGGTGGGCAACCAATTGCAGAACTATTGTTAACCTACAATACCCAATCCCAACTTGACAGTAGAAAGGCTAGGAGTCCCTACAATGCTTTTACCATCTAGTAATATCAATCATATTGAATAATTCTTAAGTCCTGATTACAAAGTCTCCTTGTTCTTTCTTCCTCATCTACTGTTTGGAGTCTTTTGGGCATAACACCAAAAGCTTTCTTAAGAAACATCCCAAAAGCTTCATCAACATCCAATTTCAGCGAATGAAAAAGTTTACTCTAAAGAAGCCTTACATAATTCTCGCATGTCCTCATGCTTTTGTACTGTACCATAGCAGTGTCATGGCATTTCTAGGAGATTTCTTAAGAAATCCCAACCATTTCTAGTGCCGGGCCCTACTATTTCTATATCCAATTGCTTCTCTCGCTTGGGAGGGGTGGTGGTTAGGGAGCCCCCTTTGCAGGCGTTTTCTTCATGATGAGGAAGTTGATAGCTGCGTTCCTAATTAAGACAAAGTGGATTCTTGGGTTTGGAAAGCTGACTCTTCTGGCCGGTTTTCAGTGAATTCTTTCTTTTCCCTCATGGGCAGGCCCACTAACCCTGTTGAGGAGAATTGTACTATTTTTATTTGGTCTTGCCCTATTCCCCCAAAGATAGCAGCTTTTGGGTGGCTTGTGGGGAGGAAGAGAGTTCTTAGTATTGACAAATTGAGAAAAAGGGCTATGGTTATTCTGAGTGTCTGCAGCATGTGTATGCAAGATGGACACTGTCCATTTCTAAAGCCGATATGGGTAGATATCTTGAGCCGCTTCCAAATTCGGTAGGCAATGCCGAACTCAGTTGATTCTTTCTTACTAGCTTGGCATGGGGTGAGGCTCTCAAACCCCAAAAAGGCGCTTTGGAGGATGTTTTTACTGGCGATCTGGTGAGCGGTTTGGGAGGAGAGGAATGCCGGGTGATTCAACAACACCATAAAGCCGGCAGACAGTGTTTCCCTCAGAGTCCGTCTGTTGATTTCTGAGTGGACCGTATCCTCCTCCACTATCAAGGTCTGTAACTTAGATTTCTCAGCTGGTTAGCTGGATCACTACCTCGGTGATCTTTGTTTTGCTTTTCCTCTTTGTTATTTCCTCTTTCTGAGCTGTGTGCTTAATAAAATTCATAATCTTTCAAAAAAAAAATCCCAACCATCATCCACGGATCCAGCCAAAAGATTCATTATGCAATCAGCGAAATAAAGGAGCAGACCCATGCTTTCAACCACATGGACTTGTTACAAACACATAATGTGATTTCTTTTCCAGCAGATAATTGAAACCAAAACCATGAACTGAATGTTGGGAAGTCATTGCCTAACACTAGGTAACGCGCCTCAATATCAGCGTATGATTAACCATAAGGGGTCGTTGGGATGCCTGCAAATGATTGACAAGTGTAAATCATTTACAGCCTGTCCTGTTTAGCTTTAAGTTGTAAATGATTGTTTGTGTTTGAATAGCCTGTAAATTGTTTAAGTCCTGGAGAGCCAATCTTTCCATTTATAGCTGTTTGGCTGTAAATGGAGAGGCCGTAAATAAAATCCAAACTTTTTTCCTGTAAATGAGATGGGAGTAAATGCTGTAAATCATTTACTTTACAGGCGAAAAAGACCATCCAAACACGTAAATGATTTACAGATTTACCTGTAAATCATTTACAACTTAGCCCATTTACAGGCATCCAAACGACCCCTAATTGAGACAAGAAGCTGATCCACTGCCAGTTTTAGTGCATTAACCAAAGACAGAAAGCCAGGGCTCTATAGCCTCATGGACATCGCCACTACCCATACGCTTCAGGAACCATCAATTTTGCTAAAGTGCACTGGGTAGACCTTGCAGCCTGCCCATGTTGACCATTAAGAGACAGTATCATATCATTAAAACCGCCTGCACAGAGCGCAGCCTTGCTATCGTGCACAGGGTAGACACTGCTACCCTGGCATCATCAAACCATTCAAAAGCAGTAATCCTCAATTAACCTAACCTGCTCAAAAGCAACTTTGCTAACGTGCGCCAGGTATATACAGCCTAACTCCCGGCTTCATCCATCTACAAAGAAGCTGTAACCTTCCATTCCCAGCGAATGAGAGCAGTCCTGCTAACATGCGCTGGGTAGACACCACTCCTGGACCTTCAATAGCCTCCGGAGACGGGGAAAAATAACAACTTTCCACAAACCAAACCACAAAAACAGAAGGAAAAATGATAAAAGAATAACCACATCCTAACCCAATCCAACGGCTCAGATCGTCTGCCGATGGCATCAGACTCTCTCCGTACTCCTCATTGCATCAGTTCGGAAATCCGATGCACAAAGCGCGATAGAGAAAGAAGAAGAAATGAGCTGAAAGGATCAAATTACCCTGTTCTACGAGCTCCACTGTCTATTCAACCGGCAGCCATTCCGTCGGTATGTGACTTTCCCGGCGAATCAGAGACGGAATCTGACGCCGTTCCGCCGCGATCGCTGCCGTAGGAATAGAAGTCTCTGTGAGAGATGATCGCTTATACAAAGCATAGAAAAAGGAAATTTTTGTAGCGGTTCCGATGCTGACTCACTTGGGATTCGGGAGAAACCGATACGTGTCGGAGATTTTCTAATCCGGAGGACAAAAAGGAGGAGAGAGAAAGTTAGGCAGTGAAGTAGAAGTTCGTTTTTCGTCTGTCGCGACTTAGGATATAGCGTGTGACGCAGCACACACCTGGGCCTAGATGCTGAGATGGTCCGATCATCTGAACCGTCCAAATTTTGTTCCTATCCTAGAGAATCTTTTTTTTAATAATGAGGACTTATTCATGCTCTTTATTTGTTATTTTTAGAATTAAATTCCAGCCCTTATAAAAGTTCTTTTCAATGTTCTAAATTCATCTACAGAAGGTGATAGTAAAAGTGATCTGCTCAGTGCAATTTTATTATAGGGACCTTCTTGTATAGATTCCACAACGTGGACGGTTTGGATCATCGGAAAACTCAGCATGTGGGGCCAATGATGGCAACAGACGCTTGTGCCTTAGTCGCGAAGGTGCTCGGGAAGGAGATGCGTACGTACGGTAGCGCTGGGCTTGCCTTAAATACTGCATTAAATGACGGATATATCCCCATTTCAGTCCTCCGTATAATGACGAGAATAGCTGCTGCATGAATAACGGACGCAAACGGATTCGGTAGTAACACCTCCATTACCGTCGAAGCTACGGGACACACGATGATGTATGTGTTTTATCTGTACCGTCCATCTATTTTTACAGCTTCAAGAAAAGAGGCAGATCCAAATTTCAGGTGTACCACACCACAGGAAATGGTTGTGATTGAATGACCACAGTTAAAAACTTCTCGAGGGCATAAAAGTTTTGCATCTAAGCTGATGTTTATGTTTCCTTTATGCAGCCTCGTGTGACCTGATCAACCGGTAAGATGGCAAATAAACATTACAGTGGGTATTAAGAATTTTTTTAACGGTGGACATTCATTCACCACTATTTCCTGTGGCGAAGTCCAAATTAAATTTGGATCTGCCTCATTTTTGGGTTCGTGCCCTCAAATGAGCTGGAAAACGGGATGGACGGCATGGATTAAACATGTACATCATAGTGGGGCCCGCAGAACCGACCACTACTGAGAACTGCGTAGGGTCAGCGGAGCCACCGCGATGTCCGCGTATCATCTAATCCGTCCGTCAGTTTCTCCGACATGAATCCAAAGGACGTAGATCCAGAACTCAAGCAGTGATGATGGAAAAATCCACCATTAAAACCGTTGTGGGGCCACCTTGATGTTTGTATGCCATCCAAACCGCTAATAACGTTATTTCCACCAGCATGAACGGAAGATAAAATCATTGGTCTGATCTAAAGCTTCTGTAGCCTCAAGAAGATTTCGACGGTGGGTGTTCAATCCCACGGTTTATTGTGGTCAGGCCCACTTGAATTTTAGCTCTGCCTCGATTCTGGAGTTTTGGCCGTAGATGAGCCGCCGAAACGGATGCACTCCCTCGATTTCACACAAACATCCCGTGGCCTTCGCCCGAGTTTTCGCCTCCTGGGGCGGTGGTGGATGGGGGGTGAAGACAGCTCACCACGCAATAGCGTGATGTGGACATTATGTGTGGCCCAATGTGAAGTATATACTTTATCCACACCGTCAATCCGTTTTTCCAGATATTTTTATGGAGTGAGACCAAAATTGAAACATTTCGAAAGCTTAAGTGGACCACAACCTAGAAAATAGATGGAATTAAAATTCTACCGTTAAAAACTTTTGAACGGCCACAGAAGTTTTAGATCAATCTGATATTTATGTTTGCCCTTCATCTAGCTCTGTGTGAACTTATGAAATGGTTGGATGACAAATAAACATGGATCTTACATATATATAAAGGTTTCAACGGTGATGATCATCATCCCACTGTTTTACGAGGTGTAGTCCACGTGAGCTTTGGACATGCTCCAATTTTGGGATTCTACCCAGCGTGGATAAAACATATACATTCAGGTGGGCCCCACAGTATCCACACCATACTATACGACAGGGGTTATGGTAAATTCACGTCCATGAGCAATACCATGCGTCCGGGCAATTTCTCATCCCGACCGTACAAAATGGGCTTAATTATCTATCCGGACCATTGATAGGAGAGCTGCCCAAATGATATTGATTTCTTCGTCAATAATGCAGTGGCTTTTGTGGACCGGAATCCTCCAAGAGGTATATTGAACAAAGGGTGCAACACCCGAGCTATCTGCGTGGTCCACTGTGATGTCTATTTAAAATCTACTGCGTACATCAGATGAATCGCTTGATTTAGACATATAGGAAAAAATTTCAGCCCCATCCCCAACTCAGGTGGACCACACCACAGGGAATGATGAAAAGGAGAAACCAACCATGAGTTGCATGTGGGGCCATCATGGAATTCATATTCAATCCAACCCGTTTTCAGGTATGCAACCTGAACAGGATCAGGTGGGGCACATCCTTATGTACTTGGACGTTTTCGTTGATTTTATAGATTCTCCAAGGTGTGGACCACCTTAGTTTTTATAGGGCTATTTTTAGATTTACGGTTGAAATGAGTGGGATCAACTAATGGACGGATAGGATTTGACGGAAACTACAAGATGAACCTTACAAATCACTGGTGTTCTACCGGATGAATTAGGCCGCTGTTTTACGATCTCAGGACGTCTGACAATGGGCGGCGAAAGATTGAAAAGACACTATTGCCCTCGCGGCTCCTTTCCATTGATGCCAATTGTCTTTGAGCATAGTGACACGTGTACCACCTTATCCAAATCTATGATCGATGGGACTTTTCTCACGTGTGCCGAATGATATGTAAAGCAGCAATCTCCAGTGGTAGTTCACCACCATTTTACTCTTCACGTGCAGAATATCTTAGCAACCTCCTGATTTTACTCTTGGAATCTGTACCCTCATAATTTTACATTAACACCGTCGATTGGATGGCTACGATTACTTTATCACCGTCGCTTTCGATATATGCTCCATCACGATGTGCCTAGTAATTTACGGTCTGAACAGGCATGCATGCCACGTGTTATCCCATTTTGAAGATTGTGGTGAACCGTGCTGTCCAACCAAAAGCAGGAGTGCAAATAGGCCGGGCTCGGGTCTGAAAATTAGAAGTTGAAAATTTTTCTCCTTAAACTCCCCTTTTAACCCACAGTCTAACAAAACCTTCTAAACTTTATTTTTCATTTCTGAATCTGGATTATATACATTGACTTTTTGGACAAAAATATTTTTTGCTTTCTTGGGTTATATTCCATTCGTACAGCTATATGCAAAAACTTATATTCTTCTCTTCATTTTTTTCTTCCTAAAATCTCGAGTTGAGTCTTCAGTGATTATCATTTTATATTTACAAATTTTCTTAGGGTTTTGTTCATTAATTTAAATTGGTAACATTAATAAATTTTAAATTTTAAAAATTTTATTAATAATAATTTTTTATTTTGAAATCTTGTTTTACTTTTATAGTGCTCTTTTTCTTCTTCTTAAACTCATATTTCATTGGAACGATGGTTGTGTGAGATAAGAATGGAGAATAAATGTGTTTTTTCATACTAAATTTAATCAATTTCTTCTTTAATACCAATAAATACATAGTAATTAATCAAATATAGAGAATTGACCAAGTACAAAGGAATCAACCGAGTACAAATGAAATTTCGCTAAAAAAAATTAACCTAAGTACACAGGCGAATTTTAAATCCAACTTAGTTTTAGCTTTATATAAATGAATGGCAGGTGTAGATATAGCACGTATATTATAATAGATCCACAAAACTTTTCCATGTCACCACACCACTAAGGTTAGTGGGCCACACCACACAATCCGCTTACATAGCAAAGTGGGTTGGTGGTTGTGCCACCTATGACCAAAGACAAGTGGACTGGATATGCAACATACCATGAATGTCATCGAGGTGGTCCTAAGGGTAACACACAAGCTTATTATAAGGGTAACACCTAATCCATGTCTATGTGCGGAGTAGGACTTTCAATGAGCTGAGCCTGGTGGGTCTTGGTCCAGATTTTGAATTAATTTAGGTTGAGCCACCTTATTTAAAATTTTGATTTTTCTGGCCCAAGTCTAGCAATTGACACCCCTAATAGGGAGTGGATTAGTTGTTATCGGATAATACTTTAGTGGGTATCACCCTTGTTGTGTGCCCCCACCTTGATGAATTTGTTGGAAATTATACAGATTAATGTATTTCTGTATAACGTGGAAACCGAAAAGTGCAAAATAATCAGAAATCAGGTCAGGCTGAAGCACATCTGAAACGCTGTCCTTAAAGCGTTATTTGCCCCTACTCAAGTGAATTGAATATGCTGATAGGTTACAGACAAATAGCTTCTAGGATACGACGAGCCTGGTGTGGGTCTGCGTTCAGCAAACACGAAGGTCCACCAAATGGAACTCAATTACACGCTTTCTGGCAGTATTACAGTATAAAGGAAAAAATTCCAAAATAAGAAGAGAAAAAGAGTTTTGACTTCTGCACAGGTCAGTTCAAATCTTCGGCCACTGGTTCAGTTGAACCGTTCTAGACCACACCGCTAGTCTGTTCTTCAAGCTAAGGTTTAAGCCTTGCTATGTTGCTGGAAACACTAGAATATATGAGTGGAGAGGGGCTGGCTGTCTTAGTTCGTATGGGTTTGCTGGAGTGAGTTGAGATGGTTTGGAAACCCATCTAGGTCCTCCTTTTATAGGCTATGGTGGCTAGGGGGTTATGGTCCAGAGACTTAAATTCCATTAAGTTATTTCTGGCTGTTGGAAAACTAACCTTTATGGTCGTTTTCTGACTGTTGTGCATGGGCCATTAAGCTGCTGCATGCTGACTGTTGTGAGACAACAGCTAGCCATTTTCTAGCTGTTAGGCTAGCCATGCAACAGTTACAGCTGGACCCTGCACTAATGGCTCAGCTGTTACAGTTTCTGCTGCAACAGCTCTTTTCAGTCCCTCTATTTATACTAAGAGATTTCTCCCTCTGTGACACGATGCAGACGTGCGAAGTGCAAAGTGCGCCACTAGCGCCTCTACAGCCACACTGCCTCACATGCCCACGCCCTCGCACCGAGCTCGAGCCCGTGATCGAGTCCGAGTCCGAGTCCAAGCCCGAGCCCGAGCCCGAGCCCGTGCCTGTGCCTGAGCGCGCGTGCGGGTGTTCCAGTGCTATGCACTGGAACACGCAAGGTCCATAGTCCACGGACTAAGTAGGTAAATATTATAATACTCCACATCCTTCATATAAACCACAGTTTTTTCTCTTCTCTTTTCCATGTGGGACTATTCCCAAAAACCCGCAGAAAAGTGTTTTTTCAAAACAACTTTTATATTATATATTATTTTATTATTAAAATATTTTTATTAAAATCAATATTTTTTGCAACAGAATTTGTTTCATCCATTTTTTTCAACTCACTTTAGGACGTTATCTGAAAACTTGAGTAGATCAAAATCTGTGGTGGACCAACCACTAGAAAAGTAGTGAATGATCATTGAAAGCTTTTGTAGGCCACGAAAGTTTTGGATCAAGCTAATTTTTATTTTTATTTTACTTACATCCAATTCTGGTTAACCTTATTAATGAGTTGGATGAAAGCAAACATTATGAATCTACTTTTAGTGGGCCTTGGGAAGTTTTTAATTGTGACCATTCAATCATTACTATTTCTTATGGTGTGGACCATGTGGTTTACTTGAGATTTGGATATGCTTAATTTTTTAGATCACATCTTAAAATGGGCTGGAAAAATGGATGAACAGAGTGGATATACAACATATCTTTAAGGTGGGCCATACGGTAAGTTAACATTTAATCCGCGCCTGATTTAGTGAGGTTGGGGCCTGGGGGTGCAGATTGGGTACTTCCCCTGTAACGTCCCGGATTTTCACTATTTTGGATTTCTAAAAATCTTTAATTTTTTAAATGTAATTAGCTTATATTATCACTTACTGACTGTAAGCCCCGTATCCTAGACCATACCGTTCCGTAGACTTCCGCGGTCTTTCCAGTCGAATTCCAGCAACCTTCGACCCTTAACCGACATTTACACGCGACCCTAATTCACATGTCGTTAACCCGAGACTTGTACCCTAGCGACCGCGTCATCGCCACGGTTCCGATGCCGCGACTCGTGTGCCGATCCGATACCCTAGTTAGGAGATGTGGGTCCACATTCGGTGCAAGGAAAACGCCGCGCGTGCGAATTCCGAGAGAATCTCTACGACTTGTCACATCAATCAATCAATCAATCAATCTCATCATGTCAAGTACATGTCAAGTACACCATCACCTCTCACCCTTCCCCAAGCAACTCCAAAGTCAAAAAGTTCTTACACAAGCTCATACTTTTCTTACACCAAGCAACCCCAAAGTCAAAAGTTTCTTATACACCCATCACTTACCACATCCATCACTCCATCACCCATCTTTCTCTCTCTCTTTACAGCCCTCTCTCTCATTTCTCAACTCACTTTCCCAAGCAAGCAAGAAAATCCCACGTCCAAGCTCTTTCTCTTCTCCAGAAGAACTTTGTGTGTGGCCCACTTCCTACAATCTCATCTCTCATCTCAACCATCCAAACTCCACCTCTTCCATCGAGATCGAAGCTAAGGAGCAAAGGAACCCAAGAGAGCAAGAAGAAGGCGGTGGGTGATTTGGATTTTTGTCTTTCATTCATTTGTTTGATTTAAGGGTTCATATATGTGGGACCCACCTTGATGTACGCCTTGTAATAATAGGTTTCCATAGTGGTGGGGCCCCTCCATCTTCGCCGATGTCTCTCTCTCTTTTTCTATGATTATGGCCTGCCTATAATGTGTGTATATCATCCATGCCATCTATCGGTGGACCCCATCCATGTGGGACACACCATGATGTTTATATGTCATCTTAACCGTCCATTGGGGGCCCACCTAGATGTGGCTAGCAGTGGGGTGTGGCTGCCAGTGAAGTGTGATCTGACGTGGGCCCCAGCTCCATAGCTCACGTGGTAGGCTGAGTGAAAGATGCCTCATTTCAACACTGGAGGTCTTGGTATCGATCCCTATGGAGGTGGCTAACATGGAGTATGTGTATTGACATGGGTGTGGACTGACATGGGGTCCATGAGACCCATCCACGCCATCCATCCCTTTTTATGGGCCACACCACTGTATATGGGTTTTATCCAGACCGTGCACCACCCCTGGGCGGTGGGACCCACGTCCGTGTGGGGCCCATTTTCCACGCTCAGATCCAATAGCTCAACTGGTAGTCTGAGTGGAGTTACCTCGTTACAACGTTGAGGTCTTGGTTTCCCTAATGAGGGTGGCTAACAGAGAAGTGTGAGTGATGGTGGGGTCCATGGGACCCACCCCCGTCCTCCATCCAACCAGATGGGCCATGCCATCATGTATGTGTTTTATCAAAACCGTCCACCATCTTTGGACGGTGGGACCCACCCCACGTGTGGGGCCTCCCTTGATGAATGTGCATGTCCAGGTCGTCCAAGGCCTGGACGTTACATATTTATATAATATTAATATATTATGTTATATTATATTATATTAATATATGATATAATATATTATATATTATATTATAATATTATATAATATCATATATATTAACTGAAGGGTGGGCCCTACGAGGTACCCACCTCTCCCTTTTAATGCAGAAAAGCTGCATGTACAGCAGTTGGCATTTGGTATATATTAAATAGATATATTTTATATTATATTACATGAGGGTGAGCCCTACGTGGGACCCACCTCTGCATTCCTAAGTAGCCATGGCTACAACGTACAACAGCTATATGGCTGTTGTGTACGTCCAGCGTGGGACGTGGGCCACACCACCATATACATGTGTTGTGTCCACCGTCCATCATGTTGGGATGGTGGGACCCACCAGCAGGAGAACAGGTTGGCTGGGGTACCTCATACCAGCTACATGGCTGGTGATTCGAAGTCAGCAAGTCCTACAGCCCCCCACGATGCATATGTTTTATCTACACCATCCACTATTTGGATGGTGGGGCCCATCATGCATGATGCATGTGTCATATCCATACCATCCAACCATTTTGAGATATCATTTATGGTATGAGGTAAAAAATGAGTCAAAACTAAAATTCAAATGGGCCCCACCATCGAAATAGTGGGCAGTGACATCCACCGTTCAACTCCAAGGAATTAAGTTGATATTTGTTTTCATTTAATCTATCTCTAGGTTAACTTATGAATCGGTCGGATCTCAAAAATACATAAGGGTGGGCCCGATTTGATATTAATTCGGCCCATTCGATTCAGTACATTTGAATTAGCCCATTGATTTGGCCCATTTGACTTGGCGCATTTGAACTGGCCCTTTCGATTCGGCCCATTTGAATCGACTCATTGATTCGGCCTAATTCG
Source organism: Magnolia sinica (assembly GCF_029962835.1). NCBI lineage: Eukaryota > Viridiplantae > Streptophyta > Magnoliopsida > Magnoliales > Magnoliaceae > Magnolia > Magnolia sinica. The sequence continues at coordinate 78,092,252 of NC_080586.1, forward strand.
ATTTGGCCCATTTGACTTGGCCCATTTGAATCGGCCCTTTCGATTAGGCCCATTTGAATCGACCCATTGATTCGGCCCAATTCGAATCGCTCATTACTGAGATTTCACCATGATGTATGTGATGATGTTTTTAGCGGTCATGCCTTGGGAGTAATGTTGGTTTGACGTCCACATTGATGAGTAATGATGGTTAGATGTCCTCATTGTGACCTTCCCTTAAGCCTTGTTAGGCTCATTCTCTTCGTGGGTTAACCCAAATAAGTGGACCTCATTTGCCGCAAACGAACGGTTTCGTACTATCAGATTTGATATAACCACGGCCGACGACCGATCTTTATATAATGGTTTGATCGGCAGTTCATATATGAGCCCCGCCTTACTTATAGGCTGATAATCGATTTTCGATTCCGATTTTTTATTCCGATTATCGATTTCCGATTATCAATTTTGATTATGAGTATATAATGACATAGCATCATGATATATGTTCATACGCATCATCTGTATGCTTGTGATGAGATGAGTGATTGATCATCACACATGCCATTAGATAGATTTTTATGGACTCCCTAGTAAGGAAAGTTGCCCGCACGAGCGCGCGGTATACACATGTTTGCTGTATGATTAGATTGCGTGATTCATGCATCTTGCATTGCATGACATGGTTACTATATGCCCTAGCGACATAAGGGTCGTAGTCGCCACAGTCGTATCGTGGTCGGCAGGATTGGATACCGAAAATCTTGTTCTACATGGGGTACTATAGATATCCCTGGGTGAAAGTCCATAAACCCTTATGGTACCAGGAGGTTGCTCTAGTGCCTAGACCGAGTAGGTGCATGAGCGCCGAATGCCGATTACCAAAAGGTCGAGCTTTCCACTGTGTCGTGGTCGGTTGGAAGGGGGTGCAGCCTTACCCGCCCGAGAGGAGGGGGCAAAGCTACGCTGAGTTTGACCAGCTCAAGGAATGGGTCCGCTATTGACGAGCCGAGTCCGATATTGACAGACGAATAGTGGAGTCTTTTCCACTCACCTTATTGCGCGCGATGGGGCGGCAATTTGGCTTGGAGTGTACTAGACCCCGGTTATATTCTAGAGTTAAGTTGTATTGATATGTGGATTTAGATGAGGATTTGTATTCTTAGGTTATATCTCGCATCTCATGGCCTTGGTATGGCCGACATCATTCACATCTTGCATCGCATAACCTTGGTATGGCTTATGGTATTCATGGACTCATCAGCATATTCCGCATTATTCTAATACTGCATAATTGTATTACTACCTTGCGCATACACTTTCACCATCCTTTAAGCTTTCTATAAGCTTATGCACGACCGTTACATGCAGGTGACATTGGACAGTAGCAGCGTTGAGGCAGGAGCGCATAGCAGATCATCTTGGAGCTTTTTGTCCATTATTACTATATTTCCCTTTATGCTCATTGTACTTATAAAATTTTTTATCATAGTGAAAATGTGATGAAGTTTTTGGTTGTTGTTTGTGGGTTACGCCTTTGGTTATGCTTATTATGAATCAAACTGATGTTGAAAATCCTCCTCGTAGCATCCCAGGATCGGAACCTGGCGAATGGGCGCTGGGAGCCGAGAATGGGATTTTAAGGAGGCTGTCGGCACTAGATTCGGTGATCGAAAATTTTGTGAGACTGGTTTCCAAGTTTGGGGCGTGATACTGACCATTAGCACTCAATGTTAGTTTATACCCGGGTGAAAGCAGTAAAGAACTGCACAAGTCTAATTAATCAACCGTAGGAAGCCAACGAATCTACCCGATTACTTAAACATTAAGTTTAGCCCCATGATTTACTTACATAGGGCCCAAAATCTAGCCGACCCATCGCTAATTAATCAAGACAATCATAACTAAATTAAAGATCTAACCGAAGCTGAATCAGATAAGGCTCGAATTTTAACTAATAGACCAAATCAACCCCGTTACTCTTTTAGCCTAAAACTGACAGTTTAGAGTAAACATGACCAAATCTCCACTTTCACTAGCTATAAATAGGCCACACTATGAACATAGTTAATCCAAACCCTGGTCATTGCCCACGAGAAATCTCAATACTTAATTCATTCTAGAAATGCCCTGATTTTCCGAATAAGCTCTAGAACGCTCGTTGGTGGGCCACTAGTTTCAAAACTATAGAATAATGTCAGTCTTACTGGGCTTGACGTCCATCGCGGGAGTCGAACCTGGGTACTGTCTAGAACTGCTTAACTTAAGCCAAAGGACGAGTGCATGAGAAGTGCAAATACCCTAAAGGAATAAGCTGAAACTTAAGTGAATTGGGTCGTCTACTTTTATGCAAAGTTGAGGATTTCGAACCATCGGTTTACAACCAAACTTTACACGTGGAGAAAGATATTTCCTTACTTATATCCGTATAGTCGCGGCCCCGATCGACTATTGGTGACCATTGAACGGACTTCTAATCATATATATCGATCAACGCATCCAAATGGTGGGCCGATCATATTCATACGTAGATCATCATTAGGGCTAACTATCATACGGTGTATATCAATATGTACACCCCATAGTGGGCCCTAGAGGCTAGAAAAATCCTCTCATAGGGCTAGTATAGTAAAAACCCAACTATTGAGGCCATTTGCACCAAATTTGGTATTATAAAATGACCTCATTTGAGCACCTCCTCTCCCCATACGAATTTACCCTAGAAGAAAGAAAGGAAGAGAGGGAGAAGAGAAAGAGGAGAAAAGAGGAGAAAGGGAGAGGGAGAGCTTGGAAGCATGAGGGTTTGTGCACCTTCACCCTCTCATCTCTTCTATAACAATATCATCCTTCATTGGTGTCAATTCGACCACGATTGAAGGTAAGTATGGAGTTATATTTGTAGGTTTAAGTCTTGGGTTAAATTTCTTCCAATTCTTATAAGCTTGTATGCTTATTTAGGCATTTCAACAATGATTTCCTAACACCATAACCCTATGGGCGCCGTGAATCGAGCGGATTATCAAAAGGTGTGGAATATTATCCTTAGGTGGCCTAGCACCAATTTTACTATGAGCTTAATGATTATGAATGTTAGGATGAGGTGTTTGAGTAATCTAGGGAAAGCCTAGCCATGACCTTACATGATAGGTCCCCCTAAATTCCATGAAATGAATAAGTGTTGTTTATTTGTTCTTCAACATGATTGGATTTGATTTTGGTGTGGCATGTTCATCTCATACATGATTTTACTAAATTCTATGGCATGATTGAGTGTTGTTTTTTGCTCTTCAACACGATTAGGCTTGATTTGGTATAGTATGTTCATCTCGTATATGATCCTAGTATAACCTTTCTTGTGGCATGTTCGGTTGCATAAATTCTTGTTGTATGTTTGTCCTATGAATGATGTATAACTCTTGTTCCCTTCGTTAATCCCACACAACACACATACGCATTTATTTCATATTATTGATAGTAGTTGCAATTGTAGAAAAATTTGAATTTGCATGTATTGATGTATGAGTGCATGATATCACATGTGTTAGATGATAAATCTTAATTTGTTGAAGTGTTATTGAATGTCATAAAACCCTATGTTAGTCAAGAAACTGAGGTGCGAGAAGGTAGTCCCGTTGGTAGGACCATCCTACGGCTAAACCAGCGAATTTGTGCGTATGCGAATGGGCGACAGTAGTTAGACTACATGGGTCACTTGTATTCGATGTCCTCCGTCACATACTCGCCTGAACTCGCACGGTCTAGTTCACTTACTGACCAACCATGTTTGTTAGCCATGTCTGCTCACGCCTGTATGGAACTTGTAACACCCTTCAACCACTGAACCCCATTAATAATCATTTGAAACTGATCCACTGTCTTAAGAGCCGGGCATGGTGGAATGGGACGCTATGACCGAGCTGTCGGCCTACGCTGGGGTGACGAGCCTCCCGTAGTGACCGCGAGCGATCCCTCTTCTCAGCACTCCCTATGTGCTTGAAATCGGGGATGAGGAACTCAATGGGATCAAGGATCGCGGGGTCCTGGCCTAGCACGTTGAGGGGCTTTGGCCTCGCAACCAGTTGAGGGCAATGATATGTGGGGTGTACCAGTTTCCTCAATCTACCGGATGAACGAAATTTACTAAACACTCGGCTAACATTATCCATGCATCGCATTAGGTAGGATTTGGTAACTCGGCAGTTAAGGTCGCAATGAGGAAGTGTTGGTCATGCGTGATCGTTAGACGAAATAGCTCGACGAAGTATTGTTGCGAGGGCATATATCATATTATAATATATGCATATGCATTAATAAGACTAGTTAGGGATCTGTGAATATATGCCTTTCATCAAATTCATCATATAGTTGATGTTTGTTGTAGCTTAAGGCTAATAGTAACCACTGAGTTAGCTACTCATTCCCACTCTGGGACGGTGTTTTAAAACATCAACCAGACTCTTTACTAGATGCAGGTGAGGTGGAGCTCGACGAGCCGAGCGAGGTGAGCACAGATAGGGAAGATGAGCTTTCCTACTTCTAGCTTATGGGTGAATCGCCGTAGATTGTGCAGGTTGTTTATAAGTCATTGAGTAGGGATCTAGCGCACCATTTCCCTTGGGCATTTCTTATATAAATTTTGTCGGGTGATGCCTTGTGCGACTCGTTTAATATTCCTATAGACTTGTATTTCTTAGTTGCATTTATTTCAGTAGATTAGTTGTAGTTATGGTTTATGTTTCAGCCGATTCCTTTATTGCTCATTTAAACTGATTTATATACAAATCACCATAATTAGGATATAAACGACACCCGGGAATTTGGAGGCCGAGTTCCTACACGGCTCCCCTGAAAACCTCGGGGTGTTACATCCCCACCAGGACCTATCTAAAGACTGACGATTTTATCAGAGGATTTGTGGGCCTCACCATTATGTATATATTTTATCTATGATATTCATCCATTTTGACATATCATTTTAAGCCATGAACCCAAAAAGGAGATAAATTGAAGGCTAAAGTGAACCACACCATAGAAAGCAGTTGGGATTGAATTCCTACCGTTGAAAACTTCCTGAGGCCTACTAGGAAGGTAATATAAACATGTGCAAGGGAAAACATAAATATCAGCTTGGTCCAAAACTTATGTGCTGCCAGGAAGTTTTCAACCTTAAGCTTTCAATCATCACTGATTCCTATCCACTTCGGCCTTCAATTAGGCTCTTATGGGCTCATGTCCTAAATAATCTATCAAGATAAATGAATGGCATGGATAAAACATATACATTATAATGTGCCCTACAGATCTCTTGATAGGTGGGGTAGTACCCAATCTGCACCAAAGCCTAGGTAACCGTTTAGTGACCGTGTGGCTATATGGCATGTCAAGTGGGCACGTAGCAAGGATTGACCACCACTATTAGAAACATCCCAAGGGCCACAAAAGCATAATTGAAGCCTTTCTACTCTCTTTATAGTTGGAAGTTGTTTCTGCATCTCAAGTGGATAGAAAGGAAATTAAGAACTTTAAAACTAGTCACTCATCTATTGTTTGCGGCTGATTTTCTAATATTCTTAAGGGCCCATTTGGATACCACCAAATAAGTTACTTTTTCTACTTACAGCAGTGGATAAGTGACTTGTTTCATATAAATTTGGTTTATAATTAGTTATAAGTAACTTTTTACTTGAAAGTACATAATAATTTTAATTTTTTTTAAAAAAAATCTTTTTAACTTTTCATAAGTAGTTGAAAAGATGTAAAAGGAGACTGAAGAGAGAAGAAGTTGATAGATACGTTGTTTACCAAACATACTCATTTTCTTAATAATTAGAAATTAATATAAGCTACTTGTAGCTTAAATAGCTTATCTTAAGCAACTTAAGATTCAAAGGCTCCATAAATGAGAGAAAATAGTTCTCTTGAAATCTTTTGAATTTTTGCTCCATGAATGGCACACATCAAGACTATCTAAGAATAAAGGAATCCAACTCTTGCTTTCTTCTACTCTTTGGCCTATTTGATTTTCCAAATTCCCGTAAATTAGTAATTATTATTCCTCCAACCCATTTTAAAATGCACTTACATTTAAGTTTCGAAAACTAAGTTAAAAAGACTGATTTAAAATTTTGGACCTCACCTTGATATATATGATATATTGGTGTCGTCCATCCATTTTAACGTAATATTTTGAGGCATGAGCCAAAAAAGGAGGCTGAATCAACACTTGAGTGGCTCACACTAAAGGAAATAGTGGCACCCATAAGTTTTTTAGGGTAGACGTTCCATTCCCTAAATCCTGTGGTGTGGTCCATTTGAGCTTTGTATCAGTCTCAATTTTTTGGTCAAGCCCTAAATTCAGATGACATAATAGATGGACAGTGTGGATAAGCCACACATCAAGGTAGGCCCCAAATATATTTTAAAGTGTCCATAGTTTTAGAGCCAAAAAAAAGTGATCATTAAATCAAGCATTGGTAACAATGCCGCAATTACTAAAGTAAATAATCATTACCCATTTGCTGATGGTTTAGAAAATGAAAAGACCGCAGGTTATGTCTTACTCCCATGTTGGATCTCTTCCAAGTCTGCCCTACTTTTAATAGTGGGCATTCAATGACCATTTTCTTGTCGAGTGGTCCACTTGAGATTTGGATATACATCATCTTTTGGACCATGTCCTAAAATGAGTTGGAACAGAGTAAATATACAAATGAAGGTGGGCCCCACATTCAGGGCCTCACCCACCTAGCTGTTACCTGGGCCTCACCTAATCCACAGCTTGAAACATGAGCTATGTTGGCACATCTACGTCATAGCACCTTTTGACCCCTCATGGCTGATAATTTCCAAAAGAGAGAAATTTTGATACTCTGGCAGTTTTTTGGTCGATGCACGTACTTGAATTATGCACGCGTAGCCCCAACTTTTATCACATGATTCTTTGTGGAAATTTAAAGTGCATGTATCAAACATGAAACCCTGCAAGGTATCAAATAACACCTCCCAAGAAAAAGGATAAAACGGTGACTTTCCTTTTCAACAAAACACGCGTTAGCAACGTGACTGCTAGGAATTTTCAAAATGTTTAAGTTTTAGGGTTGAAATGAGGGTATATATGTTACAACTAGAAAATATTCCTTTTTTAGCGAAATATATTTTGCATTTCCCTCCCAATTCAACTAATTAGAAAAAGTTGCATTTTCCATTTGAAAAATGCTTTTTAAATATAAATATGAGATTAAGGAATTTAGTTAGATAAGAGCATTTTACCACCATAACCATGGTTCAAATCACCACAAGTTGTCAGGTAAACAACGTGGGTTGTAAGGTTGTTTGGATGCTTTTCCGGCACATTTAATAATTTACACGCATGCATTGTTGCAAGGAGTATTAGCATTTTTTTTTCAATCTGGTCTAAACTCACATCGAGCAATGGTCGAACTATGGGTTAGACCAAGGATTCAATTAGTGCATTTGGTTGACTTAACCACCGATTGAGTACTGACATTTTGTTTGGCGGAGCTTACGTGGCATGTTTAACTTAGACCATTAAGTGAAGTGGTGATTACTTGGTAGTAAAGCTGTACATGAACTGAGTTAGCTTGGTTAACTCACTCAACTCAACTCAAAAAAGCTCGATTCGATTTGGTTCAAAACTAAGTTTGAGCAAAGTCGAGCTAATTTTTGGAACTCGAAAAAATTACGAGCTGAGCTCGAGCTTGACTGAGCTCGAATCAACTCGGATCGAACCACAATTCAAATCGAACTCAAATCGAACCAATTTGGTGACTCAATTATTCGATATTGATGTTGCTCATCAAGTGTTTGATGAAATGACTCAACAAAGTGTTGTTTCGGGTGCATACTGTTGAGGGTCAAATATTGCATATAAGACTCCCGTTATTTTTCAGTTTTACGAACATGATAATGTTTAACGCCTTATTTTAATCGTGTTTTTGTTACAATGTGAATTTAAAAGCGTTGACTGAAAAAGGTACTAAAAGCATAGATTTGATGCTCAAGAATCACTAAGGCAAGAGACGAATCTTAAGGGATCGAGATCGAAGAATTCACACACAAAAGATCCGAGAAAATCAAGTGATTAACGATAAAGAGGCCTGAAAGTTATCCTAAATGCAAGATCATAGGGTTCCCACCATCAGTTTGACTCAAAACTTCATATCCGGCCCGAGGACCCTAAATTAACCGTATACGTCAAAATCCAGCCTTTGGATCTTTGTGGAAGTAGCCCAACGGATAGACCAGCTACTAAATCACTGATTTGGGGCCCACCTGATATCTGGATATACTTCAATTTTGTCTCAACCCCTTAAATTAGATGTTAAACGTAGGATCAACAACAGCGTGATTTGATATAGCAGGCCGCATCAAACTCGAGCAAAACCATCCATTCCTTACTGAAATTTTGTCACGAATCTAATGGATGAGGTGGATTTTTCTGAAAACATCACTGTGGGGCCCACCGAGCACCACAACGAATCCGCATGTATAACAAAATGTCCGGAAAAACTGGGATTTCTGGGCGGTTGTGGCCCACCATCTTTGACCAGATGCATGATCTGGATTGCCCATCTTGCAGGCCATCCAAAACCATCCAAAGGGACGTTATCGTTTTGGGAAAGAAGAAAGCTAGGAGATTTGCGTTCTTGAGTTTTCATGCAAGTTTCATGCGAATTGCGAAAGGAGTGCATAAAAAGCCTATGCATGTTCTCCACTCCCACCGACTCCAGCCTCTTGCTACGCACGCACAACCGACTTCCCTATGGATATAAAGGAGAGAGAAACGTGGAGAGGGCTATCTTTTGACGTGTAGAGCATGAGAGAGAGAGAGAAGAAAGAGAGAAAGAAGAGGATGTGCAGGTTGGTTCGAGTTCATTCTTCGTTTTCCTTCTTTTGCTTTCTCTATACCTTTCCTTTAAAAGATCTCAGCATAATCATGATTATGGTTAGTTAAGCCTCTTAGCTAGGGCTAAGAGGTGAAGCTTGTAGCGTGATGAGATGTTTTCTACGGCTTTGATTCATGTTACGTTGAATTATTCTTGCTTCTAGTTTAATTATAAGGAATGTTTTTAGTTTTTAATGATTTATTGTAATTGAAATTACAATGGATCTGCGATAGCTCTGAGCATGTCCTTTTCATTATTATGAGTGTGAAGTTAGGAAGCCTTATTGTTCACCATCGTCTCGTGGACATGGTTTGATGATAGAATTATTCTTAACGTTCATAACTCTCTCAGATTGGATGTGGATTGGTTAAATTTTGTTGTTTACTTTGTCTTATAGGCATGGTTTTGTGATAAAATTAATTCTAATTCTCATTATCTCATCTCTTAAAAATTGGATTAAGGGAAGTTTAAATTTTATTTTTAATGTTATATCCTCTAACTGGATGAAGATGAGACTCTAAATCCAATTGTGTTAATGAATCAAGCATAGATCTCTCCGATCTTTATAGGTTGATCCTTGACACTCTAGTTTCCCACTTTTGAATTTTACAAACTTTAGTTTAATATTTCATCGTTATTCTCTTAAATTTCCCCTAATTACATTACATCTTTGTCTAGTTCTAGTTTTAGTTACTTTTAGAATACGTGCAAGGTTCAGTCCTTATGGATTTGACCTCGGTCTTACTGAGATTATTACTACATCGCAACCCTATACTTGGGGTGGTGAACACATACATTCTCCGCGGGATCGGTTGATGGCAAGGAATGTATGGATATGAAACAAATCACTACAAAAAAATATTACATTATAAAACTACTATTGTATCTTGATTTTGATGTTGCATACTGAGTGTTTGATAAAATATCTATAAATTGTTGCTGCTATTTTGCATTCTGTGATAAATTGAATATGCACCCGATGTGTTTGAGAACATGTTGCACAGGCTCAAACTGGCTCGAGCTACTAACCGAACCAAGCCGAGCTGGCTAGTCAGGCTCGAGGACTGAGCCTAGCTGAATTCGAGTTAGGGTTAGCTAGTGGCCGAGCCGTGCCAAGCTTGACTTGGTTCAACTCATGTACTGCTCTACTTGACAGTTGTTATTGACCTAGGGTTAATACAAATTCAAATTGATTAAAACGTTAAGTAATGCCATAAAAAAGTGTGCGACTGTTCTTAACGGTCACGAACCTATTTTAAGACCGCCTAATGTTCTTATAAATCAATCTTCAAAGAAGGATTTTGCGTCAACGCATAACTCTTACCCTTCACAAATTATGTTTCGAAAATCCCAACCCGTTGATAAGGTCTAACAGACCTGGATGAATGAAAAATACAAGGATCAGATTGATATAAAACTTTATAGCCTACAACAAGTTTTTAACGGTCATTTTCCACAGTTTCCAGTGCTGTAGTTCACCTGAGATTTTGATCTGCTTAAACTTTTGGGATCAAGTGCTAAAATGAAATTCAAAAGGGATGGACGGTGTGGATATAAAACAAACTCATCAAGGTGGGCCCCATACGGTCAAGTAACACCTACTAACGTGTTATCCGGTTAACCCCTGATCGCTCCCCTACTATAGGCATCCGACCGTGGTGTTTACATGGCATCCTAGCCATTCGTCTGAATGATAGTTAGCCAAAAATCACAGTATTCCAACTCAGATTGTCCGTGACACTTGAACGTGGAAGATTTTTGGTGGTGGCCCACCCAAGTGTTGAATCAACCTTATTTTTTGGGGACCGGTCTTCAGTGGATGTCTGATGCATTTCCAAATATTAGGTGTATATACCTTACATTCACGCCGTCCATCTGTTTCTAAAAATCGTTTTAGAGTGATTCTAAAAATGATGCATTTCCAAATATTAGGTGGACCACACCACAGAAACAGTAGTAATTGAATACCTACCATTAAAAACTTTTTGGAGCCAACGGGGATGTTTATTTTCCATCCAGTCCGTTGATAAGGTCACAAGGACATGGATGAAGGGACCAAGTAAATTTCAGATTGATCCAAAACTTTTTTGGCCCACAAGAAGCAGTTAATGGTCGTTCACCACTCTTTAATGGTTGGTTCAACTGAGATTTGGATCTGCTTCAATTTTTTGGAATCGTGCCTTAAAATGTTATGTAAAAACGGATGGACGGAGTGGATGTAAGGAACATACATCAAAGTGGGCCCCACAGTCAGGGATCCACCGAAGCGCCTTTTTAGGTAGGTATTCCGTACCTATGCAATGGTGGCGAACTATCACCGGAGTTGTTGCTTTTGAATATTTTCTGCATTTTTCAGTAAGAGAGAGAGAGAGAGAGAGAGAGGATGGGGGTGAAAAATCTGTGGGATATCTTGGAATCCTGCAAGAAGACTCTTCCTCTCCACCACCTTCAGTGAGTTCACCAAACTACCCATAGTCTTTTGTCGGAATTACATTCTCTACCATTTCTTGCAAAATCCATGAAGAAAATGATTTTTTTATTTTATTTTTTATTTTTTAATTTGGTCTTTTGTGGGGCTGTAGGAACAAGAGATTCTGCATAGATCTATCGTGTTGGATAATCCAACTCCAGAATGCAAGCAAAACTCCAGCTTTCTTAAAGGAAAAAGTGTATCTCAGTGGCCTCTTTCACAGGCTTAGAGCCCTCATTTCTTTGAATTGTAGCCTTATACTTGTTACTGGTATGTGATTTCATTTCCTTTTTATTTGTTTTTTTTTAAAGATTTTTTTATGTTGTAGTTTATAAATGGGTTTTTATTTGTGGTGGAAATTGCAAATGGGAATGTGTTTATTCTTGAAATTTGGTAGGGCATAGTTGGAATTTACTAGATTTTATTAGTTATGTGGATATTTGTAGATGGGTGCTTAGTTCGGGCGGAAATTGCAAAATGGGTATTTCCTTTTTCTTGAAATATTTGCTTCTTTGGATAGCCGTTGGTTGAATTTTGGTAGGTTTTTTTGGTTCATATATAGAAAACCCAAAAACTCAGGGCCTGTTTGGATGCCTGTAAGTTATTTGAAGTTGTGACTTACCTGTAAGTCACTTACAGGTGAAAGTCACTTTCGGGGAAGTGACTTCTCACCCCCATCCCGCTGCAGTTTTTTGGTAGATTTGCCTGTAAGTCAGTTTTTTGGTAGATTTGCCTGTAAGTCTTACAGGCGAATTTTCTCCCCCAAACACCACCTGTAAGTGACTTCCATGTAAGTCACTTCCCACTTACCCAACTTACAGGTATCCAAACAGGCCCTCAACTTGATGTCAAGCCGGGTCTGGTCGATTCGAAGACTCGACTTGATATTTAATAAACTATAATTAGAAGTATCAGGTATACCCATAAATAGATAAAATAGTTTGATTTAGTAAAAAGTAATACAAAATTGAAATATTCACATCACACTAGTATATCTTTCATATGTAAGAGGCTGTGGGCATGGTTCATATGGCCCCCTGTACTTTTTTAACTTATTAATAGTGCTGACTTAGCGAGCTACTCGGTTCGAGTCACTGAGAGTCGCGTTGAGTCGACTCGGTGAGTGTTCTAAGAATCTAGTTTCCCAGAGACTTGGCTCGAAATCTCACTGAGTCGACTTGATTCACCGAGTTTCGATGCGACACAGTAAGTTTCAGAACTGTTGTTTTGGTTGCTTATTGTAGATAGGTATTTGTTTTTGGTCTAGAGACTACATTCTGTTAGCTACAATTAAGGTAGCTCGGCAACATGTTACATACTATATCTGTATGTGTTCATACTTGGGCTGTTAGTGATTGGGATTTGGGTCTGGTTGGAGTGAGCTTAATTAAGAAGTATGATTAGTTAGGGTTAGGTTAAGTGTGGTTAACTGTTAAGTACTTGGATTGTTTTTAATTTAAGCGTAGAGGCCATATGGCCTTTGAGAAACAAGTAAAATGATAAGAATATTTGAAGGTTTGAGCTCCTTGAAGAGACCAAAACACCCCATATGTCCCAATTACAATTTGCATGTGTGATATACTGATATCAATGTATGTTAATCTAGATTGTCCAAATCTCTAGCCTTGTTGTTGATTGATCATATCATTCATGGTTTGATAAATCTTAACCAGCTGATCATGCCATTTGAATTTGAACTGTTACTATTATCTTCGTACCATCTATTCCATGGATACTAGTTGGAGGGTTAGTATAGACTGATCAGTGTGATTTTTGGACTCTTCATCCATGGTTGGGCCCCTGATCAGGACAGTTTTGTTGGTCTGCATGTACAACATATATTTTGGATACTTCAGCTTCCCCACTTATAAGTAGCAAAAGTGCAAAACCAAGCTGTATATACCCTTCATTTTCTTTTTTTCTCATGAAATTGTGCTTTTGAGGGCACTAACTGCTCCACATGTTTTGGAAGATTTTTGTATTTTCATTTCTTTAATACATATTTCTTGTTCATGCTTGTATTGATTGCAGAATTTCAGAAGATTTTGGTGTTTTTGTTGTTTATTGTGGATGATGCTATACATTTTTTTTTCACAAATGTTTGCTTGTACAGACAGTAGATTACAAATTTTGGGTACTTTTGTTCTTCTCGTTATTTGTTTTAGGTGGTTGTTACTTTTTCCTTAAATTTGTAGTTTTTGTGCATGGTATGCATTTTTTTTCTGGTAAATGACTAGTTCAAAAAGTAGATGATTAAACTATGGGTGCTTTACCCTTTTTGTTATTTATTTTAGGTGGTTATTAGTTTTTCATGAATCTTGTGCTCATGCTGTTGTAGATAGTGTCATTGTAGCTGATTTTTTCTCCTTCTTAGATGGCTATGTGGGTGTTGTAAGGCTAGTAAATGGTATGATTTTGGAATTTATTTATTTCTTTATTTTAGGTGGGTATTTGCTTCTTTCATGAAATTTGTGCTTGTAATGGAAGTACATGGTGGAATATCAGGATATTCTGGTATTTTTTATTCTTCATTGGTCAATTAATCTAGGTGAATTGTAGCTAGGAAAACTATATTCTTGCTTCGGGAATGAGCAATTGAATATTATATGTTTTGTTGTTGTTGTTGTTGTTGTTATTATTATTCTTATTATTTGTTGTTGTTAAATTTAAGATGGGTTGTTTCCCACCTTTGAAACATCTTTTGCACGTATCAGAATCATTTTCTTTGTGTTATTTTTTAAACGGTTGGAATTGCATTATTGAGTCCTCTAATGAGTGGAATGCTATTGTCATATCAACATTGGATGATAGAATTGATAAGAAGTTTGTTATTTCTTTAGGATGGTTCCATTCTCACTGTAGGTATATCGTGGGCTGTATCAGTAATTCATTGTTTCTTTTGGTGGTTCAATATGTGCAACAAAACCTCTAGTTAGTAAAAAAATCTATATGGTTACATAAATAATAGACAATAGAATGACTTACCCAAAAAAATACAACAGAAAGTTAGAAGTCTTGATATAGTCTACTTTAATTGGGTGAATTCTTGAATGATATAATTTAAAGATTTTGTTTCTGTTTTTTTAATATTTTTTTAATAAAATAGTTGTTTCCGTCATTGACCTTACTAAATCTTTGGTTGTACTATCAGTAGACGGTAGTCTTTTGAAAGATTTGGTATTTTTGTTGTTTATTTTAGATGGATCAATCCCGGCCCATGAGCTGTATAGTTATCAGAAGTCATTGGTTTGTATTACCAGTAGAAAATTTATCTTTATGAAACAAATTTTTCTTCCATTTAGTTCTCTTAGATCGGTTCTTACCTCCAAATTGTTCAGTTGATAAAACAAGTGGCTGTAGTAGTAGTAGATGATGGAATTATTTTATTTCATTGTTATTTTTTTGTTCACCGTTGTTTGGTTTTACTTTTTAAAATAGATGGGTCAATTCCTGCCATCAAATTGTCTACTTACAGACGACGTTTGGGATCAGGCAATGAGGTAGGGCTCTCTCCATGCAACTCATATTTTCTTTACTCATTGTTACACAATTTGGTTTATTTGGTAATTTTAGTTCCCTTATCAAACCAGGTCACTCGAGATGAGTCAAACTTGCACGGGTTATCTTCACTTCCAAGAAACAAGAGCTCTGTGTTTTCAACTATGATAAAGGAGGCAAAAGCCCTGGGCATGGCACTTGGAATCCCCTGCTTAAATGGGTAATTTACTTCTCGCACGATTTTTTTTTTTCCTGTTGTGTTTTTATTTATTTATTTATTTTATTTTTAAAATCTTAGTATTTCCTCTATTTTCCTTTTTCATGCAACAATGTAGAACAAAGAGGAATTATATGGTTCTTGCCCTGAGGCTTCTCAAATTTTACTCTAGTTTCCAGTTTTGGACAAGTGGTGCCCATGGTCAAGTGATCAGGGAGCCACAATGAATGCACTGCCTCTCCTCAGAGGAAAATGCTATTTTTTTGAGTTGTGGCCTAAAAAATAGCTAGTTAGAAGAGAAATACAACAATAACCTACATTCAATTGATGAAAGACCCAGGACTAGTGGCTAGGATCTTCCCCTACCCAGGACTGGTGGCTAGGATCTCCATTATGTGAGATTTTTGGGCATGGTCCATCGATAGTTGGATGCAACAAACAAATAGTCTGGATTTTTGAACGTTCCCTGATTACTTTGAGCTGAAAACCCAAGTACACCATGCAAAGCCTTAAATCGGGGAAGTGAAAATTCCTCATAGAACAAAATGAAATTAAACTAGGAGCTTAGAAGAGTTACGGATTTACTCGATAAATGATGACTAGTCGGCAAAAATATTACTTTGGTTATTACAATACAATTCCATCATTTCATTGTTACAAGCACCATTATCATCTTAGCCTCTTTTTTGTCTGTTTGGCCCTAATAAGATTGCTTCATCTTTCAAAAAAGGAAAAAAAATAGATTGGTAGAACTGTTACAATTGGCTGTACACTGGCATTGTGCTTCCTCTTTTACACAGGCTCTTGGAACCAGCCATGCGAAAGGCTTACATTGATACTACTCACATGGCAACACTGTTCCACACTCCAACCCAATATTTACCCACAGCCCAACTATTACATGTATGCCCCGAATGGTGAGCAAGCAATGTAAGGCCATAGAAGGGCACTTTTTAGACAAACTGCTATGCATAAAGATTTTGCTGTTCGCGTTCATACTGGAAATCAAAATCAAACAAGCTTTTACCTTCATGTGATTTCTGTTCTTGTTGAGATCATCCTAGGACCTTTCTTTCTTTTAGTGACAACTCAAGCAGTATTATCCAAAGTTCGGCCCACTCAATGTATGATACATTACAGACTATGGCCGTCAGTCCAATTATTGATTTAAAACCTCTCCTGTAAAGAGAGGAACAGACTGATCTTCTAGGATGAGCAAATTTTGGTCATGGGGCTGTTCGATCCCTAGTATGGGTGAATGGGCTTTCATAGCCTCACCTGGTAGTGCTGTTCTGGCAGAATGACAGTTCTTTGTTGGAATTCTTAGCTTTCTTTCACTCCAGTTGACTGCAGCTTTTTTCCACGGGCCAGTATCATGCTTTGCTTTATTGTTGGTTTTCCTGTCTTCTGATTGATAAGTTTGTTTAATCAATCAACCATGGTTTCTTTAATCGTTTGGGTGTTGTAGCCAGGTGCAGGTCGTTAATTGCTTGGGTTGTTTTCTCCTCTTTAAAAAATAAAAAATAAAAAAATAAAAAATCATAAAATCTCATTGCTTAATTAAAATAATAAATTATTGATTCAACACACCATTTCAACTCAACAAAGAATCTTGAAATACATACATGAAAGCACAAATCAATCAATCCAATTCTATCCATAGGCTTGCGTGCATAGAAAAATGTTTCTTGCATAGGATCTTCACTCATATCATTCAATACAAAGCCAAGCCTTTCATTATCAGAATAAGACAAAAGGACCATCATCCAATCACAATTGGATTCAAGGACTCGTCATTCAATAAAAACCATATTTCAACCTGCACAAATAAATCCCTACATACACACAAGGAAGAGGGGAAAAAATGCAATTTGCAATTGTATGAGATAGTTTGCCAAGCAGAACTCAGAGCAGGACTTGGTTAATCATTTTGTCCTTCTCGCCACACTAATTTTACATGTTGTAAAAATGATGGAAATTAACATGGAAAGTTAAAAAGGGGAAAAGCATGAGAAGAGTCTATGGCAACTAACATCATACTTGCCGAAGAGAGCTATGTTCATTTTACATGGTGAGAAAACGATGGAAATTAACATGAAAACAAAAAGTTAAAATTTCTATGGGCAAATAACAGCATGCTTGGCCAAAAAATAAGAATGGGGAAAACTTTTTTTTTTTTTTTTTTTTAATATAAAGTTTTTAGGTTTGAGCATGTGTGGGATTTGAATTGAGGTTTGTCTGTGTCAATTGCCAGATCTCCTATCGTACTGTAGTTGGAAAAAAAAGAATGAAATCTTGAAGTTCTTTAAAAGTTCTGTTTCTTGAAGTTCTCTTAGAACTGTAAGATTGCCTATCTGAACATTTCAAATTCATTATCATCATTTAAAGTCCAACCATTTTTTTTTGAATTCTTCACCTTCTTGAAGCCTATATAAGCTTTTATTTCCTTTCCATGAATATTTGATAAATTAGATAAATTGAGCACCTCATTGTTCAGAGAGGGAGGGAGGGAGATGATCACCTACAGTCAGTTGTTGTAACCCATTTCACATGCCAAGGTGCGAACTAGTTATGCTTATAGGACAACCAAGTGTGCAAAGGTGCCCCCATTTAGATCACCTGGTGCAGAAACCAGGCTGGTCCACTCGTTGGCCATCTTGTAAAAGAAATGGACGGTTTAAATCAACCCTTTTGATGATATGATTTAACATACTCGTGTGGCCTACTGTAGCAATCCCTCCTACTTATTTGTATCCAGTGATCTTCATCGTAGGGCCACTCTTTTGAACAGCTTGAATGTCCTACGTGCGTGAGCGTGCGTGACATGTTGGTATGCGAAATGGGTTATATTATTTCTTAAGCTAACATACAACCAGTTGTAGGTGATCATTACCCCATAAATGTAGATTCTGTAATCCTTACCAAGGTAAGAGGATTATGAAGAAGTTATTTCTGGATGAAAGTCAGCTGAAAAGTGCAGTTTTTCCTTAATCAGGCTCGAGGAAGCTGAGGCACAGTGTGCATTGTTGAACTCCGAGTCCTTATGTGTAAGTGGAACATATGCATGCTGAGTATGATGTGGATAATCATGTTGCTTGAATTGTAATGACAAATGTCATCTCCAGGATGGATGTTTCACTGCAGATTCAGATGTTTTCCTCTTTGGTGCTAGGACCGTATACAGAGATCTTTACCTAGGTGAGTGGATTCTATAGCTGACAATGTACTTGTTTATGCTGATGTGGATATTCATATCATACTCCTAGAAGCCTGGAACCTTTGAGATTAGGGTCATGGTGCTACCCTTTACTGCTAGATATCACTCGTATGATGCAGTTCATCCACCAGAAGTGCGGCATAGATGTATT
The DNA here is from genome assembly GCF_029962835.1 of Magnolia sinica. Classification (NCBI taxonomy): domain Eukaryota; kingdom Viridiplantae; phylum Streptophyta; class Magnoliopsida; order Magnoliales; family Magnoliaceae; genus Magnolia; species Magnolia sinica. The sequence continues at coordinate 78,110,690 of NC_080586.1, forward strand.
AATTGTGGGCTCACTATATTGACTAGCAGTTTTAGTAGTCTGATTTTGCCAGTTCAATCTGGACCATTGACCAATTTCTTCTGGCCGTCCATTGGATATCGCAGTTGGACAGTTAAGATTGGCCAAGATTTTATTTTATTTTTTGGATTCTGTCCTATCCCCATTGGGCCCCATGATATGGATGGTCTAGTTTGTCATGCATGTATCCCATGTGTATTGTGGATGGGTTATCTAGATTTATTTTTTTATTTTACTTAGTGTTATTATTCTATAGCTAATGAAAAATATTTTGATGTATTAGGGGAGAGCGGCTATGTTGTTTGCTATGAAATGGTAGACATTGAAAAGAAACTTGGGTTTGGAAGGAACTCTTTGGTAATCTTCTTTCTTTGTTTTCAGGTTGCTTGGGTTGAAATCTATTGAACAATCTTTGTTCTTGGTTGAGTTGGTTTATGATTTTTACATAGTACCCATTGTTGAGAGGAATATGATGTTTACTCGCGGGAGTTGGATTCTAAATTTACGCACCCAAGTTTTAACTCACGATATTGTGTGATCCAGGCCATTCATCAGGCAGGCCCCTCCCCCCTCCCCCAGTATGGGTGATGTGGCCTGAAAAATTGGCTGGTTTAGACATCAATTGGGCTATCATGTATGAAGAAAGTGACCTTTCAAAAAAAGAAAAAAATGGAAGGTTTGAAAAGAACTGACTGATGAAACACATTGAACTTGCATGTGCCACTCTTGTTCTGTTTCCTCCTATAGCCGGTTGGTGGGACCTGCTTACAAGCTGGAGTTTTTTACTTGCTCCAAGTCAGCTCTTGGAGGAAGTGGCTTTGCATGTATTTTTTTCGTTTGTAAAAATTTGAAATTGAACTTGTTGATTGTAATAAACCTTTTAGACAGTGCTTGATTGTAATCAACCTACGCAATAGTCTATTACAGTGCTCTTGTGGGAGTTTTGTGCTATCATTGCTGGTTCCAAGCCTGAATAAGGGTTGTGTAAGGTTGCCACCTGCATCGAGCTTTTGCCAAAATTTCCATCATGGATCCAGACAATACGTTATTCCAAACTCATGATAGGTGTTGCCTATAAGCGATGCGCTGCATCGGAATCTGGTTGCAGTGACAACGGGCAAGGGTTGGTTAGGGCATCCCTTGGAAGCAACATACTGTAATAACGCTCGGTTGCTGTGAGAAGTAGGCAAGAATTACCACACCATTCTAGACGCATGTAGCCAAGAAGCTAGTTCAAGAGAATAGTGATGCAAGACATGAAAATTAGATATGATGTACAAGATTTCAGGCTTTAGATCATAATAATTTAGAAACAATCATAATAATTCCACATCCCACATAAAGTCAAGCATTCAATAAGGGGAATCTACGAGGGTCCAAGCCTACACATGTTAGGGCCGAATCAATTAAAAATTATAGGCCAAACAATGCTCAAAGGATAGTAGATTCATCCGCACATGTAAATGACTATTTTTCAATCCAAGGGATTGTCACGTTTCAATTCGGGAAAACCTAAGGTTTCAAAATCGGAATAGAACTTGAGGATTTGAGATGAACTAGGGTTAGGGTTATGGAAACAAAGCGAAATAGAGACGAGAGGGAATCTCTGATCACCCCGCATGTGTGAACAACAAACCGGCCTAACGCACGTGCGTGGATGGAAGCCCACACGTGTGTGGGGCCCACGAATGTGGAATCGGCCAGTTATGGCCTAGTCGGCCAGGGATGGGCCACCTTCCCTCCAAATTGCAGGCCAAACGAATGATCGGTTTGAATACGGTGCTCCGTCGAAGTTTCAACCCTCCTGCAGGGCCAGATTCTGGAAATTTGCTGTAGGAGAAAGATTAGCTGCAAACGTGGGTGGATTTGATGAGGGGATGGTTGTAGGAATTGAGGAATATGGAGGGTAGGAGATGGGGGCGATTTGGGATGGGTGTAGCTTCGCACCATGGTAGTCAGCCCTTCGAAGAAGGGAGGGTTTCGTACCCAATTAGGTTTCCACAACTCAGAAATTTAGAGAAGCAGAAAAACGCAACAATTTTATTAATCTTCATTAAATGAAAAAGACTACAAGGGCTGCCTATTTATAATAAAACCCTATACCCCAAAACTCGCGCCATGTGCGCAACCTATTACTTGGCGACGAAGTAATAAAAAATAACAACTAATCAAAGTAATCTAAAACATCCATGATATTCCTAATAACAATAATAAGCAAAACCCGAAGTACTAGATTAATTAAAATAGTGTGCCACGATCATGAGAACCCATGGTGGGATTCACATGACTATCGGGTCTACTCCAACGAACCAAAACGCAACCCTCTAACTAGGTGGCCCTCCCTGGACGTCGTCATCGATCCAGATCGATGGTGGGGTTCTCCTCCTTGCGTACGTGCGTAGGGGGGCGTGCATGTGTGCGAGATGTCCCCATCAAATAGGATTCATCTTGTCGCATGAAATATAAGAAAATTGACAGGTAGGAGTATGGAGTTAGTAGATATGATGAAACGAAGGAGAGTTAACATAGATTGCATGTAAGAGACCCAAGTGGAAAGGGTCCAAAACTATAGAAATCGACTTTAGTATATAGGAAAGGATAATAATAGAAATGGGGAAGAGATAGTGGTAGATAATGATTTAAGGGATAAGGTTGTAGATGTCAAGAGAGTAGGCGATAGGATTTTATTAATAAAACTTGTGTTGGGAGAGGAGGTAATCAATTTTATTAGTGCTTATGTGCCACATGTTTGGTTAGAGGACAAAATCAAGAGATAATGTTGGGAGGTTATGGATGGACTAGTGCATGGAATTCTAAAAGGAGAGAGGAGACTTAAATGGTTGCGTAGGAAAAGCAAGTGGAGAATATGAGAGGGTACATGGAGGATATGGTTTTGGGAGAAGAAATGGGGTGGAGCACGCTATCTTTGCCTTTGTCATTGCACACAATTTATATCTAGCAAGCACATACTTTAAAAAGATACATGAGTATTTAATAACTTATAATGGCAGATTATATACAAGCCAAATACGTTTCTTTCTACTCAGGAAGGACAAAATGATCAATATTTAAGGACTGCAAGATTATACTAGGAGAGAGTTTGATTGTGAGCATAGGTTAATGGTTATGGATGTGCGCATTAAAAGATGGAAATAAGGGATTGAAATTAACAGGTGTCCAAAAACCAAGTGGTGGAATTTAAAAGGAGAGAATAGTGTTATGTAGTAATAATTTGGAGCAAGGAAAGTGGAATGTTTAGGAACAAGTCAATGTTATGTGGAATGAGATGGCTGAGTGCATTAGGAAATTGACAAAAGATGTTTTAAGTGTATCTCAGGGGAAAAGCCATTGATATAAAGAAACTTGGTGGTGGAATGATGATGTACAAAAAGCAATTAATGAGAACAAAGGTGTATTGTTAGAAGCTAGAATTGCAGTCTTAGGAGTGTGTTGGGTACAACCTGGGTACGTCAAGTTGAGTTGAAGGTTAATCCAAGCCCAACCTGGCATCAAACTAGGTCAACCTAGCCCAAGCTAACCCAGGATCCAGCCCAACTTCCCCAACCTGAGCTCAACCATATTTACGATTTCCTCAACCTTAACCCATCTTATTTGGGCTGGGTGGGTTTGTTGGGTTGAGTCGGGTCGTTTGGGTTAGGCAGCATTAGTACCTTCCATAATCGATGGCATAGTCCCATTGATAGGCTCCATGGTTTAGATTTAACGGAGGCGTAGAAAAAAAGAGAGTAAAATAGTCTCTTTGATGGGCACCAAGTTCCAGATTTGGAGGCATAGTAAAAAGATAAAAAACCAAAATAAAAATAATGACATGCCTCTTCTTCTTCTTCTTGAGAGAGAGAGAGAGAGAGAGAGAGAGAGAGAGAGTTGGGGATTTTGTTTTTTGTTTTTATTCTTGTGTAGGGTTGTGTATGTACATGGCCCGAAAGCATAACCTGTTTTGTTGGTTCATGCTTTCTCATCTCTGCCCAAATCTTATCCGCTCATTTCGAATTTGTTATGATTTGGAGGTTGAAAATTCGAAGTACCTTATGTTGGGATAAAAAACCTATGACATAGGTTGGGTTTGGGTTGAATTAGGTTGCCTGAGGCTTAAACCCAATCCTTGGTTTGAGTTGAAGATTTCTAGCCCGAACCCAACTTGATCTCAACTCAATCAAATCCAACTTCGGGTTGGGCTAGTCGGGTTCAGGTTGAGTATGACCCAGTTTGCACCCCTAGTGAATTGGTGCAAGTTGAATGCTCTAAAAGGGCAAAGGTAAGGCTTAAAGGGACATGGGTGGAGGTAGTACGAAAAGACTTGATGACCTATGCTCTAACTGAAATTATGGTCCTTGATAGATTCAATGGCAGAACGGGATTCAACTAGCCGACCCCAATTTGTTCGGATAAGGCTTAGATGATAATGATGATGACGAAAAAAATTTGAAATTTCAATGGTCCTCTTTAGAGTTATGTTGAAGGTTAAATAAATATAGCTAGGTGTATAGATGATTTATGTAGATGAGGAATGATGGACTCGTGTTTTAAATACGGTAGTGTGTTGCATAGCGATCAACCCTTTGTAGCGTGTGGCGTAAGCTACACGATACACCTAACTTTTAATTTAAAAATATGATAAGTAATAAAAATAAAAATAAAAAGCAAAAAATATAAAAATGCCTAAAAGATGATTCATTTTTTCAAGTATAAGCATGTTCAAGAAAGTTATTAATTATCATTTATCAAAAGCCAATCCATATATATAAATTCATAAACCAAATCAAATAACTATCACATTAACACCTTTCTGAGTAAACCACTTTAATTAATAATGTCTAATTAAAAACCACAAGTCACAACTCATAAGTATGAAAAGAAATAAAAATTCCACAGGTAAAGAGTATGAAGTACAATACAAATGCCATCTATACAAAGAGGGGTTTCGAAAACCCTTTCTTTTTTAAGTTTAGTTTTAAAGGTTCTTTAGCATGTGAGTTTCACACCAACTTTAACAAGGGATCACCACCATTTAAAGGAAAGTAAACAAAGAAATGTTTGGTTTTAGCTTTACATTTTAAGTTTTTTAAAAGTATTTTATAATGTAAGTTTTACACAATTTTTGATAAATGGAAAAAAAACATTGTAGCAAACAAAACTTCAAAAAAGAAAAAAAACATTGTAGCGTACGCTACTAACGCTACACACTACTTAGTTGTAGCGTACGCTATGAACCCTATAGCATACGTTGCAAGGGATTTATGCTATTTAGCTATGCTACATAGTGCTACAGCTACGCTACGTTGCATACGCTACGAGCGATATTTGAAACACTGTGATGGACAGCAAGACAATGGCTGCCTGCAACACATGTGCCATTATGTCATGTGCGTAAAACATCCAAAGCCCTGCAAAAGGTAGGTTCAACGATGAAGATCACCTGGTGAAAAAGTCAGGCCAGTCCACTGAGCACACATGCCACATTGTACAATGGCTTATACTATTTAGAGTTTACTAGCTGATGTTCTAATTCAATGTGCATGTGTGGCCCACCTATTGAGTGGATTTGATTGATTTATGCATCAAGTGATCTTCATGGATGGACACATCCTTTGCAGTGTTCATATCTTACTTGTAACAACTTTGCTTCTGTGTTGATATGATAAGAAATCCTAGAACTCGTGGAAATGATGTCATAATTGGGTCGTTATAAAAGTGGAAATCCAATTTCTACTAGTGATCTTTGAGAATCCTGATATCTGACTGATTGGCCATTGATTGATGGGAAACCTGCCAACTTCTAGGGGAGAAAAGGTGCTAGCGGAAGTTGAATTTCCACTGCCACTAGATAGCCAATCTGGCCTTATTTCGGGGCTTGGATGGGTTGGATAAGGCTCTGTTGGTTTGGATTGGTTGGGGTTTTTTCTGGGATGTACCTTTGTGGACTTGGGGTATCATGCATGGTTCTAGGATTGTGCGTGATAAGCGATCCTTTCGATTGGGCGCAATTGACTATCTCGTTACCGGTGGGGTGTCTACAAATAGTCAAATACTATGCAATGCTTGTTCGAGAGTTTGTACAAATATTCCTGGTTTTTACTTTGTAAAAGTAGTGTCCATGGTTTAATGCATTTGTTTCTGGGACCAATGTGACTTGCTTCTCGTTTCCTGCAATTGTTTTATGCTTTTGGCTGAGCAAACAATCCTTGTTATATGAGATCTTTCATGCATCATTTTTGCATCTGGTACATGCACCAATAGTTTCCTTGATGGGAAAATCCTAAACCTTCATTTGGGGGCTAGCAAATGCCTATGGCCACTTACAGAAAAAAATGTTAAAGATTTGATGGGTGGGATATGTGTTTTGGGGATTTTTGGTACATGGGCTGTCCACGAGGAGGGCCTTCATATCAATGTTTTGGATCACTAAAATGCCCCACGTGTCATCGTCATCATCATCAACTTCGATGGCTGCTCTTTGGAGAACCCAGGTCTAGCAGGGTGTTGTGGCATTGCCTGGGTTAGTAATGGGAACACATCGCTACCTTCTTTACTCCAGCTGGCTTTAGAGAATCCAGTTTTGCTTAGGCAGCCAGCCTCCTACAGGCAGTTAGACTAGCTGTAAACTTTCAGCGTCTCATGGTGATGATTGATGGGGACTCTTGGAAACACAATAAAATGGCTGTTTCTAAAGCATTCTCGTCGAGATTGGGCAATATGCTTGCTGAAGTCATTGATTTGTGCTCCAATAGGCAGATTTCTTTCTCCCAAATTTGAAGAGAGAAAAATGGTGTCTCATGTGTAATTCTATTTGATTTCCCATGATCCTTTTTGGGTTGCTGTTGGATTTGCCTGTGGGTTTGTATTTTTATTGCTGAGTTGCATTGTCTAATAAATTCTACTTTCATTCATTAAAAATAGAATAACATATTACCATTTAAAAAAAATCATCATAATCCTAGTCTTGTCCCATCTATTTGGAGTTGGCTTAGCGAATCCTCTTCCTCCAAGTTCTAAACAGCTATTTCTCATGAATGCTTGGTGGAACTGAAGTTTGTCAGTTGGCTATCCACCTAATACGAATACTGTACAAGCTGAAAATATGAGTTGTCAACCTCCCAGACTGAACATTTGATGGTTCCTCATTACTCATTGAGTCCATGTTGGGATAGAGTTTTATGTTATTGATGGACCATGCTGGATGGTGATGATCAAGGTATTGAATAATGGTAATGGTGGCTGTAACAACCACCATGATTACCATTTTGATGCGGGCCATAATGGCAGTTACTGCCAATTCTTTTTTAAATTGCATCGGTCCCGTTATGGCCCCGTAACCATAATCCATAATTATGTAACCGTTTTTGAATACCTTGGCGATGATCACTCTCGTGTGACCCACTTCACATGGAGATTATGGTCTCTATTGTTTCATTTTATTATTCCCCCTTTTAGTCTTTAAGGTGTTGTGTTAGCATAGAGTTTAAGCATATGGGCTTTGGTTTAGATAATGGCTTAAGCATGGGGGTATTTTTGTACTTTGACATATATTATGAAAGCCCTTATAATATAAGAGGAGAGACTAGGTGCATCACTATCTTCTTGACCTTCTCTCTTGCTTTTTTCTCATATTCTCTCCCTTTCTCCTTCTCAATCTAACTCAAGGAACATATGTGAATAAATGAAGCTTTCCTATGCAAGTCATTTAACATGTGAATGGGTGTTCACCATTCATATTTGTGTTTTTGCAGATAGATTGATTGATGCAGAGATGTTCGCCAGCTCCAAATGCACCCTGTGCATGCTCACCTTTACACTTGGGCACAGTCGTAGATGCCAAGTGTGGGAATTTGAAGCCATGCTTAAGGTGACCAAACTGTGCTGATGACCTGGTGCAAGAATGGGGATGCTCCATTCATCATTCGGGCCACGCATGTGTATTCTATGGTGACTGCTGGCAAGTTTTTCTAAACTGTCAATTGTTTTTGGATATGTGCACTCCTGATTGTGGTTGTACTGCCCAATTTTTGCACCTGGTCAGCTGCAAAATGAGGCTACCGTAATGCATGGCTCAGATCTCCTACAACGTGTCAGGTTGGGATGTGCCCAAATCTGCACAAAAAGGAGAAGGAGTCCGAGTGTGGCTGGCAAACCTCTTCATGTAGATAGAGCATGCCATTACTCAATAAATTGCTATTTCAGATCCCCCCATTATTTTAAGTTCACATCAAATGGCTTCTTATATGACAAGTTCGTTTAATTTCTGATCTTCAGATATCTCTGGCCCTTTTTCTTGGTAGTGACTATTCTCAAGGAGTTCATGGGATTGGTCAGGTAAGTGATGTGGCGGTTTTGCAATTTTGACATTTTGTATACGCATAAGTTTCATGGTTAATTTGTGCGCCATATTCGGACTCTCAAAACTCACTGATTTGAGTCAAGACTCGGCCGAGTCATCTTGACTCTGCTAAATTTCGAGCTGAGTCTCCGGGAAACTCGGTACTGGGCTGACTCAGCCTGGTCTTGGAGAGACTTGTTGAGTTGACTCGATGGCTTAGTTGACTCGATGCGATTCAGCATGACTTGAACTGAGTCACTCACCTCTTGGGTGGAGAATTAAAAATAAATAAGGTGGGTGGAGTGGGATTCAAAACCCCAACCTCAACCAAAAGAAGCAGGACACATGAAATAGTGAGGTGTCTACATAGTTGTTGACTAGAGTTACATTTTATATGAGTTTATTGAATTTAACTTTGTTAAATTTCTATTTATGTTCCTAATATTTTCAATTTACAATGATTAAATATTGAGTCTAGTCGGGTCGTGTCTCTGAGTCAACCAAACCTCAACATTGAGTCGAGTTGAGTTTTTGGGTTTTTTGAACTATGGCCATATTGAGACTACAAATGTGCGCACACAGAAAGAATAGGCAAAAGCTGTGGGAACTGTTTTACCAGGATACTACATCAAAAGAGGGAAGACAGAGTCATGCGCACCAGCAGATATACAGGTCCATTTGAGCCTCATGATTTGGTGATGCAATGTTGCAAACCATTGATCTGATGGGCCCCACTGTGGATGGCATTATCTCCAAATTATTCTAGATTGGAAGATCCCAAGACTTTTACCTTTAGACTATTTTCTTCTGAAGGTGGACCGCAGGCCCCACTGTGGATGGCGTTGTCTTCAAATTATTCTAGATTGGAAGATCCAAGCCTTTTACCTTTAGACTATTTTCTGCTGAAGGTGGACTGCTGTGGTATCTTGTCCTTGCTCGTTTGTTTCTAGGCCATTGATCAAAGGGTTAGGATCTTATGGTCTGGAAGATTTTCCAACATCCATATTAAGCCGTTAGATCAATGGTTTGTATCTCCGAATCATGTTCTCTGCATGCGTGGGATGTTGTGCCTTGGCAAAGCATATGTCGGTGGATACTTATGACCCTATAATTTCTCATGCAATGCAAATAGCATTTGGCCATAGAGTGCTTCATGGTTCTTTTCCTCTTACCAATCTTTTGATGGATTCTACCCCATCAGAGGATGCATCGTGAATAAAGGAAATTCCATTTTTACTGCTTAGCTGATGTTTATTCTATGGATGCATTGGACCAGATGCCTGCTTCCATGCTTATTTTGCATTTACACTGGCTGCAGGAGACGGCATGCCAGATTGTTAAATCAATAGGGGACGATCTTGTCCTGCAGCAGATTGCATCTGAGGGATTAGCATTCGCAAAGAAGACAAGGGGGTCAAAGAAACAAGGGCAAATTCTCAATTGCAATACAGGCAAAGAGAATTGTGTAGATAAGCAGAATGTTAATGGTGGGTTGAAAAAAATATATCATCTGCTGGTGATTCCTTTTGCTTGAAGTGCTGGTGATTCACCCACTGGAACATGGCATACATCTCGGCAATCCAGACCACCGACATTGTGGGCCCTGCTGTGGATGGAGCATAGCACAAAATGACACTGAGTAGACAATCTTAACCATCTGATTTCAGCCATCAATATAGACCAGTGACCACTTTCCTTTTAACTGTCCATTTGATGGCCACCAAGTGGAGCCCACGGCTCCTTTCTTTGTTGCACAATCTTTTCTTACTAGGTACTGCTCCTGCTTCAAGTCACACTTTGGACTCGTGCTCCTGCTCCTGCTTCCAAAGCATATTGAGAAAGATGCTTCCTATATTTCCATATCGCGTCACTCTTTTACAACTATAGTTCATTGATCCAGACTGTTGATATGATGGGCCCCACCCTAGATGGGGGGAGCCCAAAAATTCCGCAGATGCAAGAACCCTAGCCATCCACTCTTTGGCCCTTTTTTCCTGGACTATTGCCTTTTTTTTTCCTTTACATTTTGCTGGTCACTGAATATCTTGAATCTGAGAGCTTTTGGGTATCCCTCATCGACAGTGGTCCCATCAGATCAAATGTCTGGATTACCAAATCAGGGGTCCCATTGTATGTCACTGATACATCAGGTCACTATTCATGTCCTAGTGCATCAGGACCCCAGTAATTCCTCTGGGCCCATTTATGTGAAATGGTCGCACTTAACTAACTCTCTTGTAGACAGCGATCAAAATGCAGCATTAGACCATCAGTTCTTGCAAGTGATTGATGCATATTTGAAGCCAAAATGTCACTCTCTGGACTCAACAGATGTGCAAAGGTAAATAGTTTATACCTCATGTGTTGGCATTATGTGTTCTACATGTGATGTGCATTGGTCTATAAAACTTCGGATCATAAGTGTTATTTGGAAATTGGATCTATTACTTACCCAGTTTGACACTATCAGAAGCAGGTGAAGTGACCCTTCACAAAAAAGAAGAAGAAGAAGAAGAAGAAGAAAAAGAAAGAAAGAAAAAAGAAGAAGAAAAAAGTGGTAAAGTGGAAAGGATTGCTAGTTTCTAATAAGGGCCTGTTTTGCTTTGTGGAAACCAAAACATGGATATGGAAAAATAAACATCACATTAGAGAGGGAAATGCATAGAAAAGAATTAACACTAACCTATTTGTTTTAGCACACGTATTTTCCATAGAAATGTTAAAAAAGTTTTACAGTCAAAAGTGAGATATCTCTCATAACTGTGGAAATCTAGATTTATCAGTGTCCCTCTAGAAATGGGTTTTCTTGCTTTTTAGGAAAATAGTGGTTTTTTTTCATTTTTTGAGGAAAACAGTGGAAATTGGAATCGATTTCCACATCTAATTGTATTTGTTCAAACAGGGGAAAACGTCACATCTGTGGAAATCTGCTTCATTTCCACGGTTTTCCATTGTTTTCCACCAATCCAAATATCCCCAAAGGGCATGCTTGGATATGAGATTCTTCAACATAATCATTAATCTTATCCACAGTGATAGTTACCTAGCATAAGATACCAGGTGACCGTTGTCTAATGAAAATGAGATTTCCGCTTCCATCCAAAGTCCAAACAGGGCTCCTAAATTTGGAATCCTACTTTCTACAGTAAAGTAGAAGATAATTATTTGCAGTCATTAATTTTTCCCATATCCACACCTTAGATTCCTTGTTTTCAAACATGCCCTAAATGTAAAGGCATTGGGGTCGCCAACCACTATGGAGATAGATACTCACTTGTCCAGCATCTCCATGTATATGTTGCACACTTCTACTGCAAGCGGAACTGTTAATCTTGTGGGCCACCACATGGACAGGCCATGGTTCAAAAAGTTATGGTGGTAGGACAATGATAGCCTTCTGACCAGTGCAATCTTCAGTCATTGATGTGGTGGACCGATGCCTGTTTCCATTTTTTCATCATTTTTTTCCATAACTATCAACTTCCAAGCTACTAATCCAATGGTTCACACAGTTCTATGGCCACCATGTTTTTAGCCAAAGCCCTAACCAGTGGTGCCCATGCACCAATCAGACTATGGTTCGAGTTGCTCAATGTGCTATTTTTCAGTTGAGTTGTTGGAGACGAGCAAGCCTCCGTGTTCAACCTCTACGAGAAAAGAACTCAATTGAGTAAAAGAAAAAAAGAAGAAAAAGATTACAACATAAATTTTATAAACTCAGAAACACAATTCAACTCGATTGTATTCCAAGTGAACTCAGGCTCAGGTCCTTATCGAGTCCCAATCTGTATTCCTGCCCTCTTGAAAACAAAGATAGGGAAAAAGTTGATTGAAATGTTTTCACTTGAGCTCCATCAATTTTGCAGTGTGTTCATTCCGCATCCATTTCAACGAAGCCAACTTCAAATGATATGTGCTCATTTCTTTGGTTGGACTCCTGAGAAAACAGGTACTCTCTGTCTTTCACAGACACATTTTTGTATAAACTAATACATTGCAAACATTCAGGGTTTGCACTTCGAGGAATTATAGGATACTGCTTGTAGCAGTCATAGTTTGTTGATGTTCTGGACTTCATGCATGCGGGTTACAGTTCAATGATCCAAACTGTTGATCTGATGGCCCCCACCATGGCTGAGAGATGTCTGAAAATCCCCCTGTGGGAAGATGCTAACCCTCCAATATCTGTAGGCTACCATAACAAAGGGTTGGGATCTTCTGATCCGGAGGACTCTCAGGGAATCTCTTATCCATGGCAGGAATGATCAAGTTAGTGGTTTGGTCCACTGAATAATGGGTCCCACTCGGAATCCAATACATCAGCAAACTATAAATTGTTGATGAGCTAGATCCTATCATTCCTACAGACTTATGTGAGTTATTTCAACGCTCATCTTTTTCATCTTATAGATTTTCCAACTCTCCTTTTTCATAGCTCACTTCTCTTGCAGATGAGTACATCCTTCCCAAGATTGCTGAGAGAGATCTTAGACGATTTGCTAACCTACGTAACACTTCACAAGAACTCGGAGTACGGATTCCATTTTGCAAGGTATCGGTCTTTATGATTACTAGAACTGTGAATTTGCTTATATAGATTGGAGTTCTGCTAAGCCACATGCAGCACTGCACTTGGGTCACATGTGCATGTGGGACGTCCCTACATGTGTAAGGTGGGCCTATTGTATAGATGACCTAGCCCAAAATTTATGCTAGTCTATTCATCAGGTGCACTTCACGTGTAATTAAGACAACCAGTTGGTCCCAAAACTTCGACAACCCCTCTTAGAAGGCTAAAGTTTACCGTAGTCTTCCTACTCCAATCTTCCTTTCTTTCATTTTTGAAGCTGCACCCATTTTATTAGGTGATTCACAGTTTCCTTTTTTACCTTTCAATAATAGGATCCCAAGTCAAAGAGATTTTAGGCTTTGATCCTAATGGAGTCCCCAAGTATTTCACTGGCAATCATGTGAACTTGCATCCATGGATTTGCATTATCATTTTCAGCCCCACTTTCTTGAGTTTCTTTCCTACCACGTGACTTTTATTGAGGTTATTACTTGCAACCCTGACATTGCCTCAAAACAACGAAGGGTGCATTTAAGATGAGCAACTTGATCTTCTGGTGCTTCTGCAAAGCACCCTCGTGTCATGTGCAAAGTAGAAGTGGCGTGCCCAAATCCCTGTCTTGCCCCACCTCAAGGCCTTCTAGTAATGGATAGCTCAGATGTCTCGAGTGTGCTACCTTCTCATGGAGGTGTGTGTGGGCTAAAGATAATGAGTATAGATTGGCATGCTACTGGATATTTACTTCTTTTCTTTTCCTCCCATTTTTTAAATGTCTCTCTGATTCACAGATACCAGCTACATGTCCTGTGTCTGCTATTGTAAAACAAAGAACAGTGCAGGGAAGAGAATGTTTCGAGGTTGCTTGGGAAGAAGTGGATGGGCTCAAAACGTCTATAGTGCCTGCTGATCTGGTGGAAAGGTAATATGAATTTGGGAATTTTCTTTCTTTTATTAATCATGACATCTATGTTGTATTTTTCGAAAATATAGGATGGTCATCATTGTAATCAATGATGGTACTGACAGGCCTGTATGAGTTTTGGGCATGGATTTGGATTGTTGATCTGAGCAGCCCTGGATTTTGAAAATACGAAGCTAATTTCTCAAAAATTTTCTATTCATTTACCGAAAAAGAAGAAAAGCATTGTCAAGATAGGATGATTTGGATCACCCAATGAGGAAATTTTCAGGCTGTTGCCAATCCACTGTGGGCCCTGCAGGCTGAATGGTTCAGCTCACCTTGACCTCATTTCAGTGGGACAACTCACCCTCCAACTAGTGGGCAGGTGGGACGGCTCATCTTGACCTCTTATGAAAATTCCTGTGATTCTACAATGAAGTGTCTGAAAAAAAAGGGATCAAACTGGATGGTATGGTTGGTTAGACTGCAACAAGCTGCAAATTGGTCTGGTTTAGAAAGAAAAGGAATTGGGTCGAACCAGTATAAAGTTGCAGTTTACACTGTTCTCTCAGGCTTTTCCATGAGAACTTCCCACTTCATACGTGCAGCCTCATGAGGGTGCTACTTGGTCAGGTCAGGTAGGGTTGAGGAGTCAACCTGAGCCCAACTCAACATCAAGTAGGGTCAGCCCGTGACCAACCCGACCATATCCCTAACCCCAATTCATCTCTGGTTGGGTTGGATAGTGCAGTTGACTAGTGTTAATAATTTAGTATCTAATACCATACATACATTAAATATAATAATTAATACTATTCATGTAAGATAGAGTAAGGTTGCCCGAGGCCTTAACGCTAGTCCAGCCTGACCCGAATCGGGTTGAGGATTTCCAGCTCTAGCTCAACCTGGTCTCAAGTCCAGCCTTAACGCTAGTCCCCCCCACCCCCACCCCCCCGTAAAAAAAAAAAAAAAAAGGGACAGAGCCTTAGGTTGTGGACTAGGATCCTAGCAATTCAATCAGCGTCATACCAATATTGAAAGTAAAAGAGATATCCTCCACATTCAACATGCAGAAGTCCTCTAATTCAATTGTTAGGATTGTCCTATAAGAGCAGATTTTCCTTATAGCAATCCACGACAGTCACCGCTGAATGGCCAGACAATCATGTCCACATGAGCCTCATCATCAGGCTTTCGGACCAAAGTTTCCATAAGAGGCGTTCGATGGTATCATTGCACATTGAAAAATATAGAACTTGCATCTTTGTATGTTTTGTAGTTCCTTAAGGGGGTCCTTTTGGGCTGGGGATCCTGCACAATCAGGATTATGCCTAATCCCAATTTTTGCGGGCCCCATGCCCCTCCATTAGGTTTCAATGTGCTAAGCTGGTGCTATCCTCTGCACAGACGCAATTAGTGGCATTTTTTTATTTGCGTTTTGTTGTTGTTTTTTCTATAATTTAATTGCATTTATGTGGAGGGGGGCACAGTTTTAGTGTGCAAATCCTACATGGAGGGCATGGGGCCTGCCAAAATCAGGATTAGACTTTAGTCTTGATTATGCAGGATCTCCTCTACCCAAACGGACCCTTAATTTTTGCATTTTCCCCGATGTTGAAAATATTACTTTTTCATCATTTCAGTGCATGCCCAGAGAAGATTGCTGAGTTCATGGAGAGAAGAGCTGAAGCAAAACAACAGAAGAAGAGAAAACCAAAGCCAAAGAAGCTTGCTCAGCAGCCCCAGATCCCCTCACTCAGCATCGAATCAGATGCTCAGGGTGCTGCCATGCATCATCAACCTATCGGTGCCAGCAGTGTTAAAACCATGGAGAAAAGAACTGAAGCAAAGCAACAAAAGAGAAAACAAAAGTCAAATAAATCTGCTCAGCAGCCCCACGGCCCCTTTCCCGGCATAGAGTTGGACACGCAGGATGCTGCCATTTGTCACCGTCCTACTGGTGCTAGCAGTGCTGAAACCAACGTCATCGATATCTCGTCACCCTTGCCTCCCATCCGTGCTTGCAAGACTGCTAAGTGTCAAGAAACAAGGCCCATTGAACTTGATCAGCAGCTCCAACGCCTCTTACTCGACATAGAATCACAAACTGATGACATGCCTGACGCTGCCACATATCTCGGCTTAATTGGTCCAAGCATTGCTGAACCCGAGGTTGTCGATCTCTCGACACCCTTGCTGCCTAGCCGTGCTTGTAAAGCGACTGAGTCTCGAGAAACAGTTGATCGGCAGATGGATGTAATTGATTTGAGTGAGTCGGAAAATGATACTTCACCAGAACATGTGAGGAAGGCAAGAGAATTAAGATTGTTTATACACAGTATTAAAGATGATCTCTATTGAATTACAATGAAAAAGAGATGATCTCTATGTGCAAAGGGAGTATCACCGCCCAATCATCGCTAGGAAAAATAAATAAATAAATCATTCATTGGCGATTTTAGACCTGCTGGTATGATGCATCCATGTTTTTTTACAAGAGTTATTGTACAAATGCTCTAGTTGAATGTTTGTGCAGTATGATCAGCTTTCAGTTTATACAGATGCGGTGCTGCCCGTTGTCCAGTGATTCAAGCCATTGATATCATGAACAACATTCAATAGGTGGTGCAACAAATAAATGATTAAGAAAGAAAATATAGCAATGTTTGACATTCAATGGAAAAATGGGCTTTAGAAAATCTAGTTGGAGTAGCCTAGATTTCATTGTTCATGGCCCACCCTTGCCACATCTGAGCAGTCAGACTTTGCGCAGGGAAGGGCGTGAGGTCGAGCACCGTCTTCCTTAGGGGATAACTGTTCTGAATCCACAGAACTTCTGTGGACGTTTCTCTGCGAGGAAAAGAAAATAGAGATAATTCTAAGAAATTCGAAATAATTTGATTGATGATGAAAGAAAATAGAAATAATTTTAAGAAATTCGAAATAATTTGGTTGATGATGAAAAACGAGATTACAACTCTTTAAATAAGGCTACAACCCTAGAGAGAAATTTCGGAATTAAACTACAACTAGAACTTCTAGAAATCTCGACTTAAACTTACTATTTATAGACGTTCGTGATGTCTGCTAGTGTATGGTTTTCGGCCAAAAATAGTGTCCTATTTGGCTGAACCACGATGTTCTCCTAATTATTCTAAGCACTTTTTTGGGCGCAACTCCTAAAGCCCAACTCCTAAAGCTCATTCCGGTTTGCGAGATATATCTGTTTTAAGTTCCGACGGTCTGGATCACTTCTATCGTTGACTGTGCCTTTTTTGATCCATCTTGGCCATGAAAGTGTCTGTGACCCCGCTCTACATCAGACTTGGTTGACTAGTAGATCATTCTCCCTCCAAAACAAAATTTTATTTCCTAGTGAAAGTGAAAAATGCAAAATCAACCATATACTGCAATATTCTCTAACTTCTAAACAAGTGTAAATGTCCTGTCGATGACAATGTAAACAAACTGCATCTCCTTGCTTACCCTTTCAAAACCTTAAATGGATGGGTGGAAAATGCTTACATACTTAACATAGGTAGCCACCTGGGTTACTCTCTCTAACTAAGGTAAAACTTCACATGCATGAAATCTACCCCATTAGGCACATCACCATGATTACAAAAATCATATTGATTTTTAACTTGGGTGGGCCACCTTTTTAAATTATACATGAACTTTAAATTCACGTGGTGTGACCCACCTGATTTTTTAATATTGTGATTTTGGGTAATTTCCTCATCCTGTTAAGGCATATCAAATGAATGGAGTGGATACATTAAAAAAATAAAAATAAAAAAAATTGAATTGGGGGAGTCGCATCTCAACTGTTTCGTGTGGTGGGGCCTACCTGAGATTTTGAATTATCACGTGAGGCAGCATGCCTGATGGATGAGGTGGGTCTCATGAAATGGGTCTCATGAAATTTCCACCCAGGTGGCTCTCGGTCAACCAAAGTAATCCTGTTATACCTACCATGGTCACTTTCTAACATGGGGAAACAAATCAAGGGGTATGAAATCCACTCCGTCCATCATGTTTGATGGAGGCTAAACAAGGTTTGATGCACTTGATGAGGGCCACTCCATAAAATTATACCTAAATAACCTCTAAATTAACATGATATGGACCCACTTGGGTTCTTTAATACTGTAATTTATAGGTAATTCTTCAATCACAATTATCAATATCAGATGAATGGATTGGATGACACGTAAAAAGCTCGGTGGGATCTACGGAAAACCAATGGTGAGCGTCCCATCCCAATCTTTTCTGATGGTGTAGCCTAACTGAGTTCTGGATGATCGTGATTTTTGGGTTCTACAGTGAACATGATGTATTGTACGTGATGGACGGCGTGGATCTCATGAAAGTTCCACTCCAGTGGCTGTATGAGCGCGAGTTGATTAGCGCGATGTACCAAGCGCGGCTCCAAGACAAAAGGCGTGCCGTAGATTTCCACAGAAAAACAAGAACACCAGCATTCAAGTCCTTAGTTTCATCACCGTTCAACATATTGGGCCTTCACTTCAGAGATGGCAGAAGAAACCATGTCCCGCCCAATTTCGAAAAGGTACATTTACACTCATCCATTTTGATTTGCATATACTAATTTTCTCTCTGGGGAATTGATACAGTACAATTTTGTACTACTTCAATCCGAAAATATTGGAAAATGGGTGTTGCAAATCAATCAAGGTGCATGTCCAAATTTCCATTTTTGGAATTGGAACAGTACACTTCTGTACTATTTCAGTCCCAAGAAACTGAAAATGGGTGTAGCAAATCAATGAGGGTACCGTCCAGATTTCCAGTTTTGGTATTGGAAGAGTTCACTTTGTAAAAAACCAGTCCCCCAAAAAAAAAAAAAAAAAAAAAGAAAAAAAGAAAAAAAAGATTGGTGCATCAACAAATAAATAATAATGGGTGACCTTGTTTCCATTTTTGGAATTGGAACAGTACACTTTTGTGCTATTTCTGTCACAAAAAGCTGGAAATTGGGTGTAGCAAATCAGTAAGGGTGTGTGTCCCAATTTCCATTTTTTGGAAATTAAACAATACACTTGTATGCTATTTCAGTCCCATAGAACTGGAAAATGGGTGTAGCAAGTCAATAAGTTGGTGTCCCAATTTCAATGTTTGGAATTGAAACAGTACACTTTGTACTATTTCATTCACAAAAAAATGGATTGTGGGTGCGACAAATTGTAGGGGTGGGTCGGGTTCCAACCCATGTCTTAGTGGTAGACAGAGCGCGTTTTAACACTGAGGTCATGAATTTATTTTTTATTTTTTATTTTTACACCCACACACACCATGTGGGTACCCAAACCCATGATCTCAGTGCGCGCGCGCGCAAGAGAGAGAGAGAGAGAGAGAGAGAGAGAGAGAGAGAGAGAGAGAGAGAGAGAGAGAGAGAGAGGGTGGGGTCCCAATTTTCATTTTGGAATTGGAACAGTACAATTTGTACTATTTCATTCCCGAAAAAACTGGAAAATGGGTGTGGCAAATCAATAAGGGTGGGTATCCAAATTTCCATTTTTTTTTGGAAATGGAAAAGTACACTTTCTACTATTTTAGTCCCAAGAAATTGGAAAACAGGTGTAGCAAGTCAGTCAGGTGGGTGTATGAATCAACGTTCATATATTTCCAACTTCTTACAGCAAACTCCCTCGTCACCCCAAGTCTCTAAACGTTCCATTCCATGTATAACTGTCATTTCAGGTTGGCAGTTATTACAGGTGCAAACAAGGGAATTGGATTGGAGATCAGTAGACAGCTGGCTTCTAATAGGATCATGGTCATACTAACAGCTAGAGATGAGAAGAATGGTCTTGAGGCTGTTGCAAAGCTAAAGGAATCTGGGATTTCTGATGTGGTTTTTCATCAGTTGGATGTGAAGGATTCAATAAGCATTGCTTCATTAGCAGATTTCATTAAAACCCAATTTGGGAAACTTGACATCTTGGTAAGAAATAAAAGAAATACATATTTAAATAGCTAGGAATGATCATATACAAATCATATGCACTGTGTTATGATGCACATTGCATGTACTGGATAGGTGGATGGTGTGAAACATCGACTGGACAGAGACAGACTATCTAATCCAGCCACCCTTTGTGGACTATTGGGTCAAAACCACATCAACTGGACAAGCTCATCGTAAGGTCAGTGGCCAGAAAATGGACAGTCCTGATCATTATAGCTAAAAGGGTGCAATTGTTGATCAGGACCTTCACCCTGCATGCAGCACATTGGATTGCTCATTTCTCTCTTGAATTAAATTGAGAAGACGATCCTAACCATCTGACCAGTGTCCTCGAAAACGGACAAATATCATGAAAGAGGCTGATGATTTCATGGCCAGGAATGATCACAACGAAATAAGGTCCCAACCAATCTGGAATGTCCACCCTGAGGTGTCTGCTTTGGGTTGCCCATGTCTCTTGAGCACTAATTTGATTAAACAGTGGTAACAATCTGATTGGCACCTTGCAAAATGCATGTCACAAAGAGGCCAATGAGTGTATGGTCGGAATATCTAATCTATGTGATCTGGCATATCATTGTTTCAGATCTTCCACATGCCCAATGCATGTGATAGCACCATCCTTCCACGAAGAGAATGTTGTTGATGTCTTAAATCTGTGAGCAACAAGGTCTGTCGATGCCATCGACAGGTGCTCGATCCTATTGGGAAAATCCGGAAAATTCCGTGTTGATTGCTGGAATGTTTTAGTGTTGCTACTCGATGTTATTGAAGTGAGTTCGATGCCATCGACAGATCCTCGATGTGTGGTCGATGCCATTGAAGTCCCATCGAGCGCACACGCAAAGTTGATAAGTGCGGGAATTGTTTCCTATTCCAGTTGTGATACTTTATATATCGAGTGTAATCGGGATTTGGGAGATGAGTAGAGGTGTTCTAGGGCTTTCTAAATTGTTCCTAAGGGTTTCAAGGGCATAGCTAGGGCTTGTGAAGTGGATTCGAGGCTTGTTCGAATTGGTAACACTCTCTCTTGTAATTTCTACTTTTATAATGTATTACTCGTTGCTTTTTACCGTGGTTTTTTCTCACAAGGGTTTTTCCATGTAAAATTCAGATTGTTCTTGTTTGGACTTGGTTGTGATTGCGTGTACTTTGCTTGATTCGTCTGTGGGTGTTTCCACGGTTCCCCAACAAAGAAATATCAGCATTGTGAATATTCAAGAGTCCATAGTGTTTAAGCAAGCTTGATTAGAAACTTTCATTTCAGTTAATACCAATGTTTTAAAACCATCAAAGCCATGGCCTGTTTCTGTGGCTGATTCTGTCCTACTTCCATTTGAACTCATCATCCCCACTTTGGCCTGAAAATCTGCTTCACCTAAATCATTAAAAAAACAAAAAAAAAAAACAGATTCAATTAATAACCAATCTATAGTTAGCCTAATGGTTATAGTGTGAGCTTTGACTGATGTAATTGCATTTCTTTTTTACAAAACAGTTGTGTGCTTAATCAGCCAGTTTTTATGGTGAACTGGCCTGTTTCGTGGCTAGAAACCATGTCCATCCAAGCAGAAAAATTCAAAGGAAAACCCAGAATCCAGTCTATACAGCAGATGCTATACTCCTAGATAATTTTGTAAACCGAGAGGAGCTGAAAGCTTTTGTATATTTGAGACAACCCAAAGGGGTTGAATATATAGAGATTACAGCATCTATACAAGGAAATAAATAAAATCAGAATCATCTACCTATGGAAACCAACTATATAAGGTATGCTAGCGATACAAGGCATATTTCAGTCTATCTAACATCCCCCCTCAAACTAATGCGGGTCATCGACAAGTAATAGTTTGCCAACGAGAAATGAGTGACATGCAGAAGTTAGGGACCTGGTGAGAATGTCTACAATCTGATCATGGGATGCAACATGTGGTAGAGAAATGAGCCCAGACTGAAATTTCTCACGGATAAAGTGACAGTCAACTTCAATATGCTTCGTCCGTTTATGAAAAACCGGGTTAGAGGCAATCTGAATGGCACTGAGATTATCAACATGGAGTGGAGTAGGATTTTGCACAGAAATGCCCAAGTCGGAAAGAAGTCCACGTAACCAAACAAGCTCACTACATGTAGCAGACATTGCCCGATACTCGGCTTTTGTGCTTGATTTGGAAACAGTGGCCTGCTTCTTACACTTCCAAGAGATGAGAGAAGTGCCAAGAAAAACACAGTAGCTAGTGGTAGATCTTCGTGTGAGAGTGCAACCAGCCCAATCAGCATCCGAATAAGTACGAAGGTCCAGAGTCGTCGTGGAGGAGAAGAACAGTCATCGATCTAGAGTTCCACGTAGGTACCGTATGATGCGTAACACCGCAGTCATATGAAGAGTCCGAGGAGAAGAAACAAACTGACTGACGACTTGGACAGCGTAGGCAATATCAGGGCGAGTCATAGTTAAGTAAACCAGACTCCCAACCAAACGGCGGTATAAGTCGGGCTGTGCAAGTAGATCACCATCGTCGCGGCCACAATGAATGTTAAGTTCTAAGGGAGTTTGAACTGTTTTCTGATCTGTCAATGATGTCAAAGCGAGAAGATCCTTGGCATATTTACGTTGGCTGACCAGGATCCCACGTTTAGAACGTGAAATTTCAAGCCCAAGAAAGTATGTGAGGTGGCCGAGGTCTTTTATTTTGAAGGAGGATTGTAGAACTTCCTTTAAAGCCGAGATGTCAGTAACATCGCTACCAGTTAGGAGGAGGTCATTAACATAGACCAGAACAATGACAATTCCATGAGCAGTGATGCGCAAAAATAAGGATGGTCATGACCACTTTGAGTAAAGCCAGCACCCGTAATAACATCGTGAAAGCGTTGGAACCATGCCCGAGGTGCCTGTTTGAGGCCGTACAGGGCTTTCTTTAGGCGACATACCTTATTGTCAGGGATTAAAGAGCTAGGAGGAGGTTTCAAATATACGGTTTTTTGGAGATCTCTATGAAGAAAGGCATTTTTCACATCCATCTGAGCGAGTGGCCATGAGCGAACAGAAGATATAGCCAGAAGAGTACGAACAGTTTTCATCTTGGCCACAAGAGCAAAAGTTTCATCATAATCAATTCCGTATTCCTGTTTGTATCCCTGAGCGACAAGTCGAGCCTTATATCGATCCAATGATCCATCAGACTTGAGCTTGACAGAATCAATCCATTTGCTACCAATTAGCTGTTGGTCAGCAGGTCGAGTGACAATGTCCCACGTATGATTATCGTCCAATGCGGCAAGTTCTTCTGCCATAGCCTTCTTCTAACAATCATGAGTGGCTGCTTGAGAGTATGAAGTAGGAATAGAAACGGTATTCAGAGTAGCATTCATGGCAGACATAGAGCATATCAACCGATCAGGCGCTTGATGTTCACGAGCGGAACGACGTATCGAGGTAAGTTCAAGATCTGCAACAGGTACAGTAGGTTCAGGTTGAGTAATAAGTGGTGGATCTATACGTGGTCGACGTGAGTATACCTGCAACGGACGAGGGAGAGTACTTGAGGCAAATGAAATTTCTGGAAAGGCAGTTAGACCAGGAGAGTTTGGAGTGTGCGGAGGAGGAAGAGATGAATGAAAAGCAATGTGTTCAAGAAAAACAACATGTCGTGAAACCTGAAAACGACGAGAAACCGGATCATAACATCGAAAACCCTTCTGAGTTTTCCCAAATCCCAAGTACATACATTTGACTGATTTTGGAGATAGTTTGTTACGTTCATGTGAAGCCAGGTGAACATAACAGCCAAAAACACGAAATGTGGAATATGCAGGAGGTAAGCCGGTGAGAACAGAGTAAGGAGATTTACTGTTTAGAACTTTGGTTGGCATCCGGTTAATCAAGTAGACGGAATGTAACATTGCTTCCGCCCAGAAAGAACGAGGAACACTCATAGCTGTCATCAGGGTATTGACAGTTTCAATAATATGACGATTTTTTCTTTCAGCCACCCTGTTCTGTTGTGGAGTATCAGAACAGGTGGTTTGATGAATAATCCCATGCCCTTGAAGAAATGTATGAAAATCAATTGAGAGATATTCCCCCCCGAGTCAGCGGAGAGTTTGAACTAAGGTGTCCCGTATCGGTATCGGTTGGCGTAACGGTGACCTCCAAAACCGATACGGATACGGGGGCATAACGGTGATAAGGGGGGCGTAACGGCCCGTAACGGCGCAAAATTTTTTTTTACCAAAAAATTATGAAAAAATATGGATTAAATCCGGAATATTCTAAGCATTCCAAATATGCATTCATTTATAAATTGGAACATGTTTATGGTGGTATAACGGTCCACTCTTTGGTGAGAAGTTGTATCGGACTGTCTGATGAATTTATGAACCAGATAACCTGAATTTGACTACAAAATTCATATATTTAATTTTCTAACTATCTACTATCAATAATAGATATATTATAATGAATGTAATATGAAAATATCTTACAGTTAAGTGTTTGCAATTATTTTTGAGGGCCAAAATTCATGCGTAAATAGAAAATATATATATATATATATATATATATAATATAATATAAAATGGTACCCTAAATATGTAAAATGCATATTAACATGTTCTACTATGATTAACACATCATATGGCATCATTAAAACAGCAAAAGAATCATTGAAAAATGATTTTTCGAATTTTCAAAAAAAGGGCCGAAATAAATGCGTAAATAGAAAAAAATATATAAAAAATATAAAATGGCACCCCAAATATGTAAAATGCACATTAACATGTTCTACTATGATTAACACATCATATGATATCATTAAAACAGCAAAAGAATCATTAAAAAATGATTTTTCGAATTTTCAAAAAAAGGGCTGAAATAAATGCGTAAATAGAAAAAAATATTAAAAAAATATAAAATGGGACCCCAAATCTGTAAAATGCATATTAACATGTTCTACTATGATTAACACATCATATGGCATCATTAAAACAGCAAAAGAATCATTAAAAAATGATTTTTCGAATTTTCAAAAAAACGGCCAAAATAAATGCGTAAATAGAAAAAAATATAAAAAATATATAAAATGGCACCCCAAATCTGTAAAATGCACATTAACATGTTCTACTATGATTAACACATCATATGACATCATTAAAACAGCAAAAGAATCATTAAAAAATGATTTTTCGAATTTTCAAAAAAAGGGCCAAAATAAATGCGTAAATAGAAAAAAATATTAAAAAAATATAAAATGGTACCCCATATCTGTAAAATGCATATTAACATGTTCTACTATGATTAACACATCAAATAGCATGATTAAAACAGCAAAACAACCATTAAAAATTGATTTTTCGAATTTTAAAAAAAGGGGCCAAAATTCATGCGTAAATAGAAAAAATATTAAAAAATTATTAAATGGCACCCCAAATCTGTAAAATGCACATTAAAATGTTCTACTATGATTAACACATCATATGACATGATTAAAATAGCAAAACATATTAAAAAAAGTATAAATACTTATTTTTGACGAATTTCAGAAAAATGGCCCACCGAGCTTTGATTCAAAAAAATCTGTAATATAATGTGTTTTTATCTCAAATACCTAGCCAAGATTGGTCGAAATTAGTAGTAGAAGGAGTGAGAAACAGTTTGGAAGCAAGAAGTTTCAAAAAAACAGCAAAAACAGAGCTAAAAATGGAAAAAAAAAAAGTTACCGTTACGGGCCCGTAACGGCCCGTTACGGCCGTTACACCCAAGGTATCCCGTATCGGTATCGGTTGGCGTAACGGTGACCTCCAAAACCGATACGGATACGGGGGCGTAACGGTGATACGGGGGCGTAACGGCCCGTAACGGTGCAAAAAATTTTTTTTGTCAAAAAAATATGAAAAAATATGGATTAAATCCGGAATATTCTAAGCATTCCAAATATGCATTCATTTATAAATTGGAACATGTTTATGGTGGTGTAACGGTCCACTCTTTGGTGAGAAGTTGTATCGGACTATCTGATGAATTTATGAACCAGATAACCTGAATTTGACTACAAAATTCATATATTTAATTTTCTAACTATCTACTATCAATGATAGATATATTAGAATGAATGTAATATGAAAATATCTTACATTTAGGTGTTTGCAATTATTTTTGAGGGCCAAAATTCATGCGTAAATAGAAAAAAATATAAAATGGCACCCCAAATATGTAAAATGCACATTAACATGTTCTACTATGATTAACACATCATATGACATCATTAAAACAGCAAAAGAATCATTAAAAATTGATTTTTAGAATTTTCAAAAAATTGGCCCGAAATAATTGTTTATATATAAAAATATATTAAAAAAATATAAAATGGCACCCCAAATATGTAAATTGCATATTAACATGTTCTACTATGATTAACACATCATATGACATCATTAAAACAGCAAAAGAATCATTAAAAAATGATTTTTTGAATTTTCAAAAAAATGGCCGAAATATATGCGTAAATAGAAAAAAATATAAAAAAAATATAAAATGGCACCCCAAATCTGTAAAATGCACATTAACATGTTCTACTATGATTAACACATCATATGATGTCATTAAAACAGCAAAAGAATCATTAAAAATGATTTTTCGAATTTTCAAAAAAGGGCCAAAATAAATGCGTAAATAGAAAAAAATATAAAAATATATAAAATGGCACCCCAAATCTGTAAAATGCACATTAACATGCTCTACTATTATTAACATTTCATATGATCACATTAAATAATCAAAATAAACATTAAATAATGTTTTTTCGAATTTTCAAAAAAAGGGCCAAAATAAATGCGTAAATAGAAAAAAATATTAAAAAAATATAAAATGGCACCCCAAATCTGTAAAATGCACATTAACATGTTCTACTATGATTAACACATCATATGAAGTC
Organism: Magnolia sinica; assembly: GCF_029962835.1. Lineage (NCBI taxonomy): Eukaryota > Viridiplantae > Streptophyta > Magnoliopsida > Magnoliales > Magnoliaceae > Magnolia > Magnolia sinica. Next base: position 78,137,441 of record NC_080586.1, read on the forward strand.
ATTAAAACAGCAAAAGAAACTATAAAAAATGAATTTAAGAATTTTCAAAAGTTGGGCCAAAGTAATTGCGTAAATAGAAAAAAATATTAAAAAAATATAAAATGGCACCCCAAATCTGTAAAATGCACATTAACATGTTCTACTATGATTAACACATCAAATGGCATGATTAAAACAGCAAAACAACCATTAAAATTTGATTTTTCGAATTTTAAAAAAAGGGCCAAAATTCATGCGTAAATAGAAAAAAATATTAAAAAATTATTAAATGGCACCCCAAATCTGTAAACTGCACATTAACATGTTCTACTATGATTAACACATCATATGACATGATTAAAACAGCAAAACATATTAAAAAAAGTATAAATACTTATTTTTGATGAATTTCTGAAAAATGGCCCACCGAGCTTTGATTCAAAAAAATCTATAATATAATGTGTTTTTATCTCAAATACCTAGCTAAGGTTGGTCGAAATTAGTAGTAGAAGGAGTGAGAAATAGTTTGGAAGCAAGAGGTTTCAAAAAAACAGCAAAAACAGAGCTTAAAATGAAAAAAAAAAAAAAAAAAAAGGTTACCATTATGAGCCCATTACGGGCCCGTAACGGCCTGTAACGACCGTTACACCCCGTAACGGGCCCTTATCGGCCGATACGGGTACAAAATCGGGTGACGGCAGATACGACCCCGAAACGCGTAACGGTTCCCACCATTACCGTTACGTATCGGCCGTTACGGCCGATACGTAACCGATTCGGCACACCCTGGTTACACCCCGTAACGGGCCCGTATCGGCCGATACGGGTACAAAAAATCGTATCGGCCGATACGGCCCCGAAACGGGTAACGGTTCGCACCGTTACCGTTACGTAACGGCCGATACGGCCGATACGTAACCGATTTGGCATACCTTGGTTTGAACTGAAACCCGAAATTGAGTCTCCACCATAGAGTGAAATAACTTGAATTTTTCAAAAACCTGTGACTTCGATTGCAGAAAGTAAATCCAAGTGTAACGTATGAAATCATCAATGAATATAACATAGTATCGTAACCCAGAGAGAGACATAATTGGTGAAGGACCCCAGACATCTGTATGCACAAGTTCAAACATAGAAGATGATTTTGTAGTACTTAGAGAAAATGGAACACACTTACTTTTTGAAAGACAACAGGAAGAACAAGAATAATCCAAATTATTTTTATTAAGAGAAATATTCCCTAACATACCAGACGAAATTAACTGAAGTAACCGATCGGAATGTGGATGACCCAGGCGAAAGTGCCATAGTTTCCACAATTTATTTGCCGAAGAAATATCTGATGAAGAAGGAGAAAAGAAACAACGAGCCGGAGTGACAGATGGATGAAAATCCAGCACGTACAGACGACCATGCCGCCTACCCCTCCCAAGTACCTTCCCCGTCGCCAGATCCTGCACAAAACAACAGTTGGGAAGAAATATAACTAAGCAGTTATTGGATGTGAGTTGACCAACTGAAATTAAATTGAAGGAGAGGTTAGGGACATGAAACACATCACGAAGGGTGAACTGGCGAAGAGCAGAAGGAGAGAAAGTCAATGATCTAATAGACTGAATAGGTTGTCTAGTGCCATCCGCAGTGGAAATAGCTTGATTGCCAGTATAAGGACGAATGTCACGAAGATGGGATACAGCACCGGTCATATGATTGGAAGCACCCGAATCGAAGAACCATGTAGAAGATGGGGATATACCTGACATACCAGCCGCAGAAAGGGCATGAACGATTTGCTGGATCATCGCAGGAGTCAACGGAGATGAAAGACCTTCAGCAGAAACAGTAGATGTAGAATCACAAACAGTCGGCTCGGAAAAAATAGTGGCAACAGTAGCAGAAAGAGCACGACCACGGCCACGACCACGACCACCACGTCCACGGCCGGAAGAAGATGCATATGCACGTGTACGACAGTCTTGAATACCATGACCAGTTCGTCGACAATAAGCGCACCATTCTTTGCATTGAGCGACAACATGACCCACCTTGTTGCAGCCGCGACAAGTTAAAGGAGAGGAGCCACGTGTTGGTGTAGTGGTGGACACAGCAAGCACCATATCAGATGATCCCGGAGTCGAGAAAGGAAGTGATAGAACTTTCAGTCGTTGTTCCTCAGCCAATAGATCATTAATAACCGAATTCAATGAAGGAGTAGGGCTACGGTTCAAGAGAGCAGCTCGACAATGCTCGAATTCCGGACGCAGTTTCATAAGAAATTGGCCAACTTGCGCACTCTTGCGCATAGTTTGAAAAATCTTAAAGTCATTAGGAAATATTGGATCCATCAAGGCCATTTCAGTCCAAATTGTAACAATTTTAGAATAAAATGATTGAATACTGTCGTCACCTTGAGTAAGGTTAACGAGATCCTGTTCCAGACGATATGACCGGGCCGCATTACTTTGTTGATAAATTATTTGAAGATGCTCCCACATTGCCTTAGCCGTGCGATGAGGTGTGAGGCCAACAGCAATGGACCGATTGACCGAATCGAGAATCCAGGTAATAATCCGTCCATTGTTCATTTCCCAATCAGCCAATTTATCGGCATCCGTGGAAGTGGGAATAGTAATAGATCCATCAATTAGTCCCCACAAACCATGACCCTTGTGGAAGTTCTGAAAATGGATGGCCCATAGCGAGTAGTTGGTACCATCAAAACTACACCTTGGGGCCTCTGTACGTGATGAGTTCTTGTCCATTGATCGGAATTAATATAAAGCACGCAAAGAGTTGCAGCAGAAGAATGTTTTAGGTGTACCGTACAGCAGGAGATACCTAAGGGGTAGCAGTATCTGGATCTGGCGGAATAGGAACAGCAACAGGAGCTCTGGATCTGGAAAATATAGATCTGGATCTGGCCGAATAGCAACAACAATAGTGGATCTGGAGCTGGATAAGCGAGATTTGGCTACGCAGCAGCAACAACAACAGATTTGGATGGGAGTAACAGCAACAGATTTTCAACAGATCTGGATGGGAGCAACAGATCTGGATGGGGTTGCTGGAACTCAAAGAGAACGAGCAATAAAGGTGACCGGTCGACGCTGGACGAGTAGAGGGGCGATCGGACGAGCAGGACGTGGTCGGATCTTCAATAGGGGACGGTCGGACGAGCAGAGGGATGGTCGGACGACGCAGCAGGGGTGGCCGGACGACGCAGCAGGGGTGGCCGGACGACGCAGGGGTGGTCGGATCTGACTGGTGGTGCCGGATTTGGATCAGTGAAGCTTTGATACCATGTAAACTGAGAGGAGCTGAAAGCTTTTGTGTATTTGAGACAACCCAAAGGGGTTGAATATATAGAGATTACAGCATCTATACAAGGAAAGAAATAAAATCAGAATCATCTACCTATGGAAACCAACTATATAAGGTATGCTAGCGATACAAGGCATATTTCAGTCTATCTAACAAATCTATGATCCCAGATTCTCAACTCTCTACGAGATGCTCCTTTAGCGAGAGCATCTGTGGTGTCATTGGCTTCTTTTCGCAGCTGCTGAAAATAGGTGGGAATGCCTCTGCACAGGTCATTGCTTTGCTAATCATCCTGAAAAGTCTCCATGGGCGTGGCCATTTGATGCCTATGTAATGATGCATTTAGAATCTCCATCTACCACTGCAGACCACAACCCATTTTCTATCACCAACTTGATCACCTGCAAAAGTGGAGCCACTTCTGCATAGGATTCCTGGACCTCTACTGAGAGCGAGAATTCTATAAGACTCGTACCCTTGTGCCTCTGTGCAGGAGTCCCGAACCCCTGTTTTTGTGGCTAGTTCTTGTGATGCAGGACAACTAGCCACTTGCTCTAAAAGCTCAAACTGATAGAGCATGGCGAATCAATCCCTCCCTTTATCTCATAGCCTAGGCCCCACATCCCATGGGTTAGGTCCTCAGCGGAACCCCCCTCGTGGGCCCCACATCACATGGGTTCCGCCTCACAAGAGCCACTCGCACTTGAGCCCGGTGTGAAAATGCCCCTACATTAATCACTCACCTCCTGCTCTGATACTACTTTGATGCAGGACAACTAGCCACTTGCTCGAAAAACTTGAAGTGATAGAGCATGGCAAATCAATCCCTTTATCTCATAGCCCAGGCCCCACATCCCATGGGTTAGGTTCTCGGCCGAACCCCCCTTGTGGGTCCCACATCACATGGGTTTTGCCTCAAACGAGCCACCCGCCTCGCATAGGCCACTACCCCGATTGTGCCCCTGCATCTCACAGGCCACCCACTTGAGCTTGATGTGAAAATGCCCTTGCATTATCTTGTCCAAACCATTTGGACTGTCTGGTCCACTCCGGGTTTTAAATCACTGGTTAATAAGGCTTTAATCACAATTCACAACCTATTTTGGAAAGATTGAGAACTGTATACCAACTACCAACAGAGCAATTTACAACATACCTAATCTTTTTTCAGCTGATTTCATGTCAGCAGAAAGAAAGTGCAAGATCTATGAGCATTGAAAAGTGTAAAATACAGCTTACGATATCTCGCTTTCAGCTGATTTCTTGTAAGATACTCTCTTTTGGTTTGCTTAATCAGAAAATTCATGAAAACCAATTTGGGTAAACATCTTGGTGAGAAACATTGCATATTACAAACTACCCATGCCTTCATTTTCATCCATTTTGTGGAAAAAGGAATCAAAAGTCACTATGAGCTTCAAGAGTCTAACAGTTTCCATTATGGCACTACGTCGGGTACTTACTGTATAGGTGAGCAATAACCATATCTATGCAAATTTCAGTGCTGTAAGCCTTTCGCGGACCGGGAATGTAGATTCCATCGAATCTCAATTTAGGCACAACACCCTATATTTTCTAAAAGATTGCCATGTTCGATACCCATGTCAAACATGTGTTGGATACATGATGACTAATTCGATTAGGATTTTTTTTTTTTTTTTCTCATTGCATTTAACAGTATTAATATACTTATGTCATGGTTCTTGTACTTCAGTTGGCTAGGTTCCTTTTTTCTGAATCTAATGCTTATATAAAATTTATACAAATACATTTTTCCATATCAACAATCTTCATGAATGTATCATCATGTTTGGCTTTTCAGCACCCCCATGTTTGACAGCCCATGTCCATGCCCAATGCTGACATGCAGCTGTGTCCAAGTTAACAGGTTTGAACTTTCAGATGTTGGTTTTCTTCAACATGATGAAAGGAATAGGGTACTGTTTCATTGAAATTTCATCAAAATTCAAAATCCGTCTGGAAGCTTTGATATTATGGTAAGAAACAAACTAATGTATATGATGGGCATCTGAATATTATTATTATTATTATTTTTAAAAATTGCATATAGATTCTGCTCTTGGATGCACAAATGAGTTGAACTGAGTTGGGATAATGAGAACTAATTCAGTCATGAGGAATGACAAAATCCTAGTTACATTGAATAACGAGGGATCCTCCAAATTGCAGTTACATTCCTTTGAAGTCCGACTTGAAAGCAGTGTTTTCAGTAGCACTTGTAGCTTAGCGTATCTAAAACGCTACGTAGCATATGTAGGTAGTGTAACTCCCTGGTAGCATAATGACGCAGGACAGCCCTAATTATGATGCATGCTCATGGAGATAATTAAACAGTGGAAATAAAAGGAATAAATGATTTAAAATTCTAACAGTAATCATCATAACTGAGAAAATCAAAAAGGAAACATGCAATGGAGCGGGCCATCACTACAACCATGGAGTATGGAATTCAATTACTACTTAGGTTGGATCCGGCGAGGGATGAGACCTCCCGATCTTGCATGGTCACACCCAATCAATCAATGAAGATCACTAGTCCGAAGAACCAAGAAGTTTCTCGGATTAGGGATTTGAGAATTTGGGGATTTAGGGTTTAGATCGGTTCTCAAGATTTTGATCGAAGAAGAATTAGCCAAAACTGAAAAATAGAAGGAAGAAAGTTATTATCTTGAGGATGTTAGAGGGGCACAAGAAGAAATTAGAAGAAGAAGATCAAGGGGAGAGAAGAAGCACCATTAGAGAGAAGAGAGGAAGGAGGCAACCAAAGGGTTTGCTTTTCATTAATCAATAGTTGAAATTCGTGTTTAGGGCTTTACCCCACTTAAATAAGCAAATAAAGACGTAAAATTACTAAAATACCCCTAGGATAAGCAAATAAAGATATAAGATTACTAAAAGACCCCTAACTAAGTCAAAAAACGTGCAAATAACATAAGTATGGGAAAGTTTGGGCACTCGGTCTTCTTTCTCCAATCTTCCTTCACATGTGTCTTCCCTAAGTGGGGTCTTCTATATGTCCAATCACATGTGAAAGGTCTTCAGCTCCTCAATATTCGCCTATCCACAAGGACGGCACTTGTGGTTGGCGCTTTCTTCGTTGGTACACCTTGAATGCACCTGTGTCCGCATCACATAAGCTACAGGGCATGTTGCATAAGCTACATATTATGTAGCGTAGTGTATGCTACCCAAAATCTCCTTTAAAAAAAAAAAAAAAAATTTAAAGTTTTTTTTTTTCTATGCTAGTTCAACACCTATTTTAAATTGGTGGTGACTCATCCCCATCACACGTGGCACTACATTATGGACCATCCAAATTGTGGTCCATATTGTGAATTTGTGGTATTTCAATAATAAGAAAAAAAAAAGCGGTCACACTTAGAGATGTCTGAAGGCAAAGAGATACAGGGATTTTGCATGGAAATATGTGGTTGACGATCCAGATTCACAGTTAAAAATTCATAGGAATTTTGCATTTTGTAAAATTGATCATATTTTTCTATTATTTTAATTAAAAAATATTAAATATCGTGTAGCTTACGCTATATGCTATAGAGGGCCAAATGCTACGCTATATGCTACGTGCTATTTAAAACACCGCTTGAAAGTAAGGCTGCATTAGGGTATCTTCAAAATCATTTTGGCAGGAGTATTTCTGCCAAAAAGCTTAAAACAAATAGCCTGCTTGTTTCATCTCATAGATGATGTTAGCAGAATCGTTATTCCAGGCCAGATTGACACAAAACAGATAGCCAGCTCAATCTGGAATCTGTTTTCCGTTCTTTTCACAGTTCTTTTCACAGACCACAAGGTCGTTTCAACTCCAGTTAATTGCAAAACCTTTCATCCACAAATGCAAATTTCAAGTGCTTCAAAACACAGCACTATCATAATTGCAATTTGGACCTTGGTTCATCCATATGAATTGAAGTAAGGTAATTGTAGTATGGTCATTTCCACTTTCACATTCATTTAAATAGTGCATCATCGTCATCTAAGCCTTATCCCAACCAATTGGGGCAATTGAATAGTGCATCCAAATGAAAAAAATAAGCCACTTGGTCTTAAAAGATAGTAGGATTGTAATATCTGAAATACACCAAGTACCATTCTTGGTAAATAGAAGTATATCAGAGAAGAAATATACTCGGGAATCAGGTTTTCTAAGCCCACGTGTATAATCCTGCCCATTTACAAGCTGATAGGCTTGGTAAAAGAGAGCTGCTTGGCCAAATTTTACTCTCTTCTGCTCATGAGATGGACCACAGTATACAAAACAAATGTTTGGCTGTGTTTTCAAAGCCATTTGTTTCATACAATTTGGCCCACCTGAAGAGTAGACCTACTCGTGTATACAAAACAAGTGAGCGGCTGGATTTTATCATAACCATTTGTCGCATACACTTAAGCCCACCTGATGAGTGGACCTGCCTGATTTTTGGGTCATGACATCTCAAAGGTTTTGCCCAGGTGAGGAACTGCTCCGATCTTGCACACGTGTGCCATTGCAATGCTTGTAGATTGTGAAGGAATGTACAGATACATAGGCTTTTCAAGTGTTTGGGGGATCAAAGGATCCCCTGATTGATGAAATGATGAAATCCTTTAGAACTCGTGCCAGTGATGAATTTCTTGTACTTCTTCTCATCTACTTGCTGGTCCTGCCGTTGGTTTCATAATGACAAAGACGATTTTGATACAATGCAGGTGAACAATGCAGGAGTTAGTGGAGTTATAGTAGACTGTGAGGCTCTAAGGGCCTTGAAACTTGGGGCTGGTGAGGTAAGTTTCTAACCTGTAACTGACTTGTTCTACTGATAGCTTACATATAAGAGGTAAATATACCAGACTCGGCCCGGTCACCACAGTTTTCATCAGGCCAGAATCCCAAACAGGTGGGGCCCATCTTTGAATGATCCTAATCCAATTGAGTCCAACCATGGTGCACAATGGGCTAAAATCTTCTCCCTCAAACAATAACATTCATTCGGTAGGTGGACACTTTTTTTTCTCTCTTTCAAATTGCACTCAAGTTGTCGGCAAAGATTATCCAACACGGGAGTTCTTTCCATCATTGTCCATTGACGGTGCGGCCCACCATATGAACATTCCGGTTCACAAAAATGTGTGACCCACCTGTACAGCAGATTACTGTCCATTTCCCCCATACATAATGAGCATAACAGCATATTCATCTATGGGGCGTACTCCAGTGATACCAGTACCATTGTAAGCTACAGTGGTACAAGGAAGATGTGGGGCCCATGTGATGCATGCATGAAGTCCAACCCATCATCAGATGCGTCAGAGCATTTTATTCGCAGGTCTTGAAAGTCAGGCAGTCTGTGAATCAGGTGGGCCACACCACATCAAATAAGTTGAGAGGGGATGCTCACCCATCTAGGATATTCAGACCCTTCATCTTGCCTGGATGAAGAGTTAGGCCGAAAATCAGGCTGTTTTGCAAGTCAGGTGGGCTCCAGTGCAAATCAAGGGTGAGCTTTCCCTCCCAACTTGTTCCCTATGCTGTGGCCCACCTAAGTTTACGTTTGGGCTGATTTTTTTTGGACCTCGGAAGAACATGAGGTCACACATCTGATGGATGTTTAGACGTGTTTTATACATCACATGGGCCCCACATCTGCCCGGTATTGCCGTAAACTTATGGTCGTATACCACCAATGTTCAAAATATCGGTATCGCACCCTTGGGATACAGATACACATCGGTTATCGCATGGGATATATCGGTTGTATCGCGTAATGTATTGCTGTTGTTGGAAACACGGTGAAATATTGGGAAATTGGTCGAATTTTTCAATGAAACTTCAGTGATTGTTAAAAAAGACATCAATACACATTTATAAATCAAAACATTACAAAAACAAGTGCACATAATACGTTTTCTTTGTATGGCGTCCTAATCTATGCATTGTGTGACTGAATTAATGCAAGTATATTCAAAGTCTATTCATATAATTTATAAATGTAAGAATATGTGTGGAAACACAATTAATACATTCAAAAGATGAATCACTAGATCATGTTACATACATGTTTGGACACAAAGATTGCAACTGATTTGCGAGAAATTAGAAAATTTTGATTTTTTTCAATTTTCTGCAACTTGGCCCCTCTCCTCCACATATTAAAATTGAAGCTCGCAATCCATGGTTTTTCATGTAAAACATGAAAAATCATGGATTTGTAATAATTTGACATTGATTTAATATGATTTACAGAAAAAAAAAAGGATAGAAAATTGAAAATGCTCACCGAATTGAACATGTGGGATATATCCCACTACTTGCGGGGTTTCGTATCGCACAGGTGGGATACGAGATATATCATGGGATATATCGGCCGATATCATCGATACTTAAAACATTGTATACCACTAGTGCGTGCCCTTTCATCTATTGCTGTGGGTAGATTGAATCGAATTTCTTGTTAGCTACAGCTATTCTATGAAGATGTATGCCGAAGTACACGAAATTAAGTCAATATTTAAGGAAAAAATATTTTCAAGATGTGTAATTTCAAATAAAAGAGAAATTTGCATTCTTTTCGCTATGGACTATGGTTTAAAAATTTACTAATGTAATAGCTAGCTAAAGGAATGAATTCTTTTCATTCATGCAGGTAGTAGGCGAGAAATCCGAGTTAGTGAAGGGAGTGATGCAGCAGACATATGAGAAAGCAGAAGAATGTCTGAAAACAAACTATTATGGCTGCAAAGCAGTAATTGAAGCGCTTCTCCCTCTTCTTCAGCTATCCAGTTCAGCAAGGATAGTGAATGTGTCCTCCAACATGGGGCAGCTAAAGGTAAACCATCCATTTTCTCAACCCCATAATCTGTGTGAATGGGTTCTGCATTTGGGTGATCCAAGATCAATTAGGTACTGATCCCCATGGTGACGCAGGGAGGGGTGTGATGAGGTCGATCACCGTCTTCCTCAGGGGATATCTACTCTAAATCCCCGGAGCTCTCTGGACTCCTCACAGAGCTTCTTCGAATCTAAAATCATATATAATATGTTGAAAAACTCATCCTGGTTTGCGAGATACGACTGTTTTAAGGTTCTGATGGTCTGTATCATTTCTGCCTCCGATCAGGCCTTCTCTGGTCCATCTTTGCTGTGAAAGTGTCTGCGACCCGCTCCAAATCACATGGTGGATTGGAGATTGCCCAAAATCTCTCCCCCCAGTAGCTGATCCTAACCATCTTTCTCTCTTTTTAACACACACCCATGCCCACACCCACACCACATGGGCACTTGATCCCATGATCTCAGTGTTGAAATAGAGTCTGTCTACCACTAAACCATGGAGCTGGACCCAGTTCATCCTAACCATCTGATTGTGCATAGTCCATCCGATCAACGACTTAGGTTACAGAAATGTGGGCCTTCACATATACCATTGCTGGTTTAAATGATATAAATTTTGTTTCTTTCGAACATGTATCAAATAACACTTAAACACCATGAAATATCAAAGTTCAATGATTCACACCCGATGGCTTCTGGGTTCTTCTCCCCTCATGAGTAGCATAGTTCAAAAACCTGAAAACTCGATTCGATTCAGTTTCCAGCCTGGTTGGTTGATTTGAGGACTGAATCAACTGTTCTTTGGACTTTGTTTGGTATTTAATAATTTAGTTATATATATATATATATATATATGAGTTAGTTACAATGCTAAACAGATCTGCTATTGGCGGTTTGCTAGTTACATATGCTCACGTAGCTTTACTTTTATTAATCCATTGAATCATGTGACTCAGCTTGAGTCACTGCGAGTTGTGTCGAGTCAACCGATGTGAGCTGACTCCACAGGTCTTCTGAGTTGAGACCAAAGTACTACAAATGGTATTGGCTGGCATAATGAGCCGATATGGGCCCCACGTTGCTGGTACGGTCATGTAACGGGCAAAAAAAATTTTGGGGGGAAAAATCTCAAAAATTATTTGTATATTTTTAAAAATGTGAGGATCCCTGATATATTTTTTTTGAAGACGTATGTGATGGTGTAACGAGCCATTCTTTGGTAAGAATGTTGTCTACCGCGTACAATCAGCTTGATTTGCAGAAAGTTGACCAAATAGGCCCTAATTGAATACAAATCAAGCATGATTTGGTGGATTAAGGCATGTTCGATATAAATAAAGGAAAAAAAGAAAAGAAAAGAAAAAAGTGATGTTTTACCCCTTCTTCCGATATTTTTCAAAAGTGCTCAACTCCAATTCATCAAATCCTACTGAAATTTGTGTTTTGATTCTCAAAATAGTAAAAATTAGTTTGTAAGCTTCCATCGTGGTTGAAATGAAGAAGTCAAAAAACGAGATAAAACTTGAAAATAAAAATTTTCAAAATGGGCCCTTTATCAGCTTTGTAACGGGCCAAATCAGGGCATATTGTCCCCTTGGTCAATATGGGCTGATACGGGCCATCCTTTTCATAAGGAACCAATTCATCCCCGCATCACATAACAGGAGCAACCAATTCCTTTATGCAGCAGCTGATGTTTAACTATTTTTAAATACCATTTTTGAGACTGATATTCTGACTTTCCTAGTGACTCGGCTGAAATCTCATCGAGTCAAGTTGACATGTCCGAGTTTGGTGTCGAGTGACTGGGTTTTATAATCCCTATGTCATCTTCCTTCTTTTAAATCCAATACTTGGTTTTTAATTTATGAAAAAAGAAAAACTGGACAAGTCTATATCTATTTTTTAATGATAAAAAGGGTATTTCAAGAAGAGATGATGCTGGTTTTTCTCATGTTGTTATTTCAGTTCATCTCCAATCCAAGGGCCAGAGAATATCTAGATGGTGTTGATGTTCCAACAGAGGAGAAAGTGGAAGAGGTGTTGCAATGGTTTCTAAAGGATTTCAAGGAGGATCTCTTGGGCCCCAATGGGTGGCCCACCATGTTATCTGCATATTCAGTCTCCAAAGCTGCTCTCAATGCCTATACAAGGATTCTAGCCAAGAAATATCCAGGATTCTGCATAAACTGTGTGAATCCTGGCTTTGTCAAGACAGATATTAACTGTAACACTGGGATCTTGACCGTTGAAGATGGTGCTAAAGCTCCTGTAATGTTGGCATTGCTGCCTGATAGTGGACCATCTGGACTCTTCTTTGATCAGATGGAATTATCCACCTTTGCTTGATCATGGACTTGAACAAGATCATTATTGTAGAACAATTTAGTAGCTGATTATCTGAACTTAGATGGTATTATACATTCTTACTTATCGAGCACTCCGTCTCCATGTACATAGTACTCATGCATGAAATCCAGACCATTAATCTGATGGTGTGCGCTGCAGTGGTACCGGTAACACCTTAAGTGATGCAGGGATGAACGTAATGAGGGTGATCACTGTTTTCCTCAAGGGGATAACTACTCTGAATCCACGGAGCTACTTTGACTCCTCACAAAGATGACTCGAATCCACAGAACTTCTCAGGACTCCTCACAGAGATGACTCAAATCCACGGAACTTCTCAGGACTCCTCACAGAGATGATTCTAGAAATTCAAAATTTGATTGATGATGAGGAATAAGTTTCAGAATCGAACTCCAGCTCAAACTCACCTCAAACTCCCTAAAATTTGTAGCTTCTAGTAAATTACTATGCATAGTAAGTGTCCTACCGTTGATATGATGGAATCTCCGCCTCCTATCGGTCCTTCTCTTGACCTGCTCTACATCAGCAAGGTGATACCGGACAGATGTGGGGCCAAAGTGATGAGTGCTTGACTTCCAAGCCGTCCATCGGATGCGTCAATGTATGTTGTTTCCAGGCCCAAAATTTAGGCAGATCCATGAATCAGGCGGTCTAGATTGCAGGGAACAAATTGAGAGGGGACACCACCCTTAATTCAAGTGGTGGCCCACCGTGTTGTTTATGTGGAATTCAAGCCATTCAGATCCTTCATCTGACATGGATGATGGTTCAGACTGAAAATCAAGGGTGGGCATTCCCTCCCAACTCGTACCTGTTCTTAGACCTACCTGATTTTTGGGTCAATCTGATTTTCAGGACATGGAGGTAGCATGAGATCATGCATCTGATGGACGAGTCGGATATGCTACGTACATCAGATAGACCCCACATTTTAGAGCTGAACCCTAATCCAATGGGTCCTACTATGAAAGCTGCTGAGTGCTGACATTCAATCCAAAGATTCCACAATTGATGGCAGATGCAAAGTTCCAAAACTCTCTGACTTGACTCGAAACTCAACCGAGTCAGCTTGACTCAACAAGATTTTGATCCGAGTTAGCCGAGTCACTGGGAAACTTGGTACCGGGCATGACTTGTCTTGGACTCTTGAGGGGGCGTTTGGCGCAGGGTATTAGGTGAGATTATGTGGGATAGAATTGCACTTGGTCCCGTGCAATTTCATCCACCATCTAGAGAGGATGGGAAAGGTTGTGGGATGGAATTGCATTTGGTCCCATGCAGATTTCCGTGGATTTTTAAATCCACTACACATGTGGGCCCCACATTGATGCATGCGTTTACCCATGCCGTCCATCCATATACACCGTTTACACGTGACGTTCTAGTTACACATGTGTATAAGTGAATGACATCCGTTGTGAATTTGGTCCGTGGATTACAATTCCATGGTCCCCAAACATGATTTTGCTTAATTTGGTGTTTTTTGGTAGCAAAATTTTTATCTCAAACATGGAATTGGATGGCTACAATACTATGGTATTTCCAAACATGCAATCATTAGGCAATAATGATGTTAATCCCATCTAATACAATTCAATACCACTCGAGTTAACTTAATGACTCGGGACTTTGAGAGACTAGTCGAGTTGACTCGATGACTCGCGATTCCCTCAACCTTTTGACCATCTGCTCATATGCCATAATGCCGCTATGAGAGATTTTCCAACTTAATATGGTCAATTTACAGTAGTTAAATATCTGACTCGGTTCGACTCTTGAGTCAACCAGGAGGTGGAATATCGAGTCGAGTTTGGGATTTCTGAACTATGAGCAGAGGCTTCTCATAAAAGGTAGGTCCCAGAAGATAGAAAATTTCGGGCCATCCATGGTCGTTCTTTAACCAGTGAATGTAAATCAACGGTTAAAATTTTGACTGAAAGTCTACATTCAACATGCATGTGGGGCCCACCAAATGAATGCTATGATTGGTATTTTCTTATGAGGCCATTTATATGGAGGGGAGTGTTCACTTGATGAGCGGCTTGGATCTCACCATGGTCAGGTATCTACATGGTGGGTATAGACACAAGGTTGGATGATCATAGCCGTTGATTGGGGGACTCTTGCCCTTTGAATGATGACGGTTAGTTTAGCTTCATCTCCACGTAACTCCTCTAATCAACGGCTAGGAGTACTCAATTAGGAGAAGGGGGATGTGGATTGCCTGCAGCACTAAGCTCTGTGGGCCCAAGCTGATGTATATGTTATATCTGATATGTCCATCTTTTTCACCAACTAATGTTAAGGCAGGCACCCAGATATTAGGCGGATCGAAATCTCAAGTGGGCCACACCACAGGAACAGTCAGGATATTGATGCCCACCGTTGAAACCTTTCTAGGGCCCAATATGATGTTTATTTGCCATCTAAGCCGTTCATAAGTTTACTTGGACCTGTAAGGTTACTTTGATACTATCTTATGTAACATGGTACGATATCTTATACTCACCATTATTAATTTCAAATGGTTCTGACTCATTCAATCTGCCGTCCATCTGGTGTTTGACACCATCTCAGATGTAATGGCTTTTTTTATATATATTTAAATTTAAATTTTAAATTTTAAATTTTCTTCTTATTTCATGGTGATTAAAGCAATACCATGCAGATTTGTCATCGTATCAATTTTACAATTAAGAGAAAAAGTATTCAAATTTAATGAAAATAAAATTCTCTCATTGAGCCTAAGTAGCTTTTGGTTTCAGGCGTCAAGCTCATTGTCTTATTGAGTTGGTTCACGCCACCTGAGGTGTATTCATATATTGAAATGTTTATTTATTTATTTTTTGTGCAAATGGTTCAATGCGTTCGAGCTCATGGGAACTTTCCATGAGGTCGAGCTGTGTGGGCCCCACCGTGATGTGTGTCGAACATCCATACCGTGCAATTGATGGGTCCCCTTTGAATTATGAGATATCCTAAAAATCAGCTGTATATGGAACTCAGGTGCGCCATACCATCTAAAATTATGTGAAGACATGCATAAAACATATAAAAGCACTTGGTGAGGCCCACATAAAATTTAGATGAATCTGAAACTTGGTCTGACCCCTCATCCAAGTGGGACACACATAATGAATGGGCTGGATTTGTGAATCACACCTTGGTGGGCCCAGAAAATGATTATGAATGTTTTAATGGGAGGGTAAGTGCTCCCATCTTTTGTACGTGGTGTGGCCCACAAAAGTCATTGATTGACTTGATTTTTAAGCCTGAGGCCTACCATGGAATGGTGCATCTGACTGATGGGGTGGATTTTTGACACACATCATTGTGGGGCCCACACAGCTCAACCTCATGGGAAGTTCCCGTGAGCTTGATCGCATAGAACCATTTTGCGAGCTCAACCTTAAGTGTGTCTCACTTGGAAGAGGGTTAGACCAAGTTTTCAATTGTTGAATATTTTCACCTACATTTTATACTCATGTTAATGCAAATATTACAAAATTAAACTTATGAAACTGTTATATAACTTTAACATAGAACATATTTAACAATCGTAAAGAAATACATGATTTTGTTTTAATTATAAAATTAGTGGAGCCACTTTTGCAGCAACATGCCATTTAAATTTATTTTATTTTATTTTTGAGCCAAATATATTTAACATTATGCTAACATGTAGGGCATATGTCATTATTACGTGAATATATGCATAAAGTAATTTAAAAATATATAAAAAGTCGAATACAAACAACAATACACAATTTCCTTGAATTCCATGATTTTAAAAGAAAATCAACTGAAAATCGAGGATTTATAAATGAGGGTTTGAAAACTAGAGTTTGAAATCTATATTGACAAACGGTCCTGCAGAAGACAGGGTCCCTGCAAAGCTTGGGTGTTTTGCAAGCTAGTGTTTTAGGCAATTCTTCTATGAAGAAGGCCTAGGGCCTGTTTGGATGCTTGTAACTTTTTTTTAGTTGTAAGAAAGTTACATATAACTTACTTACAAGTGTAAGTAAGTTACAAGTAAGCTTGTTTAGATGTAAGTTGTAACATACTTATAGGTAATTTTGTTTTTGTGTTTGGATAATCTATAACTTTGTTACAGGTAATAACTTAAATATTTATATTGGATAGAGTTGAAATAAAAAATCATTGAAAAATCAATTTGATACATAGGAAGATTGGGATAAAATTATTTTATTTTATTAATCCCATGTAAATAAATAGTTTAACCGATTCTTAAGCTAAACTAATCAATATGTGGGCCATAAAAATGGGCCCATGTTTTCAAAATGCTAGTAATGTGGGCTTGATAAAAGTGGACTACTATGTTGTATTTGTTTCATGCACACCATCTATCCATTATTCTAGAAAATTTTAAGTCATGAGTCCAAAAATAAGTTACATCAAAATTTCGGTTAGACCACATCACTGGAAATAATGTTGATTGAACACTCACCATTAAAAACTTTTGGTGGGCCACCAATGTTTTGGATCAAACTGGTATTTGTTTTGTTCCCTTCATCCAGGGCTTTATGACCTAATCAACAGCTTTGATGTGAAACCAACATTACAGTGGGCCCTAGTAGTTTTTTAATGGTGGACTTTTAATCATTATTGTTTTCGGTGGTGTGGTCCACCTGAGATTTAGATATCCCTCGTTTTTGGAATCAAGCCCTAAAACGATCCAAAAGAATGGATGGACGGCATGGATAAGACAAATACAATATGGTGGGCCCCACAGATCATCTGCATTATCCATACCACCTCACCAAGCCGCGTCCGTCAACGCATTAGCAAAAACGAAGTAAAAAAAAAACAAAAAGAGGAAAGAAAGGAAAACGCAAAAGAGAGAAAAGGGGTTTCGTACCTTGGGTAAGCTCGATGGGAGAGGGAGAAGTAGACTGAGAGAGGGAGAAGGAGACTTGAGAGAGGGAAACGAAGGCTGAGAGAGGGAGATGAAGACAGGTGCGATTCTTCCCAACGATTTTCATTTCAAAAATTTCAACCTTTACCTGTAACTAAGTTACAGGTAACTTGAAAAACGACTCCAGCGCCTGTAAGATTTTCACCTCTTTCTCCTGTAAGAAAGTCACAGGTTGAGAGAAAGTTACCTGTGACTTTCCTCCCCCAAATACCAAATGTAACGAAGTCACCTGTAACTTTGTTATATTTTAGAAAAGTTACAGGCATCCAAACAGGCCCTAAATCAGTAGTATTTGTGCCCCTTTAGATGAGAGGTAGAGAGTATTTGTGCAATCTCCTCGAATCATGCAATGACAAAAGCTCTATCTCCCAATTGCACTCTCTCTTGCTTAGAAATGGTTATCTCCAGGACAGCTTATTCGTCACAAAGCTAACCTCTGGATACGCCAAATACACCTCTCTCAAAATTGCACGCCAGGTGTTCAATGAAACGCCCCGACCAACCGTCTTCCTCTGGAACGCCATACTCAGAGCCTATTGCAGAGAGAATCAATGGCTGCAGACTCTCCGCCAATTCCGTCGCATGAATTTCGCTGTGGGAGGCGAGAGCCCTGACAACTTCACAGTGCCCATTGTGCTCAAGGCCTGTGCTGGATTGCCCGCGCTCGAGAGCGGCAAGGAGGTGCATGGATTTGTCAAGAGGAATCATGGAATGGAAGCCGATATGTTCGTTGGTGCGGCTCTGATCCAAATGTATGCCAAATGTGGAGACATGGGCAATGCCCATCGAGTGTTTGTCGAATTCCCTCGGCCGGATGTTGTTTTGTGGACTTCGATGGTTACTGGGTACCAGCAGAATGGTGATGCCGTGGAAGCAATGTCATTCTTTTCTCGAATTATGATGGCAGAAGGTGCTCTCATTCCCGATCCTGTGACTCTTGTTAGCCTGGTTTCGGCTTGTGCACAAGCCAAGAATATCAGCGGTGGAAGATGTTGTCATGCGTTTGTTGTGAGGAGGTACTCTCAATTTGATCTTTCTTTGGCCAATGCCTTGCTGAATTTCTACTCAAAAGTAGGGTGTGTGGGGAATGCAAGGAATCTTTTTGATAAAATGCCTAATAGAGATGTCATTTCGTGGAGTGCCATGATTGATTGCTATGCTCAGAATTGCAATGCTGTCGAGGCATTGGATCTTTTTGATGGCATGATTGAGGATGGAATTGAGCCGAATTCAGTTACAGTGGTTAGTGCTCTACAAGCGTGTGCGGTAGCTTGCGACTTAAAAAAGGGTCGGAAGATTCATGATTTTGCTGTTCAAAAGGGTTTTGAATTGGACCTGGTGGTTTCTACTGCTCTGGTTGACATGTACACGAAATGTTCTTGTTTTGAGGATGCTATTAATCTCTTCCATCGAGTGCCTAAGAAAGATGTTGTCTCGTGGGCTGCTTTGATAAGTGGGTATGCTCAAAATGGTCTAGCCCACAAGTCATTGGAGGTGTTTTGTGCCATGTTGTTGCATGGTACGCACCCAGATGCCGTCATAGTAGTGAAAATTCTAACAGTATGTTCTCATTTGGGTGTCCTCCAGCAAGCTCTTTGCCTTCATTGTTACTTGGTAGTGAGTGGTTTTGATAATAAGGCTTTTGTGGGGGCTGCTCTCATAGACTTGTATTCAAAGTGTGGAAGCTTAGATCATGCGATGATGGTATTTGAGAGGATGAGAGAAAAGGACATTGTTGTCTGGAGTTCAATGATTGCGGCTTATGGAGTTCATGGCCTCGGAGTGGAAGCAATCTTGACATTCAATCGAATGGTAGAATCTTCAGTTAAGCCTAACCATATTACTTTTGTAGCAATCTTGTCGGCATGTAGTCGTGCTGGATTGGTAGAAGAAGGGATTAAGATTTTTGAAAGTATGACAGATGGTCACAAGGTCATGCCCAATTCAGAGCATTATGGTATCATGGTTGATATGTTTTGTCGAAAAGGAGAATTGGATAAAGCTGCAAAGTTCATTGATCAGATGCCGATCGCAGCTGGCCCGAATGTTTGGGGTGCCTTGCTTGGTGGCTGTAGAATTCATAATAACATTGAGATGGGTGAATTTGCTGCTGCAAATTTGTTGAAGTTGGATCCTGACCATGCGGGCTACTATGTATTGCTTTCTAATATTTATGCTGTTGGTGGTAGATGGGATGATGTGGCAGAGGTCAGGAGTTTGATGAAGGCAAAAGGGGTGAGGAGGACACCAGGAAGTAGTTCGATTGAGGTTGGGAATGTGGCCAATACATTCTTGGAAGATGACGGTTTGCATCTGAATCGGAGAGGATATATGGGTTGCTGAGGGAATTGGAAGTGAAGGTGAGAGAGGAGGGTTTTGTTCCTATGATGCATGATGTTGAGGAAATGCCTCTTGTCTTGCAGTGAGATGCATGCATGGTTTTAAAGAGTGGTTTTGTAGTGAGACTTGCATGGTTTCCAACGATATTTAAGGCCTATTTGCTTTTTCAATTACAACAGTAAATGGTTGTAAATGGGCAATGATTATTTACTCTTGCAATTGTATGGTGACCTCACATACATTTGTCCGCAACAATGATTTTGCTATATTGTTTGTTTTACCCAAAAATCACTGTAAAAATGTAGTTTTATAATATGAAAAATGTAATGATTACAATTTACTTTACCTACTTCCTTTACAAGTGTATTTGACTCTTGATTTACGAGCTGCAATTCCTGTTTAAACTTTAAACAAACACCTATAAATGATAATGATGGCTCATTTACTTTGCATGTCATAGGAAATTGGAAAACCAAACAAGCTTAGAACAATGGATGCATGGCTTCACCTACAACCAGTTGCACGGTAAGCTTTCATGGGACACCTTACATTGCAGCATGTCATGTTTGTTGGACATCTTTGTTGTGCATAAGATGTGCTCAAGATTATCAGGCCATCATACTCATTAGATGGGTCATGCTTGTATGAAAGCAATGGAAAGTTCAAACCAGAAACAGATATTTTTAAACACACCCAGAAAATGTGGATTTAGCACAAGAGAATATACTTTCAACGTTGTGTGTTGTAGAGGTGCTCCCTCTCTAACGTAGCGGGGTGTGGGGAAAGAGAAAGTGTCTTCTTCTCAGCTAAGCCCTTAAATCCACAAGGAAAGAGAATCTCTAGAAATGAGAAATAAAATGGATATTAGTGACGAAATTGCTGCTTATGACATATCCAATGTGCTTATATAAGCAAAAGAAACCATGGACCTCTTTTGACTCGAAATAGGAAACGTTCCTGAAATAGTACAAGTTATCAAAAATAGTTGAGTGTTAATCATACCAAAATTCGTAAACAAGCCTTAGATGACTAAAACAAAGACTCAGGATCACAATTGTACACTTAAAATCCTAAAAATAGAAAAATATAATTTACTAAGAATAAAGTTTAGTTTAAAAACCTAATTTCACCCTTGAAATTATTGAATTTTGCAAAGCCGTTTGTGGGCCAAAGAACCTTGGATGATTTGCTAGGGCATAGATCTCATTGATAGGTATCCAACGGATATTATATGCACAAAATAGATAACCAGTCACAAAGTTATGACTGTCGGAAACTATAGCACGAGTTTAGGCCATTTTTTGCCCAATCAAGGACCTTCTTTGGCCTGAATTTGTGTGATCTTGGCCCTCCATTGAGTTGTCATCTACCCATCCCACATCGCGCTCTTGTTGGTGGAAGCTAAACTTGGAAGGATCCTATTTCAAGTGAAGCAATTAGAGATGCCAAAGGCTTAGTTGCACTTTCCTTTTCCAGTCTCGAAGGTGTGGGTGATGCCTCTAGAGATGGGCATGATGGCTTTGACAGAAGGCCTTCACCTTTTTGCCAACAAATTAAAGGGAGGGGAAATCCTCGGAGTCCCAATTTAGTACATGATAAATCCACATGTAAATTAAATGTATCATTTAACCATTTTGGAAGATGGTCTGATGAGTTAAGTCCTGCTTTTTTACTAGGCGGAGGAAGCGACAGCTAGGTCGACCAGCCCATTGATCCTAACCCTCTCCAGCAAAGGGCGAGCTGACAGTGGATGAGGCAGCAAGTACTGGCTGTTTCAACAGGTGAATCTTAACCCGTCCTGACTAACAATGATGTCATTGGATCTCCGATCCATAAGCAAAGGAGGGCATCAGTAGAGCGGTGGATGAAGCAGACCAAACATCGTCAGTTCAATCATTTTACCAGGCGGAGGAAGCAACACACTACACCAAAACTTTGGTTTAGGAACAGCTATGTCTATAGTTTAGGAATAGTTTAAGACCGTTCCTGATGCAAACAGTTGGAATCCTTTCCAAGTGTTCCTCAAACTTTGGGCGACAGGCCCACACCTCTTCTCTCTCTCTCTCTCTCTCTCTCTCTCTCTCTTCTTCTTCTTCTCATATATTCCAAGTTCGATCTCATTCCTATTTACTCTCTCTTGTTTTTCTTCTCATATCTTCCGAGTTTGAACTCATTCCTTTTTAGGGTTTCTATGGAATCGATTTCTTCTCTTCCATTAGTCACCTTCTTTGATACCCTGAACTCATTGTGGATCAAACCCCAAACCCCTGTAAATCGAAACCCATTGCAACCCCTGGCCAGCAGCCTCCCACCCATCCTCTGTCAAAACCCCCATCTCCTTTTGAAACCTCAAACCCATCCCTGTTAAAACCCGTCAACGTCCGTACCCAACCCCTTTCAAAACCCTAGCCATTTTCAATCATGGGACCATCTCTGTTTTCACAATCGGCAGCCAAACCCAAAAACCGCGATCTAGTCTCTGCGATCCACAACCCTCGACCGATCCGGAATACTCCATTGGCGTCATGCACTGAACCACCTATGTCACTGTCCCATTATTTCTAGCAGCATTGTGGCATCCTCCGTCGACGCCACCATCATTATTTCCGGCAGCATTGCAACACCTGTTCAGTGGCATCCTCCGTCGACATCGTTGGTCTCAATTGTTGCTTCTGCACTCCTGATAATCCTACGTGCATCGAGTGTTTTTATTTATCCAAAATCAATAGAGTAATTTCTGAAGGAATTTCAGAAAGGAGAATCAAATTCACGAGGTATTTGGATTCCCAGGCCTTTTCTTCCTCCTTTTAGCATTGTATTTATTGATCTCTCATTTAGGTACACGTGGCAAGCATGTAGTAGATCTGAACCCGTCATTTGTTGGGTCCTACACTGGATGGGCTAACCCCTGATAATCATACTTATTGAGGAGTCACAGCCACTGATTGTAGGATTTTTTAGTTTTCAAATTTAGATGGTTAGATGAAGGTCCAATTAATGGTGAAATTAAATTTCCGCCAGTTAGCTGTTTGGATTGTCTGACTTGTGTGATTTTTGGTGTATGGCCTTTCAACTGTGAGGCACAACAGATGAATGACCTGGATCTTATACATGTGTGCCTCGTCAAGTGAGAATCTATTGGACAGCTTGGAATAGCATCCGTAGTTGCATATGGCATGCCATTTACATCAGCTTGGATTAGGCAGTGCGAATGCTTAATGGGTGGCTGCATGACTCTGTGAGTGATGGGCATATTTAAAGATTTCACTATATGTTGCTTGAGATGAATTGCAATGTATCTGATCATAATTCTGCAGTTTTTGTCAACTAATTTGAATAGAGAATCTAGTAAGTTCTTATCTTTAACCTATAATTATATGGTTTTGTTCTCAAAATGGAAGGCAGTGCCCTGTCAACTGAATAGAAGATATAATTTTTCCTTTTTATATTATAGTTTTCTGATGATATTAAAAAACAAAAATTGGACAGCTAAAAGCAATTGACAGAAGTGATTCTTACTGGGGAATATTCTGGTCCCCAAGTCATATGCTCTGAGATGATTCTTACTGGGGAAACTATATGCAGGTATTCAAACGTACACTGATGCTAGGCATTTTGCCATATCTGCACAGATACCGAAGTTCAGCAACAAGAACAGAACTCTGATTCTCCAATACTCTATAAAATTTGAGCAGGAAATCGAATGTGGTGGTGGTTACATAAAACTTCTTTCAAGTTGTGTCAATCAGAAGAAATTTGGTGGTGATACTCCCTACAGGTTTGTTTTGTTATTCCTTCAAATATGCCATATGCTTCATATATTCTTACTGTTCTGTATACATCTTGCAAAGTGCTTGTGTTTTCTTGTCAGTTTGAGTGGTATGGAAAATTGATATTTGGTACACGTTTGGGATTTTGGGGATTTATGTTTTTGGCACCAAATATCAGTTTGTAAAGGCAATATTTACATGTAAAAGAAAATCATTAAAATTGTTTAGGTAGTACATAAGTTTGCCGAAAAGAAGAGAAATTTAGGTTTTTTGCTAATGGTTCGTGTTCTCTGTCTTCATGCAGCCATGTATGAAGATTCAATTTAGAGTCTCATCTTTTGCAATTCACTTACTTGAGAAGGGAACACAGGTTAGTTTCTTCTTCTATATCACAGGATTGTACCAATAAAAAACCAAAAAAAGAAAAAGAAAAAAGAAAAAAAAGAAAAAGAAAAGAAGACAAGCTGATACAAATGCACTTAGAAATTGTATGTGTCATATGTAGGCCCAAATAAAACCAACTAATTGTGCAGCCCCCACTGTTCTCAAGTTACAAGACCAAGATCAGATTGGTTGAACAATCCTAACCTCTGATTTGTGGACACTTGTTTGTGAGAACAGGACCATTGGATATTTTTATTTTTAACCATCCAATCAATTTGTGGGAAGAGCTAAGATTATGATGATGATAAAAGACATTTTCTGAAATATCTGAAAATTTCAATGATAATTATCTGGTGCCAAGGGAGATTTGACGTTGCAGGGCTTCACAGTACGTAAGGAATTACTGGATAAAGTTGCGATTTTTTTTTTCCATGGTCAGCCTGCAGAGCTCAAGCATGGTAGTGTCATTATGGCAGCCATCACCAGCTGCACAAATTCGTCAAATCTGATCCATACCTTATTTTTCTTCCTTTTTCAGACTTTAAGTTATCTTCCACTTCTTACTCTTTTAAGTCTTAACCCATGATGCATGACTAGATTCACTTGAATGCATATTCAGTGTTGAGATAACAGTTTATTAACTTGAATCCCTTCTTGATCAGGTTAAACCTTAGATTAAGACAAGTCTTGATCCAAATTCCGGTGTTGTTACCAAATATCTCCATAAGAGGTATTGTGTGGATTGGAAAGATAGTGTGAGAATGCAAAATTTTTCTGTTACTTTTCCTGTAAATATTGATATATGGCTTTTGCATTTGTTGCAGTGGGCTGCAAAAGTATTTGGATCAACAAGGTTTCCACATTGTTGGTTATGGCTGCACTACATGTATTGGGAATTCTAGTGATCTTGATGAGTCAGTCTATTCTGCAATTTCAGAAAATGGTAGGCGTGAAATACATGTGAATTTCAGATAATAGCCACACTACATGTATAGGGGTTTGTTTGGTTGCACCAAACATCATGAAATTCATAATTAATCAATCTACTTTGTTGCAGATTTTCATGATATTTGGTGTAACCAAACAATACTTTCAATCTAAAGAACTTAAAGAATGGCATGTGGGTAAACCTACAACTGATTTTTGTTGATCAGTTCCTCCATTTGTGATTGTTCTTTGATCTAATCTTTGAATGTTGAGCCTTCCTCTTGAATCTGATTTGGGTTTGTAGGAGAAAATAATGATTGTCAATTCATGTTCAACATACATTCATGACCCATCTGATGAGCAGACCTGCCTGATTTTTGGTCCAGGGCATGTTCACAATATCCCCACTTGATGAATGGTCCAGACATCTCGCACATGCCATATTCACAAGTGTTCCACAAAGATCTTCTCCGTTATTCTTTGCATGAATCTTATAAATCTACTTCCCAACAGTTGAAACATATGGGTCATAATTTTCCAATTTTACATCCTTTGGTAGATTGCTTATCCTCGCCTAGTTGGTTCTACAGTGCTCTCAACATTCAAACAGGTTCTAATGGGTCCGTGGAAATAGAGAGGCTCACTGATGTGGCAATAACTGATTTTATGCAAGCAAGTCGGTGGTATGCTAAGGGGAGAAGAGCCTGATCTATATTGTGGACGAATGTCAACGAGGTATCTAGCAGATCTCATTGGTGGGGTATCATGCTCCTGAGTTTACACAGTTCTTATGTTGTAATTTGGATTGGCCATTCTTTTCTCTCTTTAGTTTTGTGTATGCAGCTTGACTAGAATTAGCATTGACAAGAAAGTGTAATCACATTCCTTACAGGCATATCCTCGGTTGATGTTGGTCTTTGCTTACGCTATGTTTGGATGCATTATCGTAACTGAATCGAATTGCAATAATTAATTCAGTAGAGAGGAAATGATCAAATGCTGACAACCTCTGAATTCATAATGAGGAAGTAGCCCCCCTCAAATTGACAGCTATATAGCCTGCATTCCTTTCAAATCCATCTTGAAACTCATGTAATTTTTCACTCTAAAAAAGAAGAAGAAGAGAGAACTCATGTAGAAGTAAGTTGTTTACCTGTAATCTGACATAAGCTATTATGTAAAAACTTATGAATTAGATCATATCAGTACTTATCGTATCAATCCTTTGAGATTCCATTAGCATGGATGATTTTGCACTGTGCAGCTTGCTTCTTTCTGCATATTGAGCAAAAATTCATTGTGTGAAGAGATATGGGCTTGTAAATCTAACTGGTTGTGATGCTTGTGTATAGGTCCGCACCATGAGAGTAGAGAAGCGCCTGAATGAGATAGTGAATAGGTTGAACAAGACAGAAGTCGAAAGGAAGCCTGACTTCAAAGGTATGATGGTCTATCCTAGATTTCATGTCCGAAGATCATATAAAGATTGTCTCTTGATTCTTGACCTTCCGGTTGATGATGCTTGCATTTCTGAGTCCATCCTGAAAATTTTAGTCTGTTATGTTTTGAAGGGTGTAAACCTTT
This sequence comes from Magnolia sinica, assembly GCF_029962835.1. Classification (NCBI taxonomy): domain Eukaryota; kingdom Viridiplantae; phylum Streptophyta; class Magnoliopsida; order Magnoliales; family Magnoliaceae; genus Magnolia; species Magnolia sinica. The sequence goes on from NC_080586.1 coordinate 78,163,905, forward strand.
TTGTTGGCTTTTTGCATAGTCATGTCAGGAAGTTTTTAACTGAGGATATAGTCTTTGATAGAGTGGGATGGTGCAACTGGATTAATGTAGCTGACCCCAGTTAGATGGGATAATAAGGCTTGAGTGATGATGATGATGATGATTTTTTTGTGGCAATCAAAAGCCGAAATACGGATTCAGTGGAATTAATTTACTACCTTTTTTTCCCTGATACAGAGGAAGCTTCCCTGATGGATCTTCTGAATTTTATGTACACTGAGAGTCTCATGACGACTACAACTCCTGCATTGTTGGATGTGCTAATGGCTGCAGACAAGTTTGAGGTTGCTTCATGCATGAGGTACTGTAACCAGTTGTTGAGGAATTTGGTGATGCATTAGCTGTGAATCCATAAAATCCAGAAAAAGCTAATCCATGGAGGTTTCCATGATAATGCAAGACACATCTCGCTGTTGACCATCGACCTTGGTTTGAAAACCTAACCTACAGTGACACTTGTCCTTTCTCTGTTTCCACATGGACCAACTCCCAGAGGGGGGTTTTCCACATCCAGGTTTAGATGTCACCATACCCAAGCAGTCCCTAAGGAAACAAATGAATGTTCATTTTGTTCTTTCTTCTTCTTTTCACTTTTCACTTTTCACCATTTGATACAACCGCACAATGCTCTCTGGACGGGGGCTGTTTTGGGTCGATGCAGCACATGTTCTCAAGAGAGGTATCTCAGCTCCTAACATCTTAATTAATCAATTGCAATAATTTTTTTTAATAGTTATTGAAAGTCTGCAAAAGTCTAGGTCCAGTTGGACTGATCCATATGTTTGTATAGAGCCTATATCCAATACAAACCTTTGTATGTTAAAAAAAAGAAAAAAAAAGAAAACTATCTACATGCATTCATGTCCATATAACTGCATTTTACTGCTTCTAAATACATGACGTGAACCTAAGTCCCAATGTAAATGGCACTTAAAATGTTCTTAGATGACTTAGATTCAATTAGATGCGTTTTGTTCAATTAGATGCGTTTTGTACATTAATATGAATGTAGAAAGCTTTGTATTGGATCTGGCCTCCTTCTAACACTTCAAACTTTCACCTTTTTCTCCATTCAATGTGGATTGTTGTTGTATTTTATTTCCTAACCATCCATTTTAAGTCTGCTGATTAATGATTAGCCAATGATATTGTACCGTATAACACCGCAACTGATTTCGAACAACCAACCATGTATTGCGGCACTTGAAAAGAGGAAAAAAAGGCATGCAAGGATGCTGTGCTACGATTCTCTATTCCTTTTTCATATTCGCCCTGTATGTTTCCATTTCAGGTAATAAAGTTTCTCATTTCCTTCTTTCTTCAGATCGGTTGGATTAGGTTGTGGATTCAAGTGTCTGTTTTTTATTATTTATTTTTATTTGTTATGGTTTGTGTTTTTTTCTTTTCATTTTCTGGTGGTGGGTATTTGAAATTCTCTTTCATTAAAGCTTTTTATGAGACGGTTATATGAGATATTGAAATTTTAGCTGCTCTTCTTTGGTGGGTTGGAGAAATTTCTTGTTTCATTTATGGCTTCTGGTTTCATGTAAAAATATCTGCTTTTTTTTTTTTTTTTTTTTTTTAACGTTTGAGCTAGTATCAGGTTGCCCTCTATATATATATATATCCATGTGTGTGTATCTATATATGTGTATGTGGTTTTTTGAACGTTGGGTTGTGGATATTTTTGTATTTTTCTGATGCCTTTTGTGGATTTTTGAAAATTTTATCCTTTTATGGTTTTCTTTTATAATTTTATTTTGTGGGTAGATCTTTGGCCTTGGATATTTGCGTTGTCCTTGGGCTTGAGCTTGTACAAAGCAGGGCCATGGTTTTGTAATCCAGACAATTGATAGGATGGGTTCCACCGTTTATAGCTCCATGCCTCAAGAATCCCCTTTGATGAGACATTCTAGATCTGTTTGTCAGTGGCCTGCTCAGTGATGGTCTCCATTCAATGGAGAAGGCCGAAGGTTAGATGGCTAGAATCTTCCATTACAGTAGATTTTTGTGTCAAGGTTCATACAATGGAAAATGCCAAAGATTGGAACACTAGGATCTTTAATGCGCGGGCATTTTCACACTGGGCTCAAGTGGGGTTGCCTGTGGGATGCAGGGGCACACTCGGGGTGGGCGGGGCACACGGGGGAGGTCTTGTGTTCGAGACTCCTCACCGGGGGTGATTAATGCAGGGGCATTTTTACACCGGGCTCGAGTGGGGTTGCCTGTGGGATGCAGGGGCACACTCGGGGTGGGCGGGGCCCACGGGGGAGGTCTTGTGTTCGAAACTACTTACCGGGGGTGATTAATGCGCATTTCACACCGAGCTCGAGTGGGGTAGCCTGTGGGATGCGGGGACACACTCAGGGTGGGAGGCTCGTGTGAGGCAGTACCCATGTGATTTGCGGCCCACGAGGGGGGTTTGGCTGAGGTCCTAACCTATGAAATGTGGGGCTTGAGCTATGAGATAAATGGATTAATTCGCCATGCTCTAACAGTTCGAGCTTTTAAAGCAAGTGGTTAATTGTCCTGCATTAAATTGGTATCAGAGCGGGAGGTCTCGTGTTCGAGACTCCTCACTGGGGGTGATTAATGCAGTGGCATTTTCACACCGGGCTCGAGTGGGGTCGCCCGTGGGATGCAGGGGTATACTCGGGGTGGGCAGGGCCCACAGGGGAGGTCTTGTGTTCGAGATTCCTCACCGGGGGTGATTAATGGGCATTTCACATCGGGCTTGAGCTTTTAGAACAAGTGGTTAATTGTCCTGCATCAATCTTCTAGTTTGAGAGTTATGTCCATGTTCATGTTGGGTCTATCAGATCAATGGTCTAGATAACTGAATTTGGGCGTCTCAAAACGCTAAACCAATCCTCTGGCGCAATCTCATTGATTCCTTGTTAGATATATTGTGTTTCTTCTGTTTAATGTTTGATGATTTTTGGAAATCCATTGATTTTATGGGTATTAGAGATTTCTGTGAGGTTTCTGTTTAACATTAGATTGTTTGTGGTCCTTTTTTAGAAAGTTAGTTTTACAACTTGCATTAAATACCACAAATCCTGAAAAAAAGGCTGATCTATAAGGATACGCCCCATTGCCATACTGCTATTGACTCGGCATGGACCATAGCCTAAAAAACTCATTAAGTCATCTTGGAACTCAATCAAGTCAACTTGATTCAGAGCTTGTTCAAGTTGATTTGCCTAAGTTAGATTTTTAGTGAACATGTTGAGAAACCCATTTCCATTGATTTTTTTATTTTTATTTTTTTATTTAAATATTTGAGTAAAAAACTTGACCGAGTTGAGTTGATTTTTTCATGAGTTGTTATTTTTGTTAGTTTATGCATTTGATAATCCATTATTTATCTTCATTATTATAGCCTTGTCCTAGCTGTTTGGGGCTGACTATTCTCATAATTTTGTTCGTAAAAAATTCAACAAAGGGATTGCCTATGTACCATCAACCTCTTATGACTATTTTCATGAGTTAGCAAATTATTTCACAAAAACGTGAAATTTCATATTGTGGTTTAAGCCTTTAACCCATTAATAGCTCGACGGACTCTTTGACTCTGCTTGGATTTAGACTCGGACTCATTTCAAGTTTGAATAGTTGTTGGATAGCCTTACAATTCTTTTTGTTGATGCCTTATGAAATAATACCGCTGGTTCTCTTTGGGAATTTGTTGGTTAGTTTTCTTCTATTATATTTCTAGGACTGACCCATTATTGGCAGAAAAAATACTGTTCCCAGTTTGCGACGGTTTTCAACCGTCCCAAAGTTTTTGCGACGCCCTATTTAGCCACGGTTGAAAAGCGTTTCCAAAATTTGGAAACGGTTTCAACCGTTCCTAAAGAGGGATTTTGGTGTAGTGATACACAGCTAGCTCAACCAATCCTAACCCTCTCTAGGAAAGGGCGAGCTGACATCGGATGAGGTAGCAAGTACTGGTTGTTTCAACCGGTGAATCTTAACCCGTCCCAACTAACAATGATGTCATTGGTTCTCCAAGCCATAAGCAAAGGAGGGCATCGATAGAAAGGTGGATGAAGCAGACCCAACATTGTCAATTCAATCACATGAATGCATCATAAAGGCATTGGGAGGAGAGGGGAGGCACAAGTGGAGATAGAATCCGCTGCATAAGCTGTGGAGTATGAGCCACGGTAGAGACAAGTGCATTTGATCAAGTGAAGGCATCAGCAGCAGGTTCGGTTGAAGCGGTTGAGCTACCACTACCCTGGAGAAAACAAAGGTAGGAGCACCCTTTTTCTACCACACAGCTGCGGGCCTGCACATTCCTTAGATAACGAGGGAGCGTCTGCCTATACTGGAACCTTTGTCCCCTTATTTTGGTTTCCTCTCTTATAAAATTATCAATTTTGAAAAATAAAGTTGGATGAGCCCTGCCCAGAACTTCCATACCAATTGGACAATCTTAATTGTCTGATTGGTAGCACGTAGATGGATGGTTAGAAACAAAAACGAGCAAAATGTGCTTGTAACAAGTTCATCTTGTGGCCCACCAGGCCAGTTCTGATTTGTTGTGATTTTTCCATACTCAGTTGTCCATTAGATGGGCAAATGTGGATGGCCTATGGTATAGAAGTCACACTGAGGGAAGAACTACTGCCATTGGAGTACTAGACATTTCCCTTTCAATGTTAACTGTTGATTCTTTCTTTTCTTGCTGCTTAAGGTCACAAATTGGATCGCTAGAGTTGCACGTTTGATTGATTTTGTATCATGGCCATCTTCTACATTGGACTCTTGTGAGATGGATGGTCTGGATTCACAAATGTCATCAGACAGCTAGGTTAATCCAATCAATGCCCTTCAATTTGATTGATCAATCCCATGGTGTCTGGCAGATGCACTAAAGAATTTGATAATGTCCCAACTCTTTGATCAGCGGCTGCATGGATTAGAAAAAAATGCAAGCTAGAAGGTTCAGATCTTGTAGATCATTGAAAAATGCAAGCTAGAAGGCTCAGATCTTGTAGATCATTAGAAAAAAATGCAAGCTAGAAGGTCCATGCCTATTGGATTGTGGATTTGGATCATTGAAACATGGACTCCATTTTTATTGAATGATACATTAGGAATTCACACAATTCATAAACCTGATCCAGTGGCTCTCACGTAGACCAACAGAATGTTCGGACCCTCTTATGGATGGCCCATGCACCAAAAATTCTCTTGGGGAAATCCCAAACCTTCAGTAGTTCTTGGAAAATATTAGCCATGACCTTCCCATTCATGCATGTTGTGCAATCATGCTACTCACATTATTAGTGCAAGAAAATGAAATCTGCATGACTAATTACAACAATACTATTTTCAACATCTTTTTTTGCCTATATAACTTACTTTGCTTTGAATTGGATTATTTTATCCATCCAGCGAGGATGAAATCTATTGATAAATAATACAAAAAATAAAACAAATATGTCATTCTTGTATTTATTTTAACCCATTAAAATTGTCTCCTTATAATTACATGTCACTAATATAGCTATCATTTTGTCTATAAATTATGTTTTTAGTTTTGTTAGATGAAAGTTAAGACATTGGAGAAAACTAATGTTTAAGTTGCGTGCATTGACTTCTAATTTTATATATGTTTGGCAATAATATGTTTTTTATTTTTATTTTATGTAATTATTTAAATATTTATTTTTGCTTAAAATATTCTTATTTAATTAATGAATATTGAGTTAACACAAATAAAGATGATGTGATTCTTTGATTTGACAAACATTGAGTCTTGTTGGATGAAAACTCGTTCCTAAGCAAGTCGTTCCAATCATTAGATGTAACAAACTTGTTATTGAGTTAAAATACAGAGTTTTCCACTTTTTCTTTCTGTTATTTTATTTTTTATTTTATCAAAAGGCATAAGCATGCCACTTGTAATTGTATTTTATTGACAAAAAAATCATATACACTTAGGCGGGATGGCGCATTTTCACCTATCAATCCAGTGTGCATGTGGGGCACATGGTTGTCTTATCTAAGGCATTGGTTTGATCAGCCCCATCATGGATAGACCATGGCCCAAACTCGTCCTATATCAGAAACTCATATTCATCTAATCTTTGCCTTTTCTTCATCTAATTTAGATTACTATGTGTTTCTTCTTAACCGTCTATTTGCATACCAATGGTTAAAAAGGTTAGAGATTTTCAGGCATTCAAGGATGGGGCATCAATTGTGATCACTAAACCTTGAGCTCCACATGAACTCCATACCTCACGTGGTCATGAACTTCATACCCTAGGTGAAATCCTCTATTACTCACCAATAGGGAAGTTCTCAAATGATGATAGTAGTCACAACAACAATAACAACACAATAATAATAATGATCAATGTTTGAGTATTATCTGGCGATATTATCGATATCGCACATCAGTGATATGAAGCCTATGTGAAGCACAGAAATCCTGTGTATCGCATGTTGTATCGCAATGTATCGTTATGTATTGCCGATATTGTGAAATATCGACAATTTCTCATTTGAAAAAGTCTTTGGTATCGGATATCATTGACACCGACAGAACTTTGCTGCCTCTTACAAAAAACTCTTAGGACTTCATTTCATCTTTATTTTTCTTGATTCTTCTCTAATATAAACACATTGTGGGTGAATTTTCGTCCCTCCCTTTTAATCATTTGGGAGAAAAATAGAGATTTCAAACTGAAATCAAGATTTTTGTGGATTTGGGTCGGTTTTCATTTGGTGAATGAGTGTACATTTTCATTTGTTTTTTATTTAAATCATACAAAATCAATGACAAATTGTTAGAAATTCTTAATTCTCCAAGTTTTGCATGGAAAATCAAGGATTTCAACATTTGATTTTGAAATTTGAGGGTAGGTAGTGCGATTTGGGAGAAATTGGGAAAATTTTAAAATTTCTCTCAAATTTCTTGCAGTCTTACACTCCAAACACGAAATCAAACATGTATTTGGCTTAAAAATTGATTTTTTTTTTTTTTTTGAAATTACAATTTTAGCAATGGTTAGTTGAGTCCAATTTCACAGTATGTAGGAGTATTTGATGAAATTATTATCACATATTTTCTAATTTCGAATTTTGAGGTATGTAGAAGCATTCGATGAAATCATTATCACATATATTTTAATTTCGAAATTTGAGGATAGGTGGCCCGATTTGAGAGAAATTAGGGAATCGAAAAATTTTCAATTTCTCTAACATTGGTTGTAATCTTACTCTCCAAACACGGAATCAAATATATATGAAGCTTGATCCACTGATGCATGTATTTTTATGATTTTTTGAAAATAAATTATTTTTAATTAAAAAATAAAAAGATATTAAAAAATAATTTTTTACTGAAATTTATACTTTTTCTTTTGCTTTTGAATATGTTAGTTGTTTTTTCATAAATGCCTTCTTACATTTATAAATTTTATGAAGTCACTTTGAATATAGTTGCATTAATTTAGTTAGATAGCACATACCTTGGGACCATATACAAAGGAAATCTATTATGTGCACTTTATTTTTGTGATGATATGATTTAAAAGTGTGTACTAATGCTTTTTAAAGAATTTCTGAAGTTTCATTGAAAAATTCGACCAATTTTCTGATGTTTTTTCATGTTTTCCAAAAAGTGCGATATATTATTGGATGTAAACGATATATCTCGTGTGAAAATTGATACGTATCCTTATGCTAAGGATGCGATACGTAATGCGACACTGATAATAATAATTACATTAAATGAAATATATGAGTGACAATTTTACCCACAAAATTAATTTTACAAGATCAGTCAAACTTTGAATATTTAATTGACATAGGAAAGAATTTGATATAAAGCTAAAGGTATTTAGGTAGGCTTTGAATATTTAATTGACATGTGAAAGAATTTGATATAAAGCAAAATGTATTTAGGTAATTTTGAGGCATGTGCTTGCTTGGCTACTGACAGTTGATATTTTACTAGCAAAAAATTCATATCTATAGTCTGAATTCCTAAGTGTCATTAAGTGTCAATGTTCATCCGATCAATGCCCTTTAATGTATTGTGGTCTAATAATGGATGTGAGGTGGAATAAAATGTTTACATATTACAATATTCTAACTTCTTGAAGAATGTATGAACATCTTTTAACTCTTCAATTAATAAAATACAAACAGACCGTTGAAAAGATACTGGAAGAAGATTGGCACGGAAGGAAGAGAATAATCCTTAGAGTTGTGAACTTCCAATCATAAAGATGTTTAATGCAGTAGTATTCATGATAAGGGCTGTTACATCTCAGGTTTGAATCATAGAATCATGGATTCCGCATGTACGGAACCGTATGACAATTCATGGTACTCTTCAATCTGACCAGCCATTGCATACAATATGGAAGCGTTTATTGACTTTTCTAAGTGGGTTGATGATATTTTCCTATACATGTAAAATTAAGAAGGAAAGATATTTTGAAGGCATTTTATCTCGTAGAGGTGAAAGATTTTTTATTATAGATATGTAAGCCCTTAATTTTAGTTTTTGTCTTTTTTGCTTTTAAAAAATGTGTAAAATTATAAATATTAATAAATAAGATGTTGGATTGTTTCTTTGGAGTTTTTGTATTCTCAATGGGTGATCAATTGGACTTATAAAAACCGATCAATTGCCCTCTTATGAAAATTGAATCGAACAATATATAGAAGAATAAAAGGTGCAGTTGATGCACAATAGTAGGTGTAATGAACCACTGTTTTAACCATCCATCCACATTTATTTACAAGTAACAACTATTGCCACACTATTAACAATTATATGGAGAAAAAGTGAACTGAACAACGTGGTGTATATTATACAAGGATATTTTTTAGGGTTAGCAATAGGTCATGCAGCCTGTTTGGCCAAGCTTGGGGATTGTACTTCCACCTAATAGCTTGGATTGTTAGCCAGGCTTGGTCTTGCATGTATGGCCTAAATATTTTTGAGACGTGCTTGGTCTTATGTCATTTCAACCTTGTCTAGTCCGAATTCTTTTGCTCGTGTTTTATTTTATGTATTTATCATTCTAATTATGTGTTAGGCAACTCATGCATCTCGCATTCAGACATTGGTTTTCATTTTTCTAAAATTTTATTTAGTTGTGCATGTGTAGCTCATTGATCAAGGTATGGATAAAGTACATTCTCCAATAGGAAATAAGGATTTGATCAATTTTCAGGTTAGGCCTGCCTGGGCTCAAAAATTGGACCATATAGTATTAGGAACCGTCAGTCCTAACTAGGCTCAACCCAAACCTGGCCTACTAACACGCACGGCAAGCTTAAAGAAACCCAATTATTCACCTTGCAACTTAGCGTCTAGTTTCTGCAAGTCTCTTTCACATTTTTTGAGATTAAATGAGCATCCAAACCACCATCATTGTCATTGTTTGATTGTTGGACCAGCATAAAGAAGAGTACATATATAAATCTAAGCTGCCCATGATGGGTAATCTAAGACATCAAAATGAGACTTCATTCTTGCTTCCATAAGCATTGGATCTCCTGGTCTTTGTTCAAAATGAGACTTCTTTCTTGTTTCCATAAGCATTGGATCTCCTGGTCTTTGTTCGAGCTGATTGTATTCCTTATTTAAGGATCTTGATTTCCTTATCTTGTATAATGATTAACTATCTTTCGCATCAAGAATACCCTATTTATGGTTGTGCCTTACTTTATAACACGCATTAACACTTTTCAAATCCATTCTATTTCCTCCTACATATGGCGACTGTCGATCGTCCATCATTAGGGATGCTTAGATATACAGGATGCAACACTTTATGATTGGCTAAGAGGTCATTTGACACCATATATTTGAGGGGATTTCAAATCTTCTTTTTGCCACCATAAAATTGCAGGGGTTTCAAATCCTCTCAAAGAGGGGGTTTCAAATCCATCAGTTGTTACAGCTCATTTTAGGGCATTATCTAAAAATTCATTTTAGGGCATTATCTAAAAATTAAGCAGATCCAAATTTCAGGTGGACAACACCGTAGAAAACAGTGGTAATTGAATACCCACCATTAAAACCTTCTTGTGGTCCACTGGAATGTTAATTTTCCATCCAACCTGTTGATAAGATCACAAAGACCTGGATGAAGGATCCACACAAAAATCAGCTTGATCCAAAACTTTTGTGGCCCACAAGAAGTACTTAATGGTCAATAACTACTCTTTCCTGTGGTGTGGTCCACATGAGATTTGGATCCACTTAATATTTCGGATCATGCCCTAAAACGAGCTGTCAAAACTGATGGACGGCGTAGATGTAAGGTACATACATCACAGTGGGTCCCATATTCAGGGATCCGCCGCAGCCGCGTCCATATCTTCCTAGAAGGCAGCTTGGTCATGGATGATGCTGGCGATTCCTATTTAGTCGCTGGTGTTGAGTGGACAGCGGCGACTTAATTTGGATCGTATAAGATTAGGTGCGGCCCCGGCCTCACCCAAAATGGTGCGGCACATACCATTGGGCCCACCTTGATGTATGTATTCTAAATCTATGTGGTCCATCTATTTTTCCAGATTATTTTAGGGTATAAGCTCGAAAATAAACAGATCCAATTCTCATATGGAATATACTATAAGAAACAGTAGAGATTGACCATTAAAAGCTTCTCGTGGGCCGCAAAAGTTTTGGATCAAGTTGATATTTGTTCTTTTCCCTTGAACCAAGTTTGTATGACCTTATCAACAGGTTGGATGAAAATAAACATTACAGACACATTACGGTGCGCCCTAAGAAGTTTTGAATGGTGGGGCGTTCAACCATCACTGTTTCCTATGCTACGGTCCACCTGAGATTTGGATCTGCTTTATTTTGGGCTCCTGCACTATAATGATACGGCAAAACAGATGAACGGTGTGAATTTAGAATACATACATCAAAATAGCCCACTGTAACACCGGTTCGAACGGAACAGGTGCAAACTTCTTTGAGAACTTATTCTAAGTTATTTGAATCCAAAATCTGAACGGTCCAAGTGAAGCGGAAACTCATGGAAGCTTAAATGTTACTTTGATACAAAACTCTGGCTGGCCATGAAAAATGAAAATAGTTTTCTCCCTGGATTGTCATTTCTCTTTGGTACGGCACACGAGAATTTTAAATCGGGGTGAAAATTTTTCCATTGGTGTTTCATGGGATTCCACATCACATGGACCGTTTGTATTAGATACCCATAACACGTGTGCAAAGGTGTGCACGTACATAGGTGCGCAGGTGAGCATGAGTCGTGTTATCCCAATCAAATGACGTCACCTATTTGTCCCACTTAACATGAAAAGACTTGCCTGCAACCTCAAAACCCAGAAGCGAAGGACGCGACTTTCCTCTGCCTGAGCTACGTGGGCCCACAGAGATTCACGTGACAAATCCACTCCGTCCATCAGTTTTGAAAAACCACAATAATATAGGAATCCAAAAATCAGGCAGATCCAAAACTTGGGCCACCCCACATGAAGTACCGGGGATTGAATGCCTACCATTGGAAACTTAGTGGGTCCCACAGAAGTTTTGCATCAGGATAAAATTTGTACCTATAGTTTATCTGAGTAGTAGTAACCCATTGAACGGTTTGGATGTCATATAAACACCATGGTCGGCTTACGTTTCCGATCTAGCTATTTCGTGTGACGTGTTCTACATGAGTTTTTGGATCTACCTAATTTTTTAACTTCCCTCCCGTCTTGCGAAACTGATAAACAGAGTGGATTTGTCACGGGCATCTCTGTGGCCCCCACAGCTGTGGACTACATGAACTTCAGGTGGTGGGGCACAATCAGGTTGCGTCTCAACATCAGCGTACAAACCTTGGGCCCCACGAAAGTTTACCTGCACCCCATCTTTCCAACTGACTCATGTGTACAAAAAGGGTGGGCCACACCATGAAGATGACTTGAATGAACGGACATCCTATAATTTAAGTCATTGTACTGGTGTGAACCACCTATCCAATTAATCGATCTGTTATTATGCCATGTGACCCGTCTTTTGATCGGCTCGTATGTCCCAAAAAACACCACACTTTGGTGGAAAAGTGATTTAGAGCAGGTCGCAAAACTTTTATATCTAAGATGGAAAAGAGAAGACTCGATCAGAGGCCAAAGTGATCCCGATTAACAAAACCTTAAAAGGAATATCTCACGAACAGGAATAAGTTATTCAATGTACCATATATGATTTTGGGCAGGAGAAGTTAAATTAGCCAACCCGACCCCGATGCATCCAAATGCCTGTGCTGTATTCTCATCATTCCGATGGTTGAAAGTTAATTTTAATTTCGCTTTTATTATTTATAGTAAGTTTTAGTTTGACCTCAAGCCTTGATAAACCGGAACAAGTTATTCAATGCTCAATATATGATTTTGGGAAGGAGAAGCTACTTTAGCTGGAGAAGCTACTTTAGCCACCCGGCCCACTACCCTTGATTGCCTATGCTTAATTCACTCATACTGATAGTCGTAGCCAATTTTAATTTCAATATTACAAAATAGTAAGTTTACGTTTAATTGTAACTTTTGATTGCCCAGAAAATTTAGAAAAATGTGCTTAGGCCAAATTAGACCTTTACTATTTTCTTTCCACAAATCATAAATTCTAGTAGAAATCATGACGGTCTCTGTTTTTATAGAGTTTGAATCGGAGTTTGATTCTAAAACTTCATTATAAATTTGTTTTTATTATGATTTATTTATTTTTAGAATTATTTGAAATTATTTTTTATTTTCTTTCCCCGTGAATTCAAAGAATCTACGTGAGGAGTTCAGATATACTCTGTGAATTGGAAATAGTTATCCTTGAGGAAGAAGATAGTGTTAGACCTCATCACATCCATCACCGTGTCAAAAAAGCCACAAATTGGACGGTCACGATTGTCTTATTTACTTTTACTGGCAAGATACATTTAAGGCGTTCTTTAGCAAGATCCCTACCTGTTCATTAATTTAAGGAAAAAAAAGAAAAAAACGAAAGACAAAAAGAAATTACATTTTCAGTGCAAATCCAGGAGAATCCAGTACATGGGAAATCCGTAGTGCGGCCCAAGCTATCAACGGTCTGGATCACTAAACCATTGGTCCCACTTATCCAAACTAAAATCTCTACCACAAATTATCAGATCAAGCATTTGCATAACATCTCAAGAAACACAACTATATGATCACACTCTTACTTTAGGGACCGCTACGAGCGACGGATTAATGACAAGTGTAAGGCTCAGCTTCTCCTTCAATTCCAGATCATCGGGTTTCATTCCATCTGGAAGAGACCAATTGAAGGTGTGGATCAAAGACCCGAGAAACAGTGGAATGGTCCGACTCGCCAACGGCATTCCAATGCAGATTCTCCTACCCGCACCAAACGGTATGAATTGGAAGTGTTTTCCATAGTAATCCAGATCCGAGTCCAGGAACCGTTCGGGTGAGAAGGTATTCGGTTCCGACCACGAGTTCGGGTCTCGCCCGATTGCGTAAGCATTCACGAGGGTCTGATAGTCTTTTGGGATGTTGTACCCCATGACTTCACATGCCTCGACGGACCGATGGGGGATGAGGAACGGTGCAGCTGGGTGCAGTCGCATGGTCTCTTTGATGCAGGCGTGGAGGTAGGGCAGACGTGGGAGGTGGGCCTCAGTCACGATGGTGGGGCCCACTTCACGGTCCAGTTCATCGCGGAGTTTGATCATTTTGTCTGGATGTTTTAGGAGTTCGGCCATGGCCCACTCGATGGTTGTGCTGCTCGTCTCTGAACCGGGCCCAAATGTTTCCTGGTGGGCCCAAAAATAACAAAAGGAATTGTGTTAGTACTGTTACAATTGCATTTGGAAATCTAACATTTTCTAAGGCCAAGATGTGTTTAAGAGAGGCATCTGCGATCTAAGCCATTCATCAGATGGGTCAAGGTCTAGATATTATTGTCTGAGAAAATAGGACGGTCTGCCAATTAAAATCGGCCACGATGATAAAAAAAGAAAATATGGCTCGGATTCGGATTCGGTAGTGAGCCGTTCAATACCGAAGGTGCTGTGGGGCCCACAATGATGTATTTGTTTTTATCAATTCCGTCCATCGATATTTACAGCTCATTTTAGGGAAGTAGACCAAAACTGAGGTAGGTCTAAATCTCAGGTGGACCACACCATAAGAAACAGTGGTGATTGAATGTCCACCGTTAAAAACTTCTTGGGGGCCATAAAGGTTTTGGATCAAGATGATATTTGTGTTTTCCCTTTATCCATGTCTGTATGACCTAATCAATAGGGTGGATGGAAAATAAACATTACAGGGGCCCTAGGAAGTTTTTAATGGTGGGCGTTCAATCCTGTGGTGTGGTCCACCTGAGATTTTGATATAACTATTTTTTAGCTCATGCCCTTAAATAGTCTGGAAAAAATGGATGAACGACGTGGATAGAACAAATATATCATGGTGGTGCCCACAGTAGGTCATTACCGAATCCGAATTGGTGTCCAATGTCTAGATATTGGTGTATAAAAATAAAGAACAGTATCTACTAATCAGAATCGGCCACGACGCTAGAAACAAAAGCTGGTTAAGAAAACATGGTATGGGCATTGGCACGATGGGACCCATCTGATGGACGGCTTGGATTTGCTACTTTAGCACGTGTACCAGTACGCATGGTGGCCTTGGCAAAGCTATTTCATAAATTTTTAAATGGGATGGACTGCTGTGATTGCCCAACACCGTGTTAAAATGGTGGTGATTCATATTCCATTTCGCACTTATGCACAGCTGTATAGGCCGTGGAACTAGGTCAAAAAATCACGATGGACAAGCAATCCTAACCATCAAATTGATGGCTATCCAATAAATGGTAAAAGTAAAATAGTGGTTAAAATCATAATTCATGCTGCATCACTAACAGGTATGTGATTTGTATTGCACTATACCTATGCTTTATGTAGAGTTGGGCACAAGATGACTCAACTTGGCAGACTTAGCTCATCCAACCGTGAGATCTTATCTATATGCGGAATAGGCCCACGGATCTGTCTGTGCATGGGACATGGCGATCAGGGGTCGGATAGCTTACCTAGCTAAGATGCCGCCATGGAAGCCGGATAAGAATACCAGAATACCTGTAGAACTTAGGATCTTCCTCTCCTTCACATCCTTTCTGCAATTCACAAGATGAGACTCGAATTTCTGCTCTGGTATAGGATTGGGGACCCAGCTCTCTTTTATAGAGTCTGTGGAGAGGGAGTTTGAAACCCATCACAACTCTCTCTCCCATGCTCCACGTTGTAGCATCCTAGTTCAACTCAAACTGCTGTCTGCGTAAGACAGCTATAACATTCCAGCCCTAGTACGCAGAGCTGCGCAGATAGACTGCGCAGCGCATCACCTAAAGTAGGGCCCACTGGTCTACTCAATCATCCAGTCCAACTGTATAACAATCTAGACTGTTGATCAGTGAGGCTCACTAAATAGAGTTCTTACACCAACTCCTTCAGATCTAGGTCGACCTGAACCAAGTGGGTGAGTCAATTCGAACCAAGTAAACTTCGTCCAATCCATACTCAAATTGAGTTGAGTTCGGATCACCTGTTATCACAATTCCACTGGACCTGAAATCCAAAATTGGAATTGGTAATCCATTGGCTCAATTCAACTTGACCTGAAATCCAAAATTGGAATTGGTAATCCATTGACTCAATTCAACTTGACCTGAAATCCAAAATTGGATCCTTACTCTTGCTATAGTTGTAGACTCTCAGGAGTTTCAATACCTGGTCGAGGGTTCGAGTATCCATATGTGATGAAATCCCACCACGGTGTGAGTGTGTGATGTGTGTTTGCATGTATAAAATAAAAATAAAAAAATAAAAAATATAAATTGACTCAATTCAAAACTCAGACTAGTAGATAAAACAAAAAAAAAAAAAAAAACGGATTTTCCGTTTCATATCTAAAATGTCATGTAGCTGATGTAGATGTTGCTACTACGGTAAGTGCACATAGGTTCTGAGATATGATTTCGATCAACAAATACCCACCACACCCGACCTCATGACTTGGTACCTCTGACCATGTCAGACTCGGACAAGATTAGTTTAGGCCAGACACAGACTTGAATTGGGTCAAACATGATAGACTCCGTACTAGGGTTGAGTTCAGGTAAGGTCTATTTCAAAATTGGGTCGAGTCAGGTTAGCCCTAACTTGATCAGACTCAGACTCGATGCCTAGCATTAGCCATGTGCACGGTTGAAGATCACCGCCATGTTTTGAAATGGTGGTAAACTAGCAAAGGAAGACCTGTAAGAGACAAATGTCCAAGAAAGAATCAAAGTTGAGACACAGCGGCTTTTTTGTTTTTTGTTTTTTAGACAGAGAATTTTATTAAGGCAAGTCAAGAAGAAAAAACAAACAAAAGAATAAAGAAATAGCTGAAAGGATAAGGACTAGTAATATTTAATTAATGAAACAAAAATTCTATCTTTATAATTGGATAGGCACTATTTTAATGAAAGCGATAATTCCAGTGTGGAGAGAACTAATCAGTACTTAAAAGAAATAATCAGAATTCAAGTGGGGAGAGAACTAATCAGTACTTAAAAGAAATAATCAGAATTCAAGTGGGGAGAGAAACTTGGGAGTGGACTCTGTGCCAGGGGCTGCTTGGGTCCCATAGAGATGTGTGTGACAAATCCACTCCGTCCATCTGTTTTGAAAAGCCACAAAAGGACGGGATTCTAAAACTCTGGCAGATCTAAAAATAAGATGGTCCATCACAAGAAACAGTGGGGATTGAACGTTTAGTGGTGAATGAAGTTTTATATACGGATGATATTTATTCCTACAGTTTATCTGAATGGCAATGATTCTATGAACGGTTTGGATAGCATATAAACATCATGGTCATCTCCAGAAAGGTTTTAACGGTGGATGTTATTGTTCCCACTGTTTTGTTGGTGTGGTCCACCTGAGTTTTGGATCTTCCTGATTTTTACAATCCTATCTATTGTGGTCTTTTAAAACAGATGAACGGAGTGGATTTATCACGGACATCTCTGTAGACCCCACACAGCCCTATGGTCACAGAGATGTATCTGTGCCTGGGGTCAGGCAATCCGCACCCGTTAACCAGCTAACACGTCAGTGGGTGTTTCTCTCTCGGTGGGACCCACTTTAATGTATGTTATGTATATCCATGTATGTTATCTATATTCATGTTGAAGGCCCACCATTAAAAACCTAGTAAGTGCCGTAATTATTCTTTGCCATCCAAACTAATGTCGATGAAGGGAAAATACAAATATCAACTTCCTTCAAAACTTATATAACCCTGGGAAGCTTTTAATGATCACTATTTCTTGTTGCATGGTCCACTTAAAAATTTCGATGAGTTTTTTTTTTTTTTTTTTTTTTTTTGCTCTAAAATATGCTGAAAAAAATTAATGGACGGCATGGATATATATACAACACAGATCAAGGTGGGCCCACGGTCAAGGCAACACTTCCTAACACATTACTAATAAGGTAACACCTAATCTATTGCAGTAAAGAAAAACTGATGTATGTATAGTATATTCATGCCGTTCATCCACTTTTTTCATATTATTTTAGTGTAGTTGACAAAAAATAAATCAAATTCAAATCTCAAGTGGACCACACTACAGGATATAGAGGTGAATGACCATTAAAATTTTATTGTGGGCCAAGAAGTTTTGGATCAAGCTGATGTTTTTTCCCCTTCATCCAGGTCTGTCCGACCTTATCAACAGGTTGGATGGTAAATAAACATTTCTGTGGGCCCTACAAAGATTTCAACGGTAGGTGGAGAGAGAGAGACTATCACTATTTAAACGATATAAAAATAAAAGCATCTAAGGATTACAGAGAGAGGCGGCGATTAGAAAATAGAGATGACAACTTACAGACGACTGTGTGCTGACTTAGCATACAGCCCATTTTTCCTACAAACATCTCACATATGCAGGAAATCCAACCCATGGAAAATCTGGCCCAGACCATCAAGATACACCATCTCAAAAATCAGGCAGATTCACTCACTAGTATGACCACAAACTGTATATTGAATCGGACCCTACACTATCCATTTATTTCCATGGTCTGGCCCACCATTTGATCTTCATGAGGGCCCCACTATTCTCAGTGATAAGTCAGCATCCAGCTGGCTGTAGATGAGAGAGAGAGAGAGAGAGAGAGAGAGAGAGCACATACCAAGAACATTGCATTTATCTGACCATCATCAAAATCATTCGCCAGCAAAACTTCCAAGAAATCATGCTTTGAAGGGTCCCGATTTGCCCTCCGTTCCTTAACCGTATCCTTCCACAGCTCAATCACATCATTCAACCGGGCCTCACAGGCCCGAAGAAGCCCATGTGGATCAATTCCACCCAAAATCGGATAAAAATCAGCTAAATTAGGACTAGCGGCTATATATAGCATATCCCTAATAAGCTTCTGCATTCCCACCTTATCACCTTTGTAACCATACTGAAACACGTCTTTAGAAAATACCACATGCCCGAGTATATTCAACAACGTCCCAAACACTACCTCCGTAATCGTCATGGGCCCACCTTGTTTTGATCGTATGAAATCCACCATATCAGTCACCTTCTGCTGCCGAACATGTATATGGGCATCCAACATCTTCGTAGAAAACAGCTCTGTTCTCGCTATCCGCCGTAGATTTTTCCAGATATCTGTACAATCAGTCCACACCACTGAATGTTTGATGTGCTCCTTCATACGTAGACTATGAGGAACGAACCGGCCTGAGAAGGACCGATCATGATTTCGGAGAATCTCCATCGCTGATTCTTGTGTGGATGCGATGATCACCGGCTGCACACCGAACTTTACTAGCATTAGTGGGCCATGGACTCGAGCTAATTTCATGAGCTCTACATGGGGGGCCACACTCAACATGGACATCATGTTGCCTATGA
Organism: Magnolia sinica; assembly: GCF_029962835.1. Classification (NCBI taxonomy): domain Eukaryota; kingdom Viridiplantae; phylum Streptophyta; class Magnoliopsida; order Magnoliales; family Magnoliaceae; genus Magnolia; species Magnolia sinica. The sequence continues at coordinate 78,182,926 of NC_080586.1, forward strand.
TGGGCCATGGGTAGGGCCCAGGTGGGAGGTTTTTGCGTGACCATGGTTTAAAGAGGAAGATGAGGATGAGGGGCACCAGAATCCATAGAAGTGAATCCATGGAGAATTCAACGGTGGATGGATATGGTTCTGCAAGGAGATGTGCATGTACTTATAGGAGGGTTTGGATTGGGTGTGCGTTTGTCACAGTTTAATGAATTTGATAGATGGAAAATGGTTCGATGGGGGCTACCTCATGGGAACTTCCCATGAGGTTAAGCTGTGTGGGCCCGCTGTTATGTGTGTTGAACATCTACCCCATCAGTCAGATATACCGGTATTCTATGGTGGGCCTCAGGCTTAAAAATCAAGTCAATCTATTACTTGTGTGAGGCGCCACACCATATACAAAGGCTGAGAGGGAATACCCTCCCATTAAAATATTCATAATCATTTGTTGGCCTAGTGAGATGTGGTTCACAAATCCAGCCCAGCCATTATATATGTGTGCTCCACTTCGATGAACGATTAGGCTAAGTTTTAGACGCATCCAAGTTTCAGGTAGGCTCTACTAAGTGCTTTTATATATTTTAGGAATGTCTTTACATGATTTTAGATGGTATCGCTTACCTTAGTTTTGTATTTGGCTGATTTTTGGGATATCCCATAATTTAAAAGGGAACCATCAAATGCAGGGTGTTGATGTTCGACACACATCATGGTGGGCTCCACCAATTGCTTTTATATATTTTAGGAATGTTTTTACATGATTTTAGATGGTATGGCTCACCTTAGTTCTGTATTTGACTGATTTTTGGGATATCCCATAATTTAAAAGGGAAGAACCATCAAATGCAGGGTGCTAATGTTCGACAAACATCATGGTGGGCTCCACCAATTGCTTTTATATATTTTAAGAATGTCTTTACATGATTTTAGATGGTATGGCTCACCTTAGTTTCGTATTTGGCTGATTTTTGGTATTTCCCATAATTTAAAAGGAAACCATCAAATGCAGGGTGCTGATGTTCGACACACATCATAGTGGGCCCACAGAGCTTGACCTCATGGGAAGCTCCCATGAGGTCGACCGCATAGAACCATTTCTCTTGATAGATATTTGATATATATGGAATTAGATCCAAATTACATACCATCCAGGCCGTGGGGGGCATTTTAGACAGAGTATACGATTATAAGATTTTGATGGTTGGATGATCATAACGGTCCAATCTATTGGGAAAATATGTTCATTGGTCCAAACTGGAGGGTGGCTAAGATCAATCAAGCAGCACTATTTTTGGGAGATATTTTATGAATTATGAGGCAAACGATATGGATGGTCTGGATTGACGTAGTGGTCAGCCACATGTAATACGGATGAATTGTAATTGTGGCGAACAAACACCGTAAGCTTTGCCTGAAGGTGTTAATAGGCGGGAGGAGCGGATTTGGTGAGACCCCGGCCTCACACAAAACAATGTGGCCCTTACTGTAGGGCCCACTTTGATGTATGTTTTCTGTATCCATACCGTCCATCCGTTTTTTCTCAGACTAATTAATGGCGTGCCTGATCACAATAGTTAAAGAAGATCGAAATATCAGGTCGACAATACTCTTGGAAACAGTGGTGATTGACGCCCTACAATTAAAAAGGGCGCATCTTAATGTTTATTTAGTGTTTATTTTCCATCTAATCCGTTGATAAGGTCACATAATTCTGGATGAAGGGAACAAACAAATATCAGCTTGATCTAAAGTTTTTATGGACGTTAATGGTCAATTACCACTTTTTCTTATGGTATGGTCCATATGATAATTGGATCTCCATAATTTTTGGGATGATGCATTGAAATGATCTGAAAAAGAGTATGGTCGGTGTGGATACAGAATAGATATATCAAGATGGGGCCCACAGGAAGAGCCGCACCGTCCTGGGTGTGGCCGGGGTGTCACCTAATCCGTTCCCGAAGGTGCTCCTGTCAAACACGCCGACACGTGCGAACTGGAACACGTGCAATTGTAGGCTTCAAAAGATCAGGGAGCTTCACTTCTCGCGTGGGCTAAAAGGGACAAAGTATATATACCGACGGCTTAAACAATTGTTCTTAGCTGTCCATCTGCGCCCGGGGATGTGTAGGCCCCACATGGATTTCTGTGACAAATCCACTCCATCCATCTGTTTTGAAAGATCTAAATAGGACAACATTCTAAAAATAAGACAGATCCAAAACTCATGTAGGACACACCACACTAAACAGTGGAGAGGATTGCCTGTGGACAGAGATATTCCTATGCCCGGGGCTATATGGAGCCCGCCGGGATTTCTATGACAAATCTACTCCATCCATACGTTTTGAAAGATCACAATATTACAAGTCCGTAAATATCAGGCAGATCCAGAACTCATGTAGGCCACACTACACGAAAAAGTGGGTATTGAATGCCTGGGGGTAACAGAAGTTTCGTCTCACGATGATATTCGTGCGTTACTCGTAATAACCCAATAAACGGTTTGGATGGCATAAAAACATCATAGTAAACTCCAGGAAGGTTTCAACTATTGAAGTATATGTTCCTACTGTTTCAGTTAGGGTGGCCCACCTGAATTTTGTATCTACCTTATTTTTATACTCCTATCCTATTGTGGAATTTAAAAACAGGTGGACGGAGTAGATTTGTCACGGACATCTCTGTGGGCCCCAAACAGCCCCGGGCACAGGTATATCTATGAGCCCGGGGTCACAGGCAGTCCACTTCCGTGTGGTAAGAGCTGCGACACTCGTGTGGAGTTAGCAAACCTTGAACAGTCCGAATATAGAAAGAAAAAGAAGACGACATGCCTCCTCCATCTGATTCGAAGAACGACGGCTGCAAGTGAAAGTGAAGGTTTTTATGCGTTCTGACGTCACATGCCTAACACGTGTCTACTACATTATTGGTTATGTGGGCCCACCACAACCCATGCTATCATGCAGGCCTAAATTTTTCAAAACCCTAGCATGTCCCAGCTTATGATGGTATCCGGTGATCAACGTACCAAATGAATCCTTTTTTATTTTTAGTACTTGTACATGTGGGGCCCACCTTTACCATAGCTTTTTAAGGGGAATTATTTGATACTTTTGCGAGCTGTGATTGTTTATACGCACTTTATACAAATAAATTAATTAAGTTTAAACGTTACATAGTCTAGGGCCCATTAGATAGGCCATGGTTTAAAATTCAGATTGATTAGAGGATACTAAGCTATGATTAATGGGCATTTGTATGAGGAAATTGGACCATTGAATACTTTTTATTTGGTCCATATAATAAATATTCCCCAGCCAGCCATTTAGTGATTCAAATCAGTGTAAGTTTCAGTTTAAGATCCATCTAAATTTGGTCCAACCATCATTTGAAAGGATTAGATTTAAGTTACTATTTGACAAGTTTTGAAAACACTTGTCAAGCCTAGGGGTGTACATGAAACGTGTTAGCTCGGTTAGCACGCTCGACTCGACTTGAAAAAGCCCGATTCGACTTGGTTTGAAGCCGAGTTCGAGCCGAGTCGAGCTGAGTTTTTAAGTTCGAAATTTTTTTGCCTGAGCTTGACTCAACTCGAATCGAACTACTTCAATGGCTTAGTTACTTTGATATTGATGTTGCTCACCAAGTGTTTGATGAAATGACTCAATGAAGTGTTGGCTAGTGGCAAGGAAGGTATGTATATGAAACAAATACTATTTTTTCTTGATTTTAATGTAGCCAATAAGGTGTTTGATGAAATACTTGTAAACAACTGCTGCCATTTTACATACAATGAGAAATTGAAAGTGCACTGCATGTATTTGTAAAAATGTCGCAGAAGCTCGAACTTGGTTCGAACTGGCCCGAGCTGCTAACCAAACCGAGCCAAGCTGGCCAATCAGGCTCAAGGACTGAGCCAAGCCAAGTTTGAGCTGGGGTCGGCTAGTGGCCGAGCTGAGTCGAGCTGAGGCCAGTTCCACTCGGTGTACACCCCAAGTCAAACCCTAGCTCCAATTAAGGTAAGGGTTTTCTTTATTTACTTACTCTTTTTCAATAAATAAGGTGTGAGAGAGATCTCTCCGTATATGGGTGTAAATGGGTTGGGTTAGGGTTGGGTCAAGTTCTGTCCAAGCTCAGCTCACATTGTTAAAGATACGGCAAGCTTAAACCTAAAAGGAATAGAGAGATATGAAAAATCTCCCACTTCAATCCAATCTCCCCAACCAATTTCTTCTTATCTTTATTCAAAGCCCGATCATTGCCTAGGAGCTGTCTGATCTCCTCAAAATATCAATAGCAGTGGTTTGATCTTATAAAAGGCATGATGAACATGGTTAAGTCACAAGTCTGACAACCCTATAACAAGGAGGGATCTTGAGGGAGGTTTATTAAAGTTAGGATTAGGGTTTCATCAGTAAAAGAAATAATAAGTGGAGATGAGAGATGAAATAAAAAAAGAAAAAGAAAAAGAAAATCAAACCTTGGTTGAGCTGGACTTACGGACTTTTGGACATTTGCATCCAAGCTCAATCCAAATTTGAAAATGACTTCATTTTTAAACTTGACCCCGGCCCTCAAACATAATACTCAAGTCTTAGTCTAACAGACCAACCTGGCTAGTGACAGGATCAAGCTGATATTTGTTTTTTCACTTCATATAGAGTTATTCTAGACGTGACCTTATCAACAGATTGGATGGAAAATAAACATTAAGGAAACATTGAAGTACGCTCTGAGAAGTTTTTAATGATAGGACTTTCAATCACCACTGTTTCCTATGGTATGGTCCACCTGGTAATCAAATCTGCTTCATTGTTTATAATTTACTAAAATGATTTGGGAAAGCAGATGTACAGGATGAATACAGAATACATACATCAAGGTGGGCCCCACCATAAGGGACGCACCGTCTCGGGTGAGTCCCAGGCCTCTCTTACGGAAAGCGAGTTCATTCAAATACAGCAGTTTGTTTCTTCCCCACATGCAAAGTACTTATGATATCCTGTCCGTCCAGATGGTGGGAAACAAGATGTTGATCACCATATAAGAAAATCAGGATAATCAGTTAATTGGCCTGGGCACATAGGTTTAATGATTAATACCATCGGCTGTCCACTGATTTTGAAAGTGAGTGTTTTTTGATGAATAGAACAGCGTATATTTTATATCACTTGACCATCATGCTATGTACCATATTAATTTGAACGGATTGGATCTTCTGAACATATGATACATTGGCTGAAAACAATGGTTGAATTGAAAGTTGGCATACAGCTGCTGCATGTGATCATTTCTCTTTCTTTTCTATTCCAATTATACAGGTGAGTCTACCGTATATTTTTAAAGCCCGTGCAGTGATTGGTCGAACAAGAAAGCATCTTATTAATATAATTCATGGAGCAGATTAAGTGCAGCCCTTGCCGTGGGGCCTACCTTGATGTATATGTTCTACATCCAGGCCGTCCATCCGTTTTGCTAGATTATCCTAGGGTGTAAGCCCCAAAATGAAGCAAATCCAAACCTCAGATAGACCACACCGGTGATTGAACGCCCTATCATTAAAAACTTCCTAGGCCCACGTAATGTTTATTAGCCATCCAACCTGTTGATAATGTCACATAATCCTTGATGAATGGAAAAAGAAATATCAACTTGATCCAAAGCTTCTGTGGCCCATTAATAGACAAGTACCACTATTTCCTATCGCATTGTACACAGGAGAGTTGGATCTTCTTAATTTTTCAGTTCAAGCCTTAAAATGATCCGAAAAAGTAGATGGACGGCATGGATATAGAATATATACATCAAGGTGGGCCCCACGGTAAGGGCCTCACCATCTTGGGTGAGGCTGGGCTGCACCTAATCCGCTCCCATTATTGATGCATGTGGGGCCCACTTTTCGTGACACAAAGATGCCTTGCTCTGAAATCCCTGTACATTCCGAAGGTTAGATAAAGGTAAGAGAAGTGTGTCAAAATGGTCGGCCAATCACATCACTAAAGAGGAATCAATGGATGAGGTCGAACTGTGTGGGCCCACCTTGTTTCGTGTCGAACATCAATAGTGTGAATTTCATGGGTCCCCTTTAGATGATGGGATATCCCAAAAATCACCTGTATATAATACTCAGGTGGGTCATACCATTCAAAATCAAGTAAAGATATGACTAAAACATATAAAAGCACTTGGTGTGGCCCAGATGAAATTTGTATGCGACTGAAACCTGGCATGAACGTGGGGCACACAAAATGGATGGTTTAGATTTGTGAAACACATATTTGTGCCCAACAAATGATTATGAATGTTTTAATGGGAGGGTAACTCCTCTCAACATTAACATGTGGTATGGCCTACCCGAGTCATGGATTGCCTTGAGTTTTAAGCCCGAGGCCTACCATGGAATGGTGCATCATGGGGTAGATGTTTAACACGAATCAAGGTGGGCCCACACTACTTGACCTCATCCCCCCCCCCCCCCCTACACACACACACGCGCGCGCGCGCGCGAAATAGTATCATGAGGCCGACCTCATGGAACTTCCCATGAGGTCCAGCTATGTGGTCCATCATGATGTGTGTCGAACATCTACCCCATTAGTCAGATGCACCATTTCATGGTGGGCCATGAGCTTAAAAATCAAGTCAATTCATGACTTGGGTGGGCCACACCACATACAACAGTTAAGAGGGGTTGCTCTTCAATTGAAACATTCATAATCATTTATTGGGCCCACTGAGATATGGTTCACAAATCTAGCCTATTCATTATATGTCTTCCATTTTGATGAGGGGTCAGACCAAGTTTCAGCTGCATTCAAAACTCAGGTGGGCCTCACCAAGTGCTTTTATATGTTTTAGTCATGTCTTCAAGTGATTTTAGATGGTATGGCCAGAGTTCCGTATACGATCGATTTTGGGATATCCCATAACCTAAAGGGGACCCATCAAATGCATGATGTTGATGTTCGACACACATCACAATGAGGCCCACACAGCTCGACCTCATGGGAAGTTCTATATATATATATATATATATATATATATATATATATATATATATATATATATATATATATATATATATATATATATATATATATATATATGAACGCTCAGCTACGCACCGGTTCGCACATCATTACGTGTGAATATTCTTATCAACCATCGGATAAGGTAGACGGAACACAAAGTGACATGCTGACGCACGTCACCCCATGAACAACCTCTTCTCCACGACTCTCTCTGTCTCTCTCCTTCTTCTCCGCCATACAGTTGTGCACATGAACCCATCCACCTTGCATGCTATCATCATGGTGGGACCCACTTCTCAATCTAAACCGCCCGATGAACCTGGACCCTCGATTAACCTTAGCCCTTGAAATCTTTTGCCTAAAAACATTTTATGTGGCTCACCTTGAAGCTTGATTTGAACTAAAATTTTTAGCACCAGGACCTGTGGAACCTGATTAATGGCTTGATTTCTCTCAGCCATTATGATGGACCCTACATCACTACCCACTCCTCACGGTTACAACAATCGAAAGCAGAAATCTGCCTTGTGCACAAAGTCACGCTCTCATGTTCCTTTCTCTCTCAGACTCCATATACAAATCTCCTCTTTTACGATCATGGAGATTCTCCTCATTGATACCAGCCTGCTCACTCATCGATTTATAGCCATTAAAAAGCCTACCATTGAGATCTCTAAAACAAATAAATAAATAAAAATCTCTTATTCTTTCTACTTCTCAATTTCATGCAACTAGCTACTGCACATTCCAAGTTTAGACTCGACCAACAAAATCAATCAAAGCTTCAATCTGTGGAGCCCACAAGCTTTGTATGGTCTATAAGAACCATCCACAACTCTCAGTGTTGCAAAATACATCAATCTAGATTCTGACATGATCATCTTCTTCATCTACACTACCACCGTACGATATATGTAAACCAACATTACGATAAGTAAATCTTTCCATGAGGCCTATTAAAAATAAATCTGGCCATTAATTAATACCTAGGGTCTTAGTATGTATATTTACATCATGTAATAGGTAAATTGTTTCTTAGATAATTAATCTAAAAGCAATGTATAGTTGTAATATAAGCCAACTCACTGAGTCAATTAGCTTGTAATTATTCATTTATTTTCAGAAGTTTTTGTATAGATAAAAACCCTAATAATGAGAATCGTATTGGAACCAAAGGTAAATCTTATCTGATCAGACCAATTCTAGCATACAAATCCAATTTTGTTCGTGTTCGTTACATCGAATCAGATTTGTAGCAGACTTTGTTATCCAAAGAATAATCCTACGAAAATCCATATCTATTTCAGAGTATTTTATCATCACAACAGGTAGGTGATCATTTCTTATTAAAAAATTCATAAATAATTGCCTTGTATGATCTAACATTAAGATATTCCTTATTTGACTGAACCAATGCAAATATTATTCTTTTTTTTTTTCATTTAATATTATCTAGTGGTGATAATGAATATTAATTATGTGAATATGGACACTATATCTGTCATATTTCCTTGTAAGTCTGAGTTAGATGCATTTTATGTGAATTATTTCAATTTAATGTAAGATTTAAAAATTCTTACGAGTGCTCTGTCCAGGGTCATTCCAGAAATGATTGGCATGACACGGGTGCTCTACTCAGGGTCATTCCCAAAAGGATTGGCACGAGTGCTCTGCCTTGGGTGATTCTCTAAAAGGATCAGTATACACGGGTGTACTGCCCTTGGCTTTTGTTCCTAAAAGGTTATGATGGTGCTCTGCCGAGGGTTATACTCTGAAAGGATCAACACCGGTGCTCTGTCGTGGGTCATCCCAAAAAAGGATTAGCACATATGAATGTTTTATCCACTCCAAATCTTAATATTTTTAGAAAAGCTATGTTAAACAACTTATTCATTTCATATTCATGAATGTCAAATTATTAATTATGATTTTAAATCTAATGTTCACCTTATTTTGATTAATATGTGGAGGTTAAATTTGGTAATATTTGTGAGGCTTTCAACTCGGGATTGATATGATCTAATTGAGTTGTCAACTCACTATGTTTTAATCATTTCAGGTTGTAAATATTTTGAAGATGCAGGATACTATATTAGTAGTGGAGCATTGAATGTGGTTGGATGCACGAGGCATGTCATTCTACATAGGATCAATTTTATTTTAGAATTATGAATGTAGTAAAGTTTGACTTGATTTTCTTATTTCAAGTTAAGTTAAATAATTATGCATTAATGTAGTAACAGATTATATAATTAGTTATCTTAGCATGTGTTTGGATTTTAAAATTATGGACTATGGTGGGAGAAAATGAAATGCATATTTAATTGTCATACTTTATATATATATATATATATATATATATATATATATATATATGTATGTATGTATGTATGTATGTATAACATCCCGTCCAACCAGCACAGTGTCTTGGGGCGTCCACGTAGGATCTTCCACGGGACCATTCGTTAAACCACTCGCGGTGGGGAACTACAAGTAAATTAACCTAAGATTAGCCCATTTGAATAAACCAAACGGGTCATGACAAGACCAAGTGCGGGCCGCCAAGCCGAATGACCATTTACGCTTAGCAATAGCTTGTGTGGGCTATACCGTGACGAGGAAAGGTCAGAAAAATCTAAAAATTTAGAAAACCATAGAACTCACTGGGCTTGTGGACCATCGCGGACCACGGACCCATTGGACACCCAGAAGTGGGATCTGGCTCTAGCTAAATGTGCCCCACCAATGCTAGATCAGAATCTGGCACTTGCAAATGAAACCGAGATACCAAGCTATCCAATCGTTAGATCTTTTCTACATTTACAGTGGAGGTTTAATGAATTTTCCTGCACCCGTCTACAAACTCTGGGACCCGATTGGGGAACGGTGACCGTTGATCACATATTGAACCGGTGCGACCAAACCCCAGATCCGTTCGTTCTTAAATTTTGCATGGCCCTTCATCGGGCCATGGAGCAACTATCCTATGAATTTCATAGCCAGAGGGCCACCATGACCACTCCAATCACCAGAACGGATCCCACAGGGCCATTTAAAGATCGGAACCATTGACTCAAACCCCATAACCGTTCATCCGTTTGTTCTCAAATTTTATATGGCCCCTCATTAGGCCATAAGGCACCTACCCACCAAATTTGGTGGCCGGAGGAGTATTAAGGCCACCCCTAGACCAATAGGGAGCCCTAGAGGGCCATTGTAGGCATTTAACGAAACTTAAGGCCAAAGGGCCCAAGTCTAGGAAACAAAACCTTAGCTCTCTCATAACTTCTTCCTTTAATACTACCACCAAGGAGTAAAGAGAGAGAGAGCAAAGGAGCATAAGAGAGAAGAAAGTGTGAAGGAGAGCTAGGAGGACCCTAAATCAAGGTGGGGCCCAACGAAATCAACCCCGCAACTCCCTATATCTTCTCCAACAAGTACCCATCATCCTCGTCCGCCCTTTTCACTCCGTTGATCATCTAGGTAAGACCCATCCCCCATTTTCGTTGAAACCCATATGAATGAGAAGGGATTTGCTTGGATTCTAACATACAAATAGGTTGTAGGGACTCCAGCCGATCAAACCCCCAAAATCCACCCTCCTAGGTCGATCCCACGCCTTCTACAAATTTGAAGGTGCAGAATATTATCCTTAGGTGGCCTAACACCGATTATAGTAGGAGTTTAATGATTTTGTTTGTTTGAAATATTGTATTAAAGATTCTAGAGGAAACCTAGGAATGACATGTTGTTGGAATTGCATGGATTTGCATGTTTGGTGCTCTTTGATGATTGATATTACCTCTCATATGATTTGGTATATGGATGATTTCATGCTCATGTTTGGTTGATTTCTCTCATTTATGTTTGCTTCCTAATATGTAGGATTCATTGCTCATGTATATTCGATCCCTTGAGGTGTAGGAAGTGTTTAACTTCCTCCCTAATCCACACTACTCACTTGCACCTTAATCATGATGTTGTAGCTTGCTCGTTAGGAGTGTTTGAATCATATGTTGAGATATATGTGAACATAATATTGTTATGCTTGTTGATAACCTTGATGTTGGCATATTATAAACCGTTCTCAAACCCTTGAGTTAGTTAGGAAATATGAGGAGAGACGGTAGCCCCATAGGTTGGGCTACCCTAAGGCTAAACCCATGAGTTTGGGCGGGTGTGCATGGGCGGCAGTAGTTCGACTACATGGGCCTTTTGCGCTCGATGTCGTCCGTCGCGCGCTCGCCTGACTCATGCTGTAACGCCCTGAAAATCGGGGGTCGTGCATACACTCGACTCCTGAGTTCCCGGGTGTCACTTATAACCGATTTTCCTTAATATGCATTTAATCGGGTTTAAATGCGCAGCCTAAAGTTCTTGGAACATGAAGCACAAATGCACCTGTCGACTGAAATGAAAGAGAACTAGCATATATATATACATATATATACACATATACATGTCCAAAAAAAAGGGTCACACATGTCGTCACCCAACAAAATCACAAAGGAATAATATGTCCAAAAAGAATAGAGCTGAGCCCTCTGCGCAGCGATCCAGCGTGTCATTTACAGGTCCGATGAGGACCCGTACATCGGCTGGAAGTAAGAGAACTCGTCCTCCTCCTTGAGGCTCGCGTCGCCAGGTTCCACGAAATCTGTATCACCTGCTTCTATGAACGGGTCTGGTTGGTGTTTTAAAACATCGTCCCAGAGTGGGAGTGAGTGATCAACTCAGTGGGTGCTATTAGCCATAAGTTGTAACAAACATCAATTATAATAAGAATTTAATGAAAAGTAACCATTCACAAACACCTAACTAATCTTATTAATGCACATGCATGGTGGATGGTATGATGCATGCCCTCGCCACAACTCTCCCTTGAGCGACTCCGTCTAACGATCGCATATGTCAACACTCCTTCAGAGCGACCTCGACTGCCGAGTCGCCAACCTAGCTAATGCCGTGCAATGATGATGTTCACCGGGTTCTTAGTTAAGTCCATTCATCTAGCAGATTTGAGAATCTGATACACTCCACATATCAAATGCCTTGAACTAGTTACGAGGCCAAGGCCTCCCAATGTGTGAGGCCGAGACCCCGCGATCCTTGACCCCATCGGGTTTCTCCCATCCCCGAGTTCAAGCACATGGGGGGTGCTGAATGTGGGATCGCTCGCGGTCATTATGGGGAGGCGCGTCACCCCAGCGTAGGCCGACAGCTCGAACACAGTGTCCCATTCCACCAAGCCCGGCTCACGAGACAGTGGATCGATATTCAATTCGTTATCGATGGGCTACAGCGGTGGTAGGGTATTCCAGTTTTCATACATATGTGAGCAAACAAGGTTAACAGACCAGGTGGGTCAGCCAGTGGACTAAACCGCACGAGCCCAGGCAAGTACGTGGCGGAACGACATCGGGTACAAGCGACCCATATAGTCTAATTACTGTCGCCCACACGCACTCACCCAAACCCATGGGTTTAGCCTCAAGGTGGTCCTACCAACGGAACCACCTTCACTCTCCTCATGTTCTTGACCAACCCAAGGGTAGGAATAGTGATTCATAGCATGCCAACTACCAATGTAACATCAAGCATATTCAATACCATATTCTCATGCTGCTCAAGATACAATTTGAATTTCTCTAGTAAGCACACTATTAATATCATGAATAAGGTGTATGTGTGTGGTGTGGGTTGGTGAGGAAGTTAAACACTTCCTACACCTCAAGGGATCAAATACCTAAGAGCAAATGAATCATACACAATATGAAGCAACACATATGAGAAAAAGAAATCAACCAAACATGAGCATGTAATCATCCATACACTAGATCATGAGAGAGGTAAGATTAACATCAAAGAGAAATAAACATGCAAATCATACAATTCTAACAACATGTCATCCCTAGGTTCTTCTAGATTCTTCTATACAACATGCCAAGCAAATGAAATCATTAAACTCCAACTATAATTGGTGCTAGGCCACCTAAGGATAATAGTCCGCACCTTAAGGGGAGATTTCTATTCTTTGAGATTTTAGCGTTTGGAAATTTGGGTAAAACCACCATTTCCTAAATCAAAATCAAGAAAGACAACATTAATGCCTAGAAATCTACACTAAGTTACTCTATTGAAGGGAAATATACCATTCTTACCTCTGCTTCTTGGCATGGGTGGGTTTGGTGGAGGTTTCCTTGGAGAATGGGTAGAGAGTTGCAAGATTGAGCTTCCTTGGGCCCCACCTGCTACCACATACTCCTTTCCTTTCTTCCTCTCTCTTTCTCCTCCTTTCTCCTCTTTCTCTTCTCCCTTTTCTCTTTTCTTTCCTTCCTTCTCTAGGGCAATTTCGTATGGGGAGAAGGGTGCCCCAAATGAGGCCCTTTTATAATGCCAGATTTGGTGAAAATGGCCCCAAGTGTTGAGTTTTTATTATACTAACCCTATGGGAGAGTTTTTCTAGCCTCTAGGGCCCACTATGGGGTGTACAAGTCGATATACACCGCAGAATAGTTAGCCTTAATGATGATCTACGTATGGATACGATCGGCCCGCCATTTGGATGTGCCGATCGACAGATATGATTAGAAATCTGTTCAACGGTCATCGATGGTCGATCGGGGCTGCGACTATACGGATATGAGTAGGAAAATATCCTTAATCCACGTGTGAAGTTTGGTATCAAACAGACGGTCCGAAATCCTCAACTTTGCATAAGAGTGGACGACTCAATTCACTTAAGTTCCAGATCCTTTCTTTAGGGTATTTGCGCTTCTCATGCTCTCATCCTTTAGCTCAAGTTGAGCAGTTCTGGACAGTACCCAGGTCCGATTCCCGCGATGGACGTCAAGCCCAGTGAGACAGGTATTATTCTATAGTTTTACAACTAGTGGCCCACCAACAAGCGGTCTAGATCTCGTTTAAAAAATTAGGGCATTTCTGGTGGCCCTCTGGCCATGAAACTTAAAGGATAGGTGCTCCATGGCTTGATGAAGGGCCATGCAAAATTTAGGGATGATCAGATATGGGGTTTGGTCGCACGGGTCTGATTCGTAATCAATGGTCACCGTGCCACGATTGGGATCCAGATTTTGTGGGCGGGCGTAGAAAAATATATTAGACCTTTAACATAAATTTGGAAGAAATCCGACGGCTGAAATAACTGAAATTTCAGTTTTATTTACCCGTGTCAGATTCCAATTCTGGCATTGGTGGGGCGCATCTGGCAAGTGCCAGATTTCACTTTTGGGTGTCAACTAGGTCTGTGGTCCACGATGGTCCCCAAGCCCAGTGAGATCTATGCTCCTCTAAATTTTTATAATTTTCTGACCTTCCCGTGTCGCGGTATAGCCTGCACGGGCTGTCGCTAGGTGTTAACAGCCATCTGGCTTGGAGGCCCGCACCAGGTTCTATTAGGACCCATCTGACCTATTCAATTGGGCTAATCTTGGTCAATATATTTATGATACCTCACCACGAGTGGCTTAAACGAACGGTCGTGTGGTAAATCCTACGTGGACGCCCCAAGACACTGTTCTAGTTGGGCGGGACGTTACACTACACCTGATGTTCAAGTGATCGGACGGATTCATTGGCTTCCTACGACTGATTAATCGGACTGGTGCGGCTCTTTGTTGGTACCACCCCTGTATACACTGACATTGAGTGTTAATGGTTAAGTAATATTTAGGTTAATTAAATAAAAAAAAAAATTTAATGGGTTTTTGGAAATCCAAAACAGTAAAAATCCAGGATGTTACACGTGAGGTCTAACTTACTCACTGGCCAATCGTGATTGTTAACCATGTTGCTCACATATGTATGGAACCTGATCCACCCTACAACCATTGTAGCCCATCAATAACCTACTAGACATTGGTCCACAGTTTGGTGAGCCGGGAATGGTGGAATGGGACACTATATCTGAGCTGTTGGCTTATGCTGGGGTACCGCGCCTCCCCGTAGTACCGCGAGCGATTCCTTTCTCTCGGCACTCCTCATATGCTTGAAGTCAGGGATGAGGAACCCGACGGGATCACGGACCGCGGGGTCTCGGCCTCACACGTTGGGGGGTCTTGGCCTCGCAACCAGTTTAGGGCATTGATACGTGGGGTGTATCAGAATCCCCAACCTGCTGGATGAAAAGACTTAACTAACAACTCGGTTAACACGATCGCATTGCATCGCACTAGTTAGGGTGGCGACTCGGCAATCGAGGTTGCATTGAGGGAGTGTTGTCATACGCAATCGTTAGATGGAGTCGCTCGAGGGAGCGTTGTGGCGAGAGCATGCATCATATCATCTTGCATACATATGCATTAATAAGACTAGTTAGGTGTTTATGATTGACTGCTTTTCATTAAGATCATATTATAATTGATGCCTGTGATAACTTGAGACTAATAGCATCCATTGAGTTGATCACTCACTCCCACTCTGGGACGGTGTTTTAAAATACCAACCAGACCCGTTCATAGATGTAGGTGACTCAATACTGGAGGAGCCTGGCGAGGCGAGCTTCGACGAGGAGGACGAGTTATCTTACTTCCAGTTGATGGACGGCTCTCCATCGGCTTGAGGGGCAGGATTGGGATTGCTGGCTGTGGGCTCAGCCGTATTTTTTTTTGGGACATAGCATTCTTTTATTGTTTTGGTTGGGCAACGCCTTGCGCGACCCATTCATATTTTTGGACTGGTACGTATGATAGACCTCTTTCATTTCAGTAGACTTGTGTGGTTATGTTTATGTTCCAGGAAGTTCCAGGCTGCGCAATTAGACCAGATTAAATGTACTTTAATAAAAATCGGTTATAAGTGATTCTCGGGAACTCGGGAGTTGAGCGTATGCGTGACCCCCGATTTTCAGGGCGTTACAATATATATATGGTCATGGGTTTAGAATTCAGGTCCTGGACACCTTATTCGGGTACCCGAATTTTGGGGCATGACAGTTTGGATGAAGGCGCTCTTAGCGCGAGCTTGAAAGAGCGAGTTTCCTTCTCTCGCACGCCTCTTCACCCTATTCTCTAAATCTCCGGAGGATGTGGTTGTTGCCTTTTCGCATGAAATTCTTCCGTTGGGATGTTAGGTGGGTCCCACCAAGATGTTAGTGATAAATCTACACCCTCCATACATTTTTAAAAATAATTTTATGGTATGAACCCAAAACTGAGGTTGATCAAAATCTCAAGTGGGCCACAGTGTTAATCGAACTCTCACCATTAAAAACTTCTTGGGGCTACCAAAAATTTGGATCAAGCTGATATTTATTTATTTTTCCATCATCCAGGTCTGTATGACCTAATCTACAGGTTGGATGTCAAATAAATATCACGGTGGGCCCTAAAAAATATTTAACGGTGAGAATCATTATCACCGCTGCTTCCTGTGGTGTGGTCCACTTGAGATTTGGATCTGCCTCGGTTTTGAGATAATGCCCTGAAATGATAAGGAAAAATGGATGGACGGGATAGATTTCTTAAAAACATTATGGTGGGCCGCACCTAGGTTATCAGCGCGCAAAAGGCTTTTATAGGAAATTCGTATTAAAAAAAATCGCACTGTGGATTTCTTGCGAAAGCCTTTCGCAGGAAGTTTCTGCCCTGGAAACCTAAGTGGGACCCACCATTATGTTTTTGAGAAATCGAATTTGTCCATCTGTTTTATGAGATCATTTTAGGACATGCGTATAAAAATGAGCCAAATCTAATACTCAAGTGGGCCGAAAACGTGAAGATTGAGATTCCGTAAGAGAAGTGTGTCGAAATAGTCGGCCAATCACATCACTAAAGAGGAATCAATGGATCCGCTCATCATCGAGCGCATGAGATTCCGTGAATGTTATATATATATGGAAATGGGTCTATGTGGTCGACCTCATGGGAAGGTCGAGTTGTGTGGGCCCCACCTTGATTCGTGTCGAACATCAATAGTGTGAATTTTAAGGGTCCCCTTTAGATTATGGGATATCCCAAAAATCATCTGTTTATAATACTCAGGCGTGCCATACCATTCAAAATCATGTAAAGATATGACTAAAACATATAAAAGGACTTGGTGTGGCCCAGATGAAATTTGTATGTGACTGAAACCTGGTATGAACGTGGGGCACACAAAATGGATGGTTTAAATTTGTGAAACACATATTTGTGCCCAACAAATGATTATGAATGTTTCAATGGGAGGGTAACTCCTCTCAACATTTACATGTGGTGTGGCCTACCCAAGTCATGGATTGGCTTGAGTTTTAAGCCCAAGGCCTACCATGGAATGGTGCATCATGGGGTAGATGTTTAACACGAATCAAGGTGGGGCCCACACTACTCGACCTCCCCCCCCCCTCACACACACACACATATATGAAATAGTACTATGAGGCCGACCTCATGGAACTTCCCATGAGGTCCAGCTATGTGGTCCATCATGATGTGTATCGAACATCTACCCCATTAGTCAGATGCACCATTTCATGGTGGGCCATGAGCTTAAAAATCAAGTCAATCCATGACTTGGGTGGGCCACACCACATACAACAGTTAAGAGGGGTTGCTCTTCGATTGAAACATTCATAATCATTTATTGGGCCCACTGAGATGTGGTTCACAAATCTAGCCTATCCATTATATGTGTTCCATTTTGATGAGGGGCCAGACCAAGTTTTAGCTGCATCCAAAACTCAGGTGGGCCTCACCAAGTGCTTTTATATGTTTTAGTCATGTCTTCAAGTGATTTTAGATGGTATGGCCAGAGTTCTGTATACGACCGATTTTTGGGATATCCCATAACCTAAAGGGGACCCATCAAATGCATGATGTTGATGTTCGACACACATCACAATGAAGCCCACACAGCTCGACCTCATGAGAAGTTTTATACACACACACACACACACACACACATATAAATAAACGCTCAGCTACGCACCGGTTCACATATAATTACGTGCGAACATTCTTATCAACCGTCGGATAAGGCAGACGGATCACAAAGTGACATGTTGATGCACGTCACCCCATGAACAACCTCTTCTCCACGACTCTCTCTCTCTCTCTCTCTCTATCTCTCTCCTTCTTCTCCGCCATACAGTTGCGCACATAAACCCATCCACCTTGCATGCTATCATCATGGTGGGACCCACTTCTCAATCTAAATCGCTCAATGAACCTGGACCCTCGATTAACCTTAGCCCTTGAAATCTTTTGCCTAAAAATATTTTATGTGGCTCACCTTGAAGCTTGATTTGAACTAAAATTTTTAGCACCAGGACCTGTGGAACCTGATTAATGGCTTGATTTTTCTCAGCCATTATGATAGACCCTACATCACTACCCACTCCTCATGGTTATAACAACCGAAAGCAGAAATCTGCCTTATGCACAAAGTCATGCTCTCACGTTCTTTTCTCTCTCAGACTCCTTCATATACAAATCTCCTCTTTTACGATCATGGAGATTCTCCTCATTGATACCAACCCGCTCACTCATCGATTCATAGCCATTAAAAAGCCTACCATTGAGATCTCTAAAATAAATAAATAAATAAAAATCTCTTATTCTTTCTACTTCTCAATTTCATGCAACTAGCTACTGCACTTTCCAAGTTTAGATTCGACCAACAAAATCAATCAAAGCTTCAATCTGTGGAGCCCACAAGCTTTGTACGGTCTATAAGAACCATCCACAACTGTCAGTGTTGCAAAATGCATCAATCCAGATTCTGACATGATCGTTTTCTTTATCTACACTACCACTGTACGATATATGTAAACCAACATTACGGTAAGTAAATCTTTCCATGAGGCCTATTAAAAATAAATCTGACCATTAATTAATATCTAGGGTCTTAGTATGTATATTTACATCATGTAATAGGTAAATTGTTTCTTAGATAATTAATCTAAAAGCAATGTATAGTTGTAATATAAGCCAACTCACTAAGTCAATTAGCTTGTAATTATTCATTTATTTTCAGAAGTTTTTGTACAGATAAAAACCCTAATTATGAGAATCATATTGGAACCAAAGGTAAATCTTATCTGATCAGACCAATTCTAGCATACAAATCCAATTTTGTTCGTGATTGTTACATCGAATCAGATTTGTAGCAGACTTTTTTGTATCCAGAGAATAATCATACGAAAATCCATATCTATTTCAGAGTGTTTTATCATCACAACAGGTAGGTGATCATTCCTTATTGAAAAATTTATAAATAATTGCCTTATATGATCTAATATTGAGATATTCCTTATTTGACTGAACCAATGCAAACATTGTTCTCTCTCTCTCTCTCTCTCTCTCTCTCTCTCTCTCTCTTTTTCATTTAATATTATCTAGTGGTGATAATGAATATTAATTATGTGAATATAGACACTATATCTGTCATATTTCCTTGTAAGTCTGAGTTAGATGTATTTTATGTGAACTATTTCAATTTAATGTAAGATTTAAAAATTCTTACGGGTGCTCTGTCAAGGGTCATTCCAGAAATGATTAGCACGACACGGGTGGTCTACTCAAGGTCATTCCCAAAAGGATCAACACGGGTGCTTTGCCCTGGGTGATTCTCTAAAAGGATCAACACACATGAGTGCACTGCCCTGGGCTTTTGTTCCTAAAAGGTTATACCGGTGCTCTGCTGAGGGTTATACCTTGAAAGGATCAAAACCAGTGCTCTGCCGTGGGTCATCCCAAAAAAGGATTAGCACGTATGAATGTTTTCACTCCTAATCTTAGTATTTTAAAAAAATCTATGTTAAACAACTTATTCATTTCATATTCATGAATGTCAAATTATTAATTATGATTTTAAATCCAATATTCACCTTATTTTGATTAATATGTCGAGGTTAAATTTGGTAATATTTGTGAGGCTTTCAACTCGGGATGATGTGATCCTATTGAGTTGTTAACTTACTATGTTTTAACCATTTTATGTTATAAATATTTTGAAGATGCAAGATATTACATTAGTAGTGGAGCATTGAATGTGGTTGATTGCACGTGACATGTCATTCTACATAGGATCAATTTTATTTTATTTTAGAAGTATGAATGTAATAAAGTTTGACTTGATTTTCTTATTTCAAGTTAAGTTAAATAATTATGAATCAATGTAGTAACAGATTATATAATTAGTTATTTTAGCATGCGTTTGGATTTTAAAATTGTGGACTATAGTGAGAGAAAATGAAATGCATATTTAATTGTCATACTTTATATATATAGATATATATGGTCACGGGTCTGGAATTCAGGTCCTAGACACCTTATTCAGGTACCCGAATTTTGGGGAGTGACAGTTTGGATAAAGGTGCTTTTAGCGCGAGCTTGAAAGAGCGAGTTTCCTTATCTCGCATGCCTCTTCACCCTATTCTCTAAATCTCCGAAGGATGCGGTTGCCTTTTCGCATGAAATTCTTCCGTTGGGATGTTAGGTGGGTCCCACCAAGATGTTAGTGATAAATCTACACCGTCCATACATTTTTAAAAATAATTTTATGATATGAACCCAAAACTGAGGTAGATCAAAATCTCAAGTGGGCCGCATAGTGTTGATCGAACTCTCACCATTAAAAACTTCCTGGGGCTACCAAAATTTTGGATCAAGCTGATATTTATTTATTTTTTCATCATCCAGGTCTGTGTGACCTAATCTACAGGTTGGATGTCAAATAAATATCATGGTGGGCCCTAAAAAATATTTAACAGTAAGAATCATTATCACCGTTGCTTCCTGTGGTGTGGTTCACTTGAGATTTGGATCTGCCTCGGTTTTGAGATAATGCCCTGAAATGATAAGGAAAAATGGATACACGGGATAGATTTCTTAAAAACATTATGGTGGGCCCCACCTAGGTTATCAGCACACAAAAGACTTTTATAGGAAATTCGTGTTAAAAAAAATCGCACTGTGAATTTTTTGCGAAAGCCTTTCGCAGGAAGTTTCTACCCTGGAAACCTAAGTGGGACCCACCATGATGTGTTTGAGAAATTGAATTTGTCCATCCGTTTTATGAGATCATTATAGGACATGCAAATAAAAATGAGCCAAATCTAATACTCAAGTGGGTCGAAAACGTGAAGATTAAACTTACATAGTTGAAATTAATATTTGAAGTCACAGAAGTTTTGAATCAGGGTAATATTTGCGTTCTCAAATAATCCTAATAGGAATGACGTTATGAATGGTATAGATGGCATGTAAACATCACTCTCGACCCTAAGGAGGTTTCAACGGTAGGAATTTCCCTACCCCCCTTTTCCTTCACTATGGCTCAATTGAATGACGTATCCTGTTCACTTTTGGTCTCAAGTCCTAAAATAGCTCAAAAAACAGATGGACGGGATAGATTTCTCACAAACATCATGGTGGGCCCCACCTAGATTTCTAGTGAACTTAGCAAGATCCGGGGCGTATTCGAGGCGGATTGCGTGCGTCATTGGGGAGGTAGTTACCGACAAGCGTGGATTAGCCACTGACAGGTTGAGTAGCTGACTACTAAAGTAATGCCACGAAGTTCTGTGGGTGCCACCATGATGTATGTTCTGTATCCACACCTTCCATCCATTCAGAGAGATCATTTTAAGGTAATATCTAAAGAATGAGTTAAATCCAAAGCTCCAATGGATCCTGGCACAGAAAACAATGGGGACTGACGTCCACCATTAAAAATTCTAAAGGCTGCAAAAGTTGTAGATCAAGCTGATATTCGTGTTTTCTCTTATTTCATTAAAATTTTAACTTTTGAACAAGTTGGATTTCAAATAAATATTATGGTGAGCCTTAAGATAGTTTCAGCCGTGGGAATCACTCTCCCTACTGTTTTCTGTGATGGGTCCACTACAAATTTTTATTGGCCTCATTCTTTGGCTCATGCCCTAAAATGATATTTCAAAATGGATGGACGGTGTGGATACAATACATACATCATAGTAGGGCCCACGGAACTTAGTGACGTCACTTCAATAGCAGACTTGGGTACTCAACTTGTCTATATCTAATTGCGTCCTACCTCTGCCCGTATCTGGGAACGGGCGGGAGCTTTGAGTGGTCCACATGTATGGGATCAGATCAGGTGTTACTAGGGTAACATGGTAGTGGGTGTTTCCCTACCTTGATGTATGCATGTGTAACCATGTCTTCCATCAGTTTTTCCAGCTCGGTCACGAAAATGAAAGTAAAGCAGGTCCAAATCTAAAGTGGACCACACCATAGGAATAAGTGATGATTGAACTCTAAAAACTTACCGTGGACTATAAAGGTTTTGGATTAAGCTGGTATTTTTCTTTTCTCTTCATTCATGTATGTGTCACATTTTCAATGGGTTGAATGGTAAATAAACATTATGGCAAGACCTAGGAAGTTTTTAATGGTAGCATTTTAATGACCACTTTTTCCTGTGGTGTGGCACACCTGAGAGTTGGATATGGTTCACTTGAGTATTGGATTTGACTCATTTTTATACACGTCGTAAAATGATCTGATAAAATGGATGGATGGATTGGATTTCTCAAAAACATCACGTTGAGTCTTACTTAGGTTTCTAGCACGGGAACTTTCTGCGAAAGGCTTTCGCAAGAATTCCACGTCGCGATTTTTTCGAACGCGGATTTCCTGTTAAAGCGTTTTACGCGCTGGAAACCTAGGTGGGGCCCACCATAATATTTTTGAGAAATCTACCCCGTCTATCCATTTTTCTTTATCATTTCAGGGCATTATCCCAAAACTGAGGCAGATCCAAATCTCAAGTGGACCACACCACAGGAAGTAACGGTGATAATGATTCTCACCGTTAAATTTTTTTAGGGCCCACTGTGATATTTATTTGACATCCAAGTTGTAGATTAGGTCATACAGACCTGAATGATGGGGAAAAAAAATATCTGCTTGATCCAAAATTTTGGTAGTCCTAGGAAGTTTTTAATGGTGAGAGTTCAATCAACGCTGTGTGGCCCACTCGAGATTTTGATCTATCTCAATTTTGGGTTCATAGCATAAAATTATTTTTAAAAATATATGGACGGCGTGGATTTATTACCAACATCTTAGTGGGACCTAACTAGCATCCCAGCAGAAGAATTTCATGTAAAAAGACGATTGCCGCATCCTCCGGAGAGTTAGATAATAGGGTGAAGAGGCGAGCGAGAGAAGGAAAATCGCTCTTTCAAGGTCGCTTTAAGAGCGCCTTCATCAAGACCATCTGCCTTATTCGACAGTTGATAGAAAGATTCGCACAGTGATGTGTGAACCGGTACGTATGCGCTCGACCTCACGATAAGCTCCGGTGAGGTTGAGCTGTGTGGGCCCCACCGTGATGCGTGTCGACCATCAACACTGTGCATTTGATGGGTCCCCTTTAAATTATGGGATATCCCAAAAAATCAACCGTATACGGAACTCAAGTGGGCCATACCATCTAAAATCATGTGAAGACACCGTTAAAACATATAAAAGCACTTGGTGGGGCCCACTTGAAATTTTCATGCGTCTGAAACTTGGTCTAAACCCTCATCCAAGTGGGACACACATAATGGATGGGCTGGATTTGCAAACCACATCTCAGTGGGCCCAAAAAATGGTTATGAATGTTTTAATGGTGCACGGCCCCTCTCTACTTCTGTATGTGGTGTGGCCCATACAAGTCACGGATTGACTTGATTCTTGAGACCTAGGCCCATGATGGAATGGTGCATCTGACTGATGGAGTAGATGTTCGAAACGCAACATGATGGGGCCCACACAGCTCGACCTCATGGGACAGGCACGTGATGTCGAGCACATAATATCTTTTCCTATATATATATATATATATATATATATATATATATATATATATATATAGGAATGCTCAACTCCTATTAGTCATTAGGATAATGCTCAACTCCTATTAGTCATTAGGATAACTTTCGGAGAACTCATTTTGGATGTTATAATCTCAAAATTAGAAATGTCCACCTAATGCAAGCTTGGCCCACCAACAGTTATAAAAGCCAGACCTGTTACTGCAATATGAACCGTTGAATTTTGATATGAAGATATGCACACTATACTCGGGTCATTAGTTTGTACTGGTGGGCCCATGGTCCGGTGATCTAAACCACTGGTCATTAGCAAGCGTTATGCGAGTCACATCTTGAATATTACTCGCGCAAATTGCCTAAGCATTTTCAATCGATGCACGCGACTAGTTGTGTGGAATGGAATTATTTGTCCTTTGCAAGGTTTGTAGAAAAAGCTTGTGGGGTTCATTGTAGTTCGTGTACAGAGAATATACTCTAACATACGAATATTTGAGTGGGATTTTCATCATTTCCAATTGTACGGTCCACGTAATGACTGCATGCATATGGATTTTAGATTATCCTATCATCATGGTAGGGGCATACACAAAACATGGTGGACCGTTGATTGACATTTACACTAAGGGCTTGTTTAGTAAGTGGTAACTCTCGGAAAATTCGGCAAATTCTTAGATTTGAAATTCCCTAAATGTATGGTCATTTCAAGGGCAAGTTCCAACAAGTAGACGTTGGACGATTGGATAAAATCCCTCGGGCTATATGATGCATGGTATTAGGTGGTATGGAATTACATATGGTCTTTAGAAAATTTCATTAGTGTTTAGAAGTGATAGAATGATAGGATTAATCCTAGTATCATAATGGTTAGAGGTGGGCAGGACCCGACACAACTCGGCGGATCTGACTCGACCCGAACCGAATGCCAGGGTCGGGTTTGGATCGAGTACACCCACCTAAATCTGAATCCCGACTAAGTCGAGTTCGGATTACATGGTAACCTGATCCAACTCGATCCGAAATCCGATCTGGTCATATCCGATCTGATCTGAAACCTGACTCAGACCGGACCGGAATCGGGTACTCTAAAAACAAAACAAAAAATTAGTTTTACCCCTTTCATCACCCCTCTACCTTAACCCCACTCGCGCTGGCGCCACACCGAACTTGATCGGAACCTCAAATCCAGGCCAACTAGTAGCCCAACACCCTATTGGAACCACTCATTCTCGTCAATTCATCAGGTATTTAAAATTTTTAAGTTTATTTTTTTTCTGTGGTCCCGAGCTTGCACCCTCGCTAGTGGCCCGCCCTAGCTTAGGACCTTGAGTGCAGCGTCCTGCCAGGCCGCTGGTGGTCCGGCTGAGCTCAGGACCTCGCTGGTGGCCCGCCCTGGCTCGGAACCTCGGGTGCAGCATCCCACCAAGCCACTGGTGGTCCGGCCGATCTCGGGACCTCGCTGGTGGCCTGCCCTGGCTCGGGACCTCGCTGGTGGCCGCCTAGCTGAGTGGTAAAAACCTTATGAACGTTTGGATCGCATATAAACATCATGGTCGGCTCCAGGAAAGTTTCAACGGTGGACATTTCGTTCCCACTGTTTCGTTTGGTGCGGCCCACCTGAATTTTGCATGTTCTTGATTTTTAGGCTCATGTCCTATTTTGTTCTTTTAAAACAGATGTACCAAGTGGATTCACCACCGACATCTCTGTGGGTCCCACACAACCCCGGGCACAAGTATATCTCTGTGCCCATGCTCACAGCTGGAGGTGTACATGATTCGATCCGAGTCGAGCTTGGCACAGCTCGACTTGGCTCGGCCACTTGCTGACCTCAGCTCGGCTCAGTCCTCGAGCCCGATTGGCTAGCTCAGCTCGGTTCAGTCAGCAGCTCAGGCCAGTTCAAGCTGAGTGCGAGCCAAGATCGAGTCGAGTTCGCTAGTGCAGCATTTTCATAGACACATGAACTACACTTTCAAAATCTTATTGTATGTAAAACAACAGCAATGGATTTACAGGTATTTCATCAAACACCTTGTAAACAGCATAAAAATCAAGATAAAAAAGGTATGTGTTTCATATATATACCTTCCTTGCCACCAGCCACACTTCATTGAGTCATTTCATCAAACACTTGGTGAGCAACAGCAATATCAAAGTAACTGAGTCACCGAGCTGAATCAATCCGAGTTTGATTCGAGTTGGGTTCATCCGAGTTGGATTCGAGTTGGGCTCGATCCGAGTCGAGTCAAGCTCGGGCAAGCTCGAGCTTAGTTTGAAATTTTTTAAAGCTAAAAAAATCCCCGACTCTGCTCGAACTCACTTTTAAGCAGAGTCGGATCGAAGCTTTTTCGAGTTGAGTCCAGCAAGTTACTGAGCTAACTCTGCTCGTGTACAGCCCTACTCACAGCCAATCCGCTTGCCCCAGCTGTGCTCCCAGGGGCTACCTGAGGATGATCTGGGCCAGAAACCAAGCCTGTAAACTCCGCAGGTGGGCCCACTCGAAAGAAAAGAAATGGCTATTCAGTTTGTACAGAAATCTAGATTGGAAGATCCTGGCCGTTCAATTTTGGCCTTCTTGGTTGAATGTGGAAAATTGTGATATTTTCTTTATTGACGGTCTGTTCGATGCTCACCAAATGAAGAGTGAGGATTGTCTTCCATCTACAAGATTCTTCTGCATGGGCCATCCACAAGAGGCCCACCATACCAACAGTTCGGATCTCCGAACCATGGGCCCACTTGTATAATTGGAAACTGTACGTAACCTGATAAACCTTTAAATATGAAATCTTGACCAAACAGAGTTGGGTGGGCCACACCTCGCAATAATGGTAAGCCGTACGGAAGATGCATGCGAGCGAGATGCACGTGGTCTATACGCTTCCTTTGCACCCCTCCCACGTGGGACGCGGATTAGCTACTGACAGGTTGAGTAGCGAGACTAGCTACTGAAGTGACGTCACCAAGTTCTGTGGGTCCCACCATGATGTATGTTTTGTATCCACACCATCCATCCATTTGGAAAGGTCATTTTAGGGTGTAGGGTAAAAAACGAGTCTGATTTAAAGCTCGAGTGGACCCCACCGAAGAAAAAAGTGGAGAGAGTGATGTCTACCGTTAAAAACTTCTAAGGGCCACAAAAGTTTTCGATCAAGCTGATATTTGTGTTTTTTCCTTATAAACAGGTTGTATCTCAAATAAACACCACGGTGGACCTTAGGAAGGTTTCAACGGTGGGCGTCACTCTCTCCACTGTTTTCTGTAGTGGGGTCCACTACAGCTTTGGATATGCCTAATTATTTGGCTCATGCCCTAAAATAATATCTCCAATTGGACTGACGGTGTGGATAAAACACATACATCATGGTGGGACCCACAGAACTTGGTGACGTCACTTCAGTTGCTACTCAACCTGTCAGTAGCTAATCTGCGTCCTCCCACGTGACATGGCCCACTTTCGCTTCAGCCTCTGGTCATAGCACGTGAAATTACGGTGAACGCATGCTGCAAAGTTGCAGTCTACTTAGGTTTCCAGTTTTGACACGTGGAAAATAGCATTCGATAATCAAGTCCGTCGATTTTCCGTACCCCAAGCTGCATGGACCATGCCTCAAAAGTCTACTCGATTGGACAACTTATGCCGGACTACAGATAGATGGAAAAAGAAGGAATTCATCAACGGTCCACATTCAAATGAAAATGTTATAGTATCATCCTCTGGGATCTCTGATTATTTTGTATATTTGGCATATGTGCCATCTAGGATGGTATTCATTTAACCAATGGTCTAGATTACAGACCTATAGCCACAGTTGTCAGAAATGACAACTCGTGTATAAAATGGGAAGATGGTCCCGTGTATCGTACTGTTGTGAAAACTCTGCTATCTTATTAGGACGCGGATTGCGTCGTACACCCGGTAATCCGGGCGGGCAGGGCTCTGTGGGGCCCACCGTGATGTAGGTGTTTTATCCACGCCGTTAAACGTTTTTATCAGATAATTTTAAGATATTATTCTAAAAATGAGGCAGGTATAGATCTTAAGTGGACCACAAAGTTGAGATTGAACATCCACCATTAAAAACTTCTTGGGAGCTCGAGAAGTTTCGGATCAGGCTAATATTTGTGTTTTCACTTCATCCACGTCTACATGACCTTATGAATAGGTTGGATGTTAAAAAAAACATCACGGTGGCCCTTAGAAAAGTTCCAACGGTGGCGTCATTATCAGCTTCTTTTGGTGTGGTCCACTGGAGCTATGGTCCTTTTCCATTTTTACTATAGTTCCTTATAATGATCTTAGAAAATCGGTTAACAGCGTGGATAAGACACTTACATCACGGTGGGCTCCAACTGTCCTGGCAGGGGTAGGACTAGGGCCGTACACGAACCAGGCTAGCTTGATTAACTTGCTCGACTCGGTCCGAAAAAGCTCGACTCGGCTCGACCAGGAATTGAGTTCGGGTCGGAACGGGCCATTTTCTTCGGCCCGAAATTGAGTTCGGGCCGAGTTCGGATAGGTTCCAGTTTGGCCTGAAACTCAACTCGACCTATATGTGTGCGTGTATCGTAAATTCTTACTCAGTTATTCTAACTATTTACAGCAATCCAGGCTGTCCAAATCGTGTCCCTTTGTAGATGGAGCAAAGTCCCAAAAATCTATGACAAAAGCTCTTTCCAAAAATCAAGGCCGTTCAAGTTACCTGCCAAAGCTTTTCCCATGGAGTAGATGTGATGTAGAGCGGGTCACGGACAGTTACATGGCCAAGATGGATCAGAAAAGGCCCGGTCGACGACAGAAGTGATCCAGACTATCGAACCTTAAATCGGGCGTATCTTGCAATCTGGAATGAGTTATCTGACGTAAAATATATGATTTTGGGGTAGAACGAGCTACTGAAGCCAACCAACCCGCTACGTCGGGTTGCGCAGTCCGGAATTGCGAAAAACCCCTGGATCGACGGTCGTTTCCCTGTTTTAATTTCATTTTTACTATAAATAGTAAGTTTTAGTTTGATTATAACTCTTTATCCGTCGGGCTTTAGGAGTTGCGCCCAACGTGAAAAGAGCTTAGAATAATTAGGAGAACGGTTTGGTGAAGCCAAATAGGACACTTACTATTTTTGGCCGAAAACCTCGCGCACTAGCAGACATCACGACCGTCTATAAATAGTAAGTTTACTATTTATAGTAAGTCACGGATTCTAAGAGTTTGAGTTGTAGTTTGATTCTCATTTCTTTCCCATTGCTTGGTACCCCTATTTAAAGGGTTGTGAACTCATTTTTATTCATCAATTAATCAATTTCGAATTTATTAGAATTTATTTCTATTTTCTGCTTTCTTTCCTCGTGGATTCGAGAAGTCTCTGTGAGGAGTTCAGAGAAGCTCCGTGGATTCGGAGTAATTATCCTCATCACGTTCATCCCTGCGTCAAGATGGAGTAGAGTAAAAAAATCAAGGCGGTCTAAATCATGGGTCCAAAACTGGCCCGAACTCGCCCGATTGCTAACCGGGCCAGGTTTGGGTTGGACATGTTGCCCGGTGACCGGGCCGGGTTGAACCCAATTCGACGCGGTTCGGGTGTACACCCCTAGCTAGGACGCAATCCGCGTCCATCTTATTATCGCAAGGTTTTCAACTCAGTACTGCGACGTGGTCAGTGTTATCGTTTCGCCGCAGCTGTGATGTCTCCAACCGCTCATTAGGTGGGCCTACTTGATATGTATCGTGCGGCGAAAATCAGGCCAGTCTGATCAGACGTACAGAATGGTGGCTAGTCAGAGACTTAACCGGTGATCTCCCCTAGCATTTGAATGAGATAATATTGGCCATTCATCAGGTGGGCCCCACTTGGTCTGTCCGGCATGCTAGTGGTTGCAACGTGTTCAGTGTCATACTCTACAAAACTGGATGAGTCACTGGTTAAACCGGTTTAGATGCTTTTGACCCTGGCCTTAGGTGTCCACTTCAAATCCAACCATTGGTTTGATCCAGATTTTACAACACCAGATTAGTGCTAAATATTTAGGAAATTGAAATTTGTCCGACTGGTTGGACCAAAAAGTACAGTCCAGCTGATCCAGCCATCGGATAATATCCAACCAATTGAGTTCATGTGACATCCAACCCTTTCAATAGGTTGGTCATACCTGCATGATCATTTATGAAAAATTCATCCCAATCTACTTTCCTGATGGGACACACCATATTAAAAAAAAATATCCATTAATAAATACTAAAAAAGAACTATAGTTCACTCCGTGAGTATTTATTTTCTATTTTTTTATAATGTGATCTTCGTGATAATTCCAACATATTAGAGTGAGTTGGATGTCACACAAATATGAAAGGTTGGAAGTTGTTGGCTGGGTGGACCGTAACTTGTACTCCAACCAGTTGTATTAAAGACCTTCTCTACCATGGAAGCGGAGTGCGCGCGTACTGCCCCAAGACTAGAATCCAAATCCGTCCAGTCAGGGCCCTTTGGAGCCCACCGTGATGTATGGCTTTTATCCATGCCGTCCATCTATTTTTTGAGGGTATTTAAAGATATAAACCCAAAAAATAGTTAGATCCAAGGCTCAAGTGGACCACACAGTGGGGATTGAACTCCCACGATTAAAAGCTTCTTGTGAGCCGCAGAAATTTATATCAAACTGATATTTGTGTTTTCCCTTCATCCATATCCATATGGCCTTATAAACAGGTTGGATGGAAAATAAACATCATTATTTAAAAGTGCAGCTAAGATGAATTGAACCTTGGATCACTCACACATATTATACTCTCTATCAGCTCTTCCAACAACTTAAAGACTTATCTTATTATTGTCATTATCCAAGACTTATCCTAAAGAAATAAGTGTCAGCTACACGAATTCTGGTCTGCCATTCAACTCTTGAATAAACCCATATCATCAAATTCCACATTCTGAGATCTTTTGGGCATTTTTCTTATAAACACTTCAACTTGAATAAAATCAAATTTTAATTATTAAATTAATGTGTGTCTATAAAATTTGAAATATTAACATATAACTATTTTAACAATAAGTTTCCATACACCCAATGAATAATTTCTAACCTAACGTTTTTATCCCACATCCACCTTGTCCAATAGTTTGGCCCTACCGTGGAGATCACCTTCTGCAAAATTCATCCAAGCCATTCATCAATGAACTACACTATAGAAAATAATGTATGGTTACTGATAATAGTAAAAAAGAAATATAGTTCACTGGATGAGTATTTATTTTCTATTTTTTTTATAAGGTGATCTCTGTGATAATTCCAACATATTAGAGGGAGTTGGATGTCACACAAACATTGTCACACAAACATGAAAGGTTGGAAGTTATTGGCTGGGTGGACTGTAACTTGTTGTGTTAAAGACCTTCTCTACTAAGGTCTACGGAAGCGGAGTGCGTACTGCCCGAAGACCAGAATCCGTCCAGTCAGGGCTCTTTGGAGCCCACCGTGATGTATGGTTTTTTTCCATGACGTCCATCTATTTTTTCAGACTATTTAATGTATTTTTTCAGACTATTTAAAGGTATAAACCCAAAAACTAGCTAGGTAGATCCAAGACTCAAGTGGACCACATAGTGGGGATTGAACTCACACCATTGAAAGCTTCTTGTGAGCCGCAGAAATTTTGGATCAAAATGATATCTTAAAAAAAAAAAAAAGAAAAAACACGCACACACACCACCACACACTCACGCCATGGTGGGATTTCACCACCTATGGGTACTCGAACCCTCAACCAGGTGTTGAAACTTCTTGTGAGCAGCAGAAATTTTGGATCAAACTGATATCTAGTGCTTTCCCTTCATCCATATCTATATGACCTTATGAACATAAACATCAAAGGTGCGGCCGGGATGAATTGATCCTTGGATCACTCTCACACATTATACGTACTCTCTCTATCACTCTTTCAACAACTCAGAGAATCATCTTATCATTATCATTATCCAATACTTATCCTAAAGAAATAAGTGTCAACTAATCAATTCTGGTCTGCCAATATTCAACTCTTAAATAGACCCATATCATCATTTTCCACGTTCTCACATCTTTTGGGGATTTTTCTTATAAAAACTTCAACTTGAATAAAATCAAATTTTAATTATTAAATTAATGTGTGTGTATAAAATTAGAAATATTAACATATAACTATTTCAACAATAAGTTTCCATACACCCAATGGATAATTTCCAACTTATTGTGTTTATTGGACATCCACCTCGTCTAATAGTTTGGCCCGACCACGGAGATCACCTTCTGTAAAAGTCATCCAAGCCATTCATCAATGAGCTACACTGTTGAAAATAATGTATGGTTACTGATAAACAACAACCTGTTTGTGTGGCCCATCTGTCGAGGTGGATGGTGCTAATTTTTATGCAAGGTAATCCTAATGATGAGCCACATATTGGACGGGTTGGATGTTGCGTATACATGCCATGGTGCAAGTTATTTGCTGGGTAGACAGTAAATTATGGTCCAACTAGTTGGATGCTGGCATCCGTCTATAGACACTCTTATAGATGGTTCAGTACGGTAAAACAGCAAAACTAAGCAAATGCATAGCTGTGATTGTAAGTGTTTGTATGGTAGTGGAGTTAATGATTTCCATTTATAGTTCACTTGTTTACTTATATTAAACTATTAAAATGAGTGAACAGTTTGAAGGCTAAATAGTGTTGAAACAACTTGAAATTAGTCGTCTTTAAAATCTTATTGAGTTAGCTTTCCAATAAGGCCAAGATAATGCAATTTTAACACCGTAACAAGAATAAAAGATAATTTTGTTATTTTAATAATTTTTTGAAATAAATTATTATGACTAAAAGTTATGATGCGGAATGAAGCATCTATATTAAGTTTGTGCATTATTATACTTTTATTATATTGTAATTTGATAGTTGATTGATTTTTTAAAATTGAAATTTTACTTCTCTTTGTGAAAGAAGGGAGGGAGAGAGAGACGTGTTCCCATCACTGGCTACATGGGAGAGAACTTAATGCTGCGAGTGCATGGATAAAGAGAAGAGTCCATCGCATTTGGTCTCAAAAAGTAGCCCTTAAATCTGCAAGTAAAGAGAAATCTCTAAAAAAAGAAGAAATTAAAAGCAATATTACAGAGTCTATTTACAAAGCCTTCTCATGTAACTTATGCAAGTCATAAACCCTAAATTAATAATTTTTTCAAAATGGTAATTTTTTTCTAAAATAATAATTACTAAAAGTAGTAGACAACTTCTAAATTAACTAAAACTCTTTCTCATAACTCAAACAATAACTTTAAGCTATTATAAAATTCTCCAAATCTTAAATTATACTAAAAATAGCAAAAAACAATAGCTTACTAAAAATAGTAAATTCTTGACTTTAAACTGAAAATTAACTCATAAAATGACTTATTTTTAGAGGGTTGCCTTGTACATATTTTACTATTGTTTGGTCTCCCTAAATCGTGTATGAGGCTGATTTTTGTGCCCTGGCCTAACATGGAGTAAGGCATCTTGTGGTTAGGGTGGATTTGACATAAATATCACGGTGGGGCCCACTGAGCCATTGTCCCCTTTCCTCACATGCCGACCCTAACTTCGGTTAAAAAATCAAATTGAAAATACTCCAATGATGATTGCATAAATTAATAAGATAGCTTATTAAGAACTTTAATTTTTGAAAAAGGTATTGGAATGTAAATTCTATATTAAATAGGTCGATTAAGCATCTTGTTACATGAAAAAATCAATTTGCGTTGAGCCTAGCCCCAGGCACTAAGAGGCTAACCGAGCCCATCGCAGCCCCTATAAAAGAATGATGTGTGAATGTAATTCCTTAACCGAGATAGTGCATATTCATGCACCCATTTCCTTTTCTTTTATTTTTATTTTTATTTTTTTGAGAGATAACCAAATTTTTATTAAAAAACAGCAACTACAATACAAAGACGACAAGATGACGACCCGATTACATCCTTAGAAAATCAAAATTACAACCCTTGAGTTTAGAAACACGAGGCCCATTCGTCTGCAAGTAACCTAGCCCTTTGGAAAGACTCCTCCGCTGACTTACTTTCATTCATGAAACGTCCCACATTTCTTTCTTCTCAAACTACTAACCAAACTGCATGCAAAGCCATTCTCCACAGCGATGTCATAACCTTTCCGAGGCTTACACCATACCAAGCAAGCTAAAGATCATCCATCAACTTTAGAAAAGATTAAGAGACTTTAAAACAGGTCAGGAAATCTGGCCAAATAGACCTTGTATATTGGCAATGGACAAATAAATGACCAACTGATTTCTCATTGTTCATGCAACATAGGCATATATTTGAAATAATCATTGATCTTTTCGGAAGATTGTTGATAGTTAAGACCATCTTTCTTTACACTAACGACCCCAAAGCCACTATCCTTAGAGGGAATAAAAAGACTGAACTAAGGAGCTAGACTTATCAACTCTCCAAACCATCTATCCGACAAGGATAGATACCGTCCAAAAGCTCCACAAATTATTCATCAACCTCTTTATCTGAAAGGAATCGCCT
Organism: Magnolia sinica; assembly: GCF_029962835.1. Classification (NCBI taxonomy): domain Eukaryota; kingdom Viridiplantae; phylum Streptophyta; class Magnoliopsida; order Magnoliales; family Magnoliaceae; genus Magnolia; species Magnolia sinica. Next base: position 78,217,316 of record NC_080586.1, read on the forward strand.
ACATGGGGGTTTAAACATTACTCCACCACAATCGCCTACATGCCTAAAGAACATTACTAAAAAATCATTCAAAGAAGCAGCTATTGCAGAGCTCGATACTCAACAGCAATCACCTCATTCCCAATAATAAAAAAGTAGGCCTGCCACAACCACGAGAATCCAAGATGAGACGGTAGATTCAAGGGAAATTAAATTTGAAAGGGGAGTTCCCCACCCAACCATTATCCCAAAATTGGACTTTTTTTTTTTTTTTTTCCCCGAGGAGAAACGGACTCCTCCCATATTGCCATAGACATTCAATAACTAGAAGATTACAGTCGTCCACACCAACTTATTTTTAAGCACACGTAATTTTCCTCATATAACTCCCTTCTAAAGTGTCACCCAAACCTTTAAAGCCATTTCCCAAGCAACGCCATATCCGTGGATTTCAAATCTTTTATCCTCTTCCTATGCATTGAACTTCTTTTTATCCTCCACCCATCTATGCATTTGAATCCTTATGAGATGAGAAATGCAAGCTAAGATAATTTGCATGAGGTAATGAGCGTGAACCTGCTCGCGGTAGCCCACCGTATGAGTGACTAGGATCTTTCCCAGTCATGCCACAATGGCAAGTATGCCATTATTACTACTTCAATCACTCTTCCTCTTATTGCCTGAGAATCTCTCTTTTGAGATAATGTAGGGAGAGAATAGCGCTGAAAATGGGCTGAGGCCATCCAGTCTGGGCTGGACCAGGGTTACCAAACGGTTAGGGGCTAGGGCCGGGCCTGGTCCACCCCAGCCCAGCCCTGGACGTGGATTAGCTGCTGAACTCGCTACTGAAGTGACGTCACCACGTTCTGTGAGCCCCACCATGATGTATGTGTTGTATCCAAACCGTCCATCCATTTGGAGAGATCATTTTAGTGTATGATGCAAAGAATGAGACAGATCCAAAGCTCAGTGGACCCCACCATAGAAAAAAGTGGGGATTGAAAGCCTACCATATTCCATGTCTGTGTTAACTTTTAAACAGGTTAGATCTCAAATAAACATCATGGTGGGCCCCAGGAAGGTTTCAACGGTGGGTAGGCGTCACTATCCCCATGGTTTTTTGTGGTGGGGTCCACATGACCTTTGGATCTGCCTCATTCTTTGTCTCATGACCTAAAATGATCCCTCCAAGTGGATGAATGGTGTGGATACAACACATACATCAAGGTGGGACCAAAGAATGTGGTGACGTCACCTCAGTAGCCAGACTGGCTACTGACGGGTTCAGTAGCTAATCCACGTCCGCCAGCCATAGCCGGACGAGGATTTCCTCGCAAAAGGCTTTGGCAGGCACTGGGAACCTATGTGGGGCCCACATGATGTTTTTGATAAATCCACCACGTACATCTGCTTTTTGAGCTCATTTTAGCACAAGAGACCAAAGATAAGCCTGATCCAATACTCAAGTGGGCCGACAATATGAGAATTGAACGTCCACAGTTGAAATATTCGTGGGCCATACAAGTTTTTAATCAGGCTACTATTTGTGTTTTCAGTTCATCCTAATAGGAATGACGTTATGAACGGTATGGATGGCATATAAGCATCACTTTTGACCCAGGGAGATTTCAACGGTAAAAATTTCCCTACAGACCTTGTCTTTTAATGAGGCCCACTTAAGTCTTGGATCTGGCTTATTTTTTGTCTCGTAACCTAAAATGAGCTCAAAAAACGGATGGACGTAATGGATTTATTAAAAACATCATGGTGGCCCCATATAGGTTCCCAGCGCAGGAACTTGCAGGAAATCCGCGTCCGCCATAGCCCGTCCTGTTGCCACCCGTATCCCTACAAGATGGTTATGACCTCAGCCATTGATGAATTTCATGTATATTTAGAAATGGACTACTACAACCTCACCTAATCATAATCATGTAAGCCATGTAATAGGGACGTCGGTGCCCTTCATATCGTGGGCCCCAGTTTGAAGATGTGTTGCTTAGATGTCCCTCAGATGGGCCACGTTTGCCTGATGAGTTTAAAGGTACAGGGGGACGTAACAAACATCAATCGAAAAGGAATGCTTCTATGTTTACGCTCACAGGTCCATTAGATCGGCAAGCATGATGATTTCTAGCACGGCCATCCACGCTGGAGCTTGCCAGAAAAATGGCCTGGATTCATAAGTAATGGTTCGTCTGATTAATGTCATTGGTGATGACGATTAGAGCTGGGCAAAAGATACCCGATCCGGTGTATCCGACCCGATCAGACCCGTTCCGACCCGATCAGAACCGAACCGACGGTATAGATCGGTGCTGATCGGGTAACTCCATTCAGATCCGAAATCTTTCGGGTCGACTTCGGATAGCCGCTGATCCGACCCGACCCGACCCGAAAACCCGATCCGAATGGATCCAATCAGATCCGAACCTATCCGATCCGGAGTAGCTCTTATTGATATTTCTACTTTTCCCTGTGGTATAGTCCTCTTGAGCTTTGAATATGCATCGATTTTTGGTTCAACGACTAAAATAATTTTCAAAAACGAATGGACGGCTTGGATAAACCACATGCATTCAAGGTGGGCCCCAACAATACTTATTGTGTACAATAAGAAACTGTTCGTTAGTGTACCGCACACAGCTATGTACAGCTGTCTTACCAAGGGAGAAAATGACCACTGTAGACAAAACCTTTTACCCAGCGGTTTTTATGAAAGAATACAAACTTAAGTGACCAGCTTAGACTAGCACGTGCGGACAGCGACTTTGAGGACGAAACTACCCCTCCTTTTCACTGCGAAGACGAGCGCTGACGCTCCTCCAACTGACAGTTGTACGAACGGCTTAAAAGAGATCAAAGTTACATGGCCCCACAGCTATGTATTTATTATATCCACAACGTTCATCCATATTTCGAGATCATTTCGGAGCATTATCCAAAAAAAGAAAATCATATCCAATGATCAACTGGGCCACACCACACAGAGCAGCGGAAAATTGATTTTCATCGTTAAAACTTTTGTAGGGCCCACCATAACAATTATTTTCCATCCAATCTATTCATAAGGCCACAAAGACCTGGATGAAGAGGACAAACGATTTTCGTAATGATCCAAAACTTGTGTGGCCCCTAAAAGGGTTTCAACGGTGGACGTTCAAGTAGAATGGTAATGGCGTGTGGACAGGGATACGGATATAGCTACGGTTATAATCCGTAGCTATAGCAGTAAATCGGCGATCAATGCCAGATTTCAGGATTCCACCGCAAGTTGCTGTCCCTATCGGGGATTAATCCTGAACCTCGCGATTCCACCCCCGATCTATGGCTACGGATTATAACCGTAGCTATAGCCGTATCCCAACACGGCGATTAATCGTGAACCTTGCGATTCCACCCCCGATTTATGGCTACGGATTATAACCGTAGCTATAACCGTAGCTATAGCCGTATCCCAACACACTTTCTTTCTTTCTTGGCTTTTTTTTTTTTTTTTTACATGGAGAATTTTATTCTACCTACATTTTTTTTTCTAACACATATTTATATAAATATGTAAATATAAGCATATAAAAAAAATCTATTTTTTTTCATTTCTTTCTTTATTCATGTAATAAGAATATTTTCTAAACCAAAATTAGTTACTGACGTACCATATATAATTTTAGGGCTAAAAGTTGGGCGGGCTCAACCCGACCAACCTGTGACTGACCCGACATTGGGTTGGGCTTGGTCAAGATGTATCGAGTTTGGTTTGGGGTTGGGCCATACAAACAGCAACTCAATAAAACTTGGGTTGAGCTTGGGTTGAAGTCTTGGGAATTGCCAGGAAATGCATGAAAATGATTATGAAATGAAGGAAAATGACCTTGAAATGCATGTAAATGACCATGAAATGTATGGAAATGACCGTGAAATGAAATGGAATCGCTAGGATAGACCGTGAAATGCATGGAAATGACCATGAAGTGAAAGGAAATGACCGTGAAATGCATGAAAATGACCGTAAAATGAAACGAAATCGCCGGGATTGATCGTGAAATGCATGGAAATGACCGTGAAATGAAACCAAATCGCGGGATTAACCGTGAAATGCATGGAAATGACCGTGAAATGAAACGGAATCGCCAGGATTGCCCGTGAAATGCATGGAAATGACCGTGAAGTGAAGGAATGGAAATGACCGTGAATCAAAACGGAATCGCCAGGATTGACCGTGAAATGCATGGAAATGACCGTGAAGTGAAGGAAATTGACCGTGAAATGCATGGAAATGACCGTGAAGCAAAACGGAATCGCCAGGATTGACCGTTAAATGCATAAAAATGATCGTGAAGTGAAGCGAATTGACCGTGAGTGGGGGAAGCTAGAAATTCAGCGAGGCAACCTAAAAATTGAGTGAGGCAACCTACGAATTGAGCAAGGAACCCTAGATATTGAGCGAGGCAACCTACGAATTGAGTGAGGGAACATAGGATTTGAGCAAGGGACACTAGAAATTCAACAAGGCAACCTAAAAATTGAGCAAGGAAACCTAGGAATTAAGTGAGGGAAGCTAGGAATTGAGCGAGGCAACCTAAAATTGAGCGAAGCAACCTACGAATTAAGCGAGGAAAGTTAGAAATTGAGCGAAGCAACCTACGAATTAAGCGAGGAAAGTTAGAAATTGAGCGAGGCAACCTACGAATTGAGCTAGGGAACATAGGATTTGAGCGAGGGAAGCTAGAAATTCAGCGCGGCAACCTAAAAATTAAGCGAGGCAACCTAAAAATTGAGCAAAGGAAGCTAGAAATTGAGCAAGGCAACCTACGAATTGAGCGAGGGAAGCTAAAAATTCAGCGAGGAAACCTAGGAAATGAGCAAGGGAACATAGGATTTGAGCAAGGGAAGCTAGAAATTCAGTGAGGGAACTTACGGATTGAGCGAGGGAAGTTAGAAATTGAGCGAGGGAACTTACGGATTGAGCAAGGCAACCTAAGAATTGAGCGAGGGAAGCTAGGAATTGAGCGAGGGAACCACGAATTGAGAGAGGGAAGCTAGGAATTATGCGGGGCAACCTAGAAATAGAGCAAGAGAACATAGGAATTGAGCGAGGGAACCTAGGAATTAAGTGAGGGAAGCTAGAAATTGAGCAAGGCAACGTACAAATTAAGCGAGGCAACCTAGGAAATGAGAGAGGAAACCCGGTCGACTCCGCAAATGGCATTCACACCCCAAACATTTGAGATCGTTTTTTATTCCTCTAATAATTGAAACTGGAGAAACAAGTTTTTAAAATAATGCAAAAATCAACTTTGGTGTATGTGAAATCTTTTCGTATTTCAATTTTTGACTTAAAAGTCAAGGACTATTGATAAGCATAAATGTTGGGAGTTTTGACATTTTGAATGATTTACAAGGAATTATGCTTGAAGTGGCTTGTGGCTGCTACAACTGATAAGAAAAGGATAGCTTGATCCTGGGATTTAGGAGCAAGGGTTGTTGAATGTTATCGTTGAGTTAAGAAATCCTGTAGTTAGCCCTAGTGAATGGGTTAGTAGTATGAGTTTTGTGTTTCACTTGCCTAAAACCTCAAGAAAATCAATTCTTTTTTATATTATTTACACTGCTACAAATTAGCATGTTGATTTTTTGCTTTCACATGTGTGCCTCTTCGAGATGCAACTGTGTCAGAACTGGAAGATTTAAGTTCTCATTTTATTGGTGGCTTATGCATGATGTGAGTGAGGTCAAACAAATGAGTATGGATTAAGACTTACCGAGGATTCTTTTCTTATTCCAGGCTTCTTATGTCACCTAGTACTCCTCTTTTTCTTATCTGGAAATGGAGTTAAACAAGTCAATCAAGTTCAACTAAAGTGGATCGAACAAGCCAATTGTGGCTAGCTCGGATCAGGCCGCTCCTTAATTCAAGTGGTTAGTTGAGATTCCCATGAAATTTTTGAAAGTTATGTGTCTCTCTCAACTGCTGTAAATTTGCTGTGGGAGTTAGGGAGAGAGGGTTTAAAGGTTTATATATACCCTGCAACTTAGTTCAGTTAGCCCCAGGTACCACTTATTAGCTGAGATGGCCCTTTGGGCCCATATATGGTAAATCGGGCTACCCTGATGGCCCCTGGCCCATCTGAGTTATGAAATGGGTGCCCCATGGTCAGATAAGGGACTGTCCAATGTTTAAACTCAAACGGATATGGGGATTTATCGCAATATTCCGATTTGCAATTAATGGTTACCGTTCCTAAAGCCAACGTAGAAAACGAGTGAAGCAACCTATAAATTGAGCGAGTCAACCTAGAAATTCAGCGAGGCAACTTATGAATTGAGCAAGGCAACGTAGGAATTGAGCGAGGGAAGCTAAAAATTGAGTGAGGGAACCTAGCAATTGAGCGAGGCAACCTATGAATTGAGCGAGACAACGTAGGAATTGAGCAAGAGAACCTAGAAATTGAGTGAGGGAACCTAGTAATTGAGCAAGGCAACCTACAAATTGAGCGAGGCAACGTAGAAATTGAGCAAGACAACATAGGAATTGAGCGAGGGTAAGTATAAGGTGAGATAGGGAAACTTGAAATTAGGCAGGGCAAACTAGAAGTTGAACAAAACAAGCATGAAAGTTGAGTGACGGAAACATTTACACGTTATGAAATTTAATTGTAAATTTTCTGAAGTACAAATTGTGCGGGGTACATACAACACTATATATAATACAATATTCCTCAAAATTATCATTTTCATCTCATGCCTACAACAAGTATCATTTACAGGTTACAGACAAACAATCATACGCTATCGACTTCCTCCAATGCATAGTGAATTTTTGCATATCTGTTCCCTCCAAGGTACGACCGCTGCACAGTATATCGATGAATTTCATTACAAATATGCCACAGTCAAAACCGTTGCATTGCTTTGGCACAGATTTCATGGATTTGGCAGTCCAAGTCTTCCCTTCATGCGCGGTGACGTCTCCGATGGCATGGAAGAGAATCGGGAGCGCCTCCGTCATCAAATTGATCATCTGCTTATACTTTAGGAGAGCATTTGACACTAAGCTATCGATAATAATGATCTCTCGTTGTCTTGGATATAGGACCATCAAGAACCAATGAGAGTTATCATGGTTGACGGGTACATAAACCTGTCCATGTTTAAGAAGTAGGCTATCAGTTAAAAAACATGATCAAAGAACACATTAAGACCTTTTTTGATGTTATGTGATGAATAAATTACCCGTTCACTATACCAAATCTCCTTAGCGTGTGATTTACCCCGCTGCTTGGCAATTGCGATGACATTGTTCATCATGCCTACCAACTTTGCACGTTCCGAAGCAGACTTCGAGTCCCGATACGCCCTTAGAGTCGGCATACTAGTTTGAAGGCATGGCTGTAACAAAAATCAAAGATCAATACAAGTAGAAAAACATGAATTAATTGAAAAAATAGGTTAGCGATACTCCGAACTAAATATTTACCATAAAATAAGTGGGACAGAACTTGCAATCTTGGGGATATGCAATTGCACAATCAGACTGCCTTTCCTCTAGGAAGTCAACATATTTGTCGATAGCCTACTCCACAAGATAATATGATTCAGCAATAATCGATTAAAAGATATAACTATATGAAAGTCAATGTATATAGACACTCTCATACGAATGCTTACCACACTATCAACCCACGCATCATCTACCCATATAGACTTGAACCATGAAGCCTCTCCCGTCTCCTTATTTGCTTCATAGTATTTTTCTACCTCTTTGAGTTCATCCGTTGATAGCATCCTGAATGGATCCATCTGTAGATGAAATGGTATCGGAGATGTAGGAAAGTTTACGGCTTCCTCAGGTCGCCTCACCACGTTCGGGGTTGTATTGATCGAAGACAGGGACAAGAATGGAGAAACCATATAATAAGATGGCTTAAGTACCCTTTTAGTTCTCCTTACATAAATAGGAGGAGAAATGGGTGCTTCATCCAATAGATTATGCTCCGCCATACCATACGATTGCACCTCCAACTCCACATTTCCCTGTTCTTTTTCTTCCATATCCTCAACTTTGACTTTCTTTTTCAACTCCTCGTCCTCATCCCTCATAAACTGTCCTCTCTGTATATAGAAATATTCCTTCTCCTTCTTTAAGGCCTCCCTCTCTTTTGCTAAGTTTTCAGTTTCTCTCAATAACTCACACATCCGCCTATTCAACTCCTCGTTCATGATGAAAAATAATTCCTTCTCTTTCTTCAACTGCACTCTCTCATTTAGATCTACTCTCTCCATCTTTAACAATTCTTTCTCTTTCAACAACGCCTCCCTCTCATCAAGCCTCTCTTCTCTCTTTCTCAACTCTTCCTTCTCTTTCCTTAGCTCATCCCTCTCCTTCTTCAACTCCTCTCTCTCCTTCTTCAACTCATCTATCCCAACCCTAAAATCATCCATCAAAAGAGATGGTTTCATAATATTCCCCCCTGATCCCTCTCCCTGTACGCCTTTTTCATCACTTTCCGCTGATCCCCCCTCACCCTCGTCATCATTCTCGTTACCCTCATCGCTTAATTCCTGAGTTTCGATGACCTTCAAAATGTATCAATGCACATATAAGAGTCGAAAAACTTTTAATGGTGAATTAAACAACATTTCATTTTAATTAAACGCTTATGATATCTCACCTGAAAACTATCACGGAGCAAGCGAACGGCGTCCATTTCCCATTCTCGTAGGGTGGGTTCCAAGTTCTTTATTAAGATAGTCTGCAAAAGAACCCAGATTGATGTTAATATACGGAGTGTAAGTGTCAAATCAAGCAAAGTGAACGGCCGAGAAATACATATACTTACAGCTTCACTCTCAAAAATTGCATATATTTTGTTGTACCTCCAACCCTTCCAACCTCGATATTGAATGAAGCGTGGAATTTGCGAGGGAACAAATGAAATAACACACTCTTGTAGGGCCGGTAATCTCTCTACAGCCCATATCTGTTTTAAAGAAATTGCATGAGGATAAAAATCCACAATTGAATATAATCATGTAGAATAAATAAAGAGTTCTTACCTGCAGAGGAAAGACACAACCATATACATTGTAGCGAACCGCACCTGATGCCATCACAGCAGCTGCGACCCCTTGCGACATTGTATTGTAGGCCAAACTACCCCAAGGATAGCTATAGAAATCCTCTATGGAGTCTACTAGGTACATATAATCCATGTTACACATAGTTTTCGATTCGGTTCCCCTAACAAAATACTCTACACACATAAGTAGAGCAACCTTCACTACATCCTCGTGCTTATTGGTATCAACTAATTTATTAAACACATCTAATAAATGCTTCTTAATAACTGGATATTCTCTGAAGTATTTGTCCATTAATGTACTACTGATGGGACGCTTTTCTGGTATTGTAAGCTCCCCAGTCTTAAGCCCTGTTATGAGGGCGAAGTCCATCTCCGTGAATTGCAACCGTGTCCCCCGTATCTCAAATATAAGATCCCCTTTATATCTTACAAGAAGAAGGTGAAATAGAGCCCCTATAAATCGAAAGGATGAGAGGTGCAATAAGAAGGAAAATGGAGATTGCTTGAATAGGCTTAGCCGAGTATCATGCTTCTCTAATCCACCCTTCACCGTGTCGAACCACCATCTCAATGAACACTTAGAGGATGGGTTTGGGAATTGAGAACAAGAATCGTCACCTACAAACATGTAATTGAAAATATATTAATAGCAAATTTCACTACTTAAAGAATCATAACGTAAAAAATTAAACATAGTTGAAATCGAGCGAAGCAAACTAAAAATTGAGCGAGACAAATTCCAAAATGAGTGAGGGAAACTTGAAATTCAACAAGGCAAACATTAAATTTAGCGAGGCAAGATGAAACCGAGCTAGGCAACCTAAAAAATTGAGCAAGGCAAGGTGAAATTGAGCGGAAAACCTAGAAATTAAGCGAGGCAACTAAGAAATTCAGCGACGGAACCGAGACAATGAGCGAGGGAACCTAGAATTTGAGCGCGGCTACCTATCAATTAAGCGAGGCAACCTAGGAATTGAGCGAGGGGAGTTAGAAATTGAGCGAGGGAATCTAGGAATTGAGCGAGGCAACGTAGGAATTGAGCGAGTGAAGCTAGAAATTGAGCGAGAGAAGATAGAAGGATCCTAGAAATTGAGCAAGGCAACGTAGTAATTGAGCAAGGCAATGTAAGAATTCAATGAAGGAAGGTAGAAATTAAGCGAGGGAAGCTAGAAATTCAGCGAGGCAACCTAGGATTTGAGCGAGGGAACTTAGAAATTGAGCAAGACAACCTATAAATTGAGCGAGGCAACGTAGGAATTCAGCGAGGTAACCTAGGAATTGAACGAAGGAACCTAGAAATTGAGCGAGACAACTTAGGAAATTGAGCGAGGCAACGTAGGAATTCAACGAGGTAACCTAGGAATTGAGTAAGGGAAGGTAGAAGGAACCTACGAATTGAGCGAGGCAACGTAAGAATTCAGCGAAGGAAGGTAAAAATTGAGCGAGGGAAGCTAGAAATTGAGCGAGGGAACATAGGAATTCAACGAGGTAACCTAGGAATTAAGCGAGGGAAGGTAGAAATTGAGCGAGGGAAGCTAGAAATTGAGCGAGGCAACCTAAGAGTTGAGCGAGGCAACCTAGCATTTGAGCGAGGGAAGGTAGAAATTGAGCGAGGAAAGGTAGAAATTGAGCAAGGCAATGTAGGAATTGAGCGAGGCAATATAGGAATCCAGCGAGGTAACCTAGGAATTGAGTGAAGGAAGGTAGAAATTGAGCGAGGGAACCTAGGAATTGACCGAGGCAAGGTAGGAATTGAGCGAGGCAACGAAGGAATTCAGTGAAGTAACCTAGGAATTGAGCGAGGGAAGTTAGAAATTGAGCAAGGGAAGCTAGAAAATGAGCGAGACAACTTATCAATTGAGAGAGGGAAGCTAGGAATTGAGCGAGGGAAGCTAGAAATTAAACAAGGGAACATAGTAATTGAGCGAGGCAACGTAGGAATTGAGCGAATCAACGTAGGAATTCAGCGAGGTAACCTAGGAATTGAGCGAGGGAACCTAAAAATTGAGCGAGGCAACGTAGGAATTGAGCGAGGCAACCTAGGATTTGAGCGAGGAAAGCTAGAAATTGAGCGAGGGAAACTAGAAATTGAGCGAGGCAACCTAGGAATTTAGCGAGGGAACCTAGGAATTGAGTGAGGTAACGTAGAAATTTAGTGAGGGAACCTAGAAATTCAGCGAGACAACCTAGGATTTGAGCGAGGGAAGCTACAAATTGAGCGAGGGAACCTAGAAATTGAGCGAGGCAACCTAGGATTTGAACGAGGTAACCTAGGAATTGAGCGAGGCAACATAGGGATTGAGCGAGGGAACCTACAAATTGAGTGAGGCAATGTAGAAATTCAGCTAGGAATCCTAGGAATTGAGCGAGGGAAGCTAGAAATTGGGCGAGGGAACCTAGGATTTGAGCGAGACAACCTAGAAATTGAGCGATGGAACGTAGGGATTGAGCGAGGGAAACTAGGAATTGAGCGAGGCAACGTAGAAATTCAACGAAGAATCCTACGAATTGAGCAAGGCAACGTAGGAATTCAGCGAGGCAATGTAGGATTTGAGCAAGGCAACCGAGGGAACTTAGGAATTGATGAGGAAAGCTACAAATTAAGCAAGGGAACCTAGAAATTAAGCGAGGCAACCTAGGAATTGAGCGAGGCAATGTAAAAATTGGAGCGAGGCAACCTAGGAATTGAGCGAAGGAACCTAGAAATTGAGCGACGGAACCTAGAAATTCAGCGAGGAAACCTAGGATTTGATCGAGGCAACCTAGGAATTCAGTGAGGGAAATTAGAAATTGAGCAAGAGAAGCTAGAATTTGAGTGAGGGAACCTAGAAATTCAGCGAGGCAACCTATAAATTGAGCGAGGCAACTTAGGAATTGAGCTACGCAACGTGAGAATTCAGCGAGGAAACCTAAGAATTGAGCTAGGGCAGTTAGAGGAAGATAGAAATTAAGCGAAGGAGGCTAGAAATTGAGAGAGGGAGGCTAGAAATTGAGTGAGGCAACCTAGGAATTGAGCGAGGCAACAAGAAAATTTAGCGAAGAAACCTAGGAATTGAGCTAGGGAAGCTAGAAGAAGCTAGAAATTGAGAGAGGGAACCTATAAATTGAATAAGGCAACCTAGGAATTAAGCGAGGGAAGCTAGAAATTGAGCGAGGCAACCTAAAAATTGAGCGAAGTAACCTAAAAATTGAGCGAAGGAACGTGAAAATTCAGCGAGGCAACCTAAGAATTGAGCGAGGGAAGCTAGAAATTGAGCGAAGGAACCTATAAATTCAGCGATGCAACGTATAAATTTAGCAAGGCAACTAATAGATTGAGTGCTAGTTAAATCATCAACAAAGATGAGAATGACTTTATTTTGAGAGACTATCTATCCTCTCATAGATAAAGGAATAGATAAAACAAAGAAGATCTTTATATCTTTTCTCATAGATATAATATAGAAGAGAGATCCGTCTCATTTTTTATCAGGAGAGATCTCTCTTTTTTGAGGGCTTAGGATTCAACGATTTTTAAGAGCAAGACAGAGAAAAGAAGTGTTGAGATAATACATTTCATCCTAATTTCATCTACTGAAAAAGGGGGCCCTCTTGATCACCTGAATAGATTTGTAGGCAGAATTAGCATAATTATGACCGTGAGGATTGAGCTGCCAAATGAGATTATCCTCATTCCTCAGTTGGGGTTCTGGAAGATAACATTTATGCAGTAAAAAAAGTCTTCTGAATTCAGCGAGGGAAGCTACAAATTGAGTAAGGGAACCTAGGAATTGAGCAAGGCAACGTAAAAATTCAACGAGGCAACCGACAAATTGAGCAAGGGAATCATGAATTTGAGCGAGGCAAGCTTGAAATTGGGTGAGGCTAACATGAATTGGAATGAACTTTAAATTTAATTGACCTAACCTAACAATTTTCTCTTTGGTGAATTTGACCAAGTAGTTAATGAAATTGACCGAGATTTACATGAAATTCTCTTCGGTGAATTTGACCGAGCAATTAATGAAATTGACCGAGTGGTTCATAAAATCTTTCATTACATTACGTGAATCCGTGGAAGTTTCTCATCATATTTTTATGATATCTCCGTCAAATTTATGAATTGCTCGGGGAATTTCACCAATCGTGACCCGAGAAGTAGGTCAAATGGACCAAAACCTCTCACAATTTGGATTTATAGTTTGCTCAGTACGCACTTATAGTGCTGAGTTAACTGAGTTGGGCACACCCAGGTCCATAGCTCAATTGGCAGACTGAGTGGAGATACCTCATGTCAAACACTTGAAGTCTTGGTATTGATCCCTAGCAGGGGTGGCTAACATGGAGTGTGTGTACTGACATGGGTGTGTACTAACAAGCTAACCCAATAAAATAAAATAAAATAAAAATTAATAATAAATATTTTTTAAAAAAATTATATAAACTGAGTTGGGCCCGCCTTGAATGTATGTGGACTATCCACGACGTTCATCCGTTTTTCCATCTAAAGTAAGGGTTTTAGCCCAAAATGTTGGCATATCGAAATATCAAGTGAATCACAGCACAAGAAACAGTGGTTCCACCGTAGAAACCTTGTTATGCCCCACAATGATGTTTTACTTGTAATGCATCATATTCATATGATGATTTTTGCATGGATGTACCGAAAACTAAGATTCGAGCTTCATCCAACAGTTCAATGGCCCACAAAAAATTTACACCGTTTAGGTAAATGTACTCCATAATACCTGTAGTGCGTACTTTCTTCCGTGGAGGGACCATTTTCAGCAAAACGAGATAACGCTGCTGAATAGGGACGGTGGGATCCAGCTAAAGCGTGGTGCGATCCAAGCAGCAGATGTAGTGCAGTAGTTTTCGTCCTCCTGTTTTTCGAAAATGGAGCGAGGGAAGGGTAGGGAGAGGAAAAGCAACGGCAGTAAAAAGGAGGGGCAGTTTCGTCCTCAAACTTACTGTCCGCACGTGCTAGTCTAAGTTGGTAACTTAAGTTTGTATTCCTTCATAAAAACCGCTGGGTAAAAGGTTATATCTACAGTGGTCATTTTCTCTTACCAAGGCGAGTGGTTGGAACTTGGAAAGTGAAAACGACTCCCCTGCCACCAGCTAATGGTCGGCGATCGATGCTCTGTGGGCCCACTATGATGTATTTGTTTCATCAATGCCGTTCAATTATATCTCTAGATACTTATATGTTATTACACAAAAAATGAGGTATATCCCAATCTCAAGTGGACCACATTATAGGAAACAGTGTTGAATGTATGTCAACCATTAAAAAAAATTTGGGGCCCATAAAAGTATTGGATCAAGCTGATCTTTGGTTTTTCCCTTCATCTGGATCTTTATGACCTAATCAACAGATTGGATGTCAAATAAACAGTAAAGTGGGCCTTAGTATGATTTAAATGATGGATATCCAATTACTGTTGTTTCCCTGTGGTGTCGTCCACCTGAGATTTATCTCCTATGATAATTTAGTTAAAGCACTAAAATTATCTTTAAAAAAGGATGAACGGAAGGGATGAGATACATACATCATGATGGGCCCCACAGATCACCGACCACTGGCCACGGTGCCGGTGTCAGGGGGAGTAGCCCATCCGTCCCGTCTTCAGCACGTTGGCGCTCCTCGAGCTGCGAGTTGTACGAACGGTTCAAAGGTGATCAAAGTTATATGGCCCTACAGTGATGTATTTATTATATCTACACCGCTGATACATTTTTAGAGATCATTTTAGAGCATTATCCAAAAAAATGGATCATATCCAAAGATCATCTGGACCACACCATAAATAGCAACAGATAATGATTTTCAGTGTGGTCCCACTACTTTTTCCAGTGTGGTCCACTTGATAGTCGGATCTATCTTATTTTTTGTCTTAAGCCTTAACACTAGCTCGCCAAATGGATGGACGGTTTGGATATAACACATATTTCATGATCAGACCTACATAACTAAATATATCTATTCGTGGGCAACAAGTTTCCGTAGCTACCGTGCAAAGCACGTTCGCCTGCCGCAGAGCCTCGTGCTCCGAGACGTACGAACGGCTCACTGGTATCAATCTCATATGGGCCCCACAATGATGTATTTATTATATCCATGCCGTTCATCCATTTTGCAGGATTATTTTAAATCATTTGAAAAAAAAAAATATTTAAAACTAAAATGACCACACCAAACATAGTAATGGGATAATGATTTTCATCATTTTTAACCATTCGAATCGCACCTAACCCGACTCGGTTTTTCTGAACGAGTCGAATACGGTTCGGGTCAGACCAACCGTGTGTCGGGTCGGATTGAGTCCTATGTTCTGGACTCGGTCCCGGATCGGAACGGATTCGGGTCAGCTCAGTTAAATTTCGGACAGGCTCGGGTTAGCCCTAATCCGATCCGACTCGGACCGATGCCCACCTCTAATGACGATCGAGTGTCTTTAATCCTACTGTAAAGAAGACCGGTGTCACCATCGGTTCAACTAAATTTATAGATGATTTCTCAGATTGCATGACGTAATCTTTTACACATTTTTAGTTCGATCGGTGGATGTGAGTTGGTTCCTTCGGTTCAACTAAATGTCTCATCGGTCCGACCAACTGTAGATATCTCACCCAGGCTAGAGAAAGCAAGGACGTTCCTCAGAAGGAAGTCCGGTTGGGGAAACCCCAACTATTCCCTAATCCTAACCCTAACCTACTCTAACCATTCCCTAAACCCTCACCCTAGCCTAAATCCCAACCTAAGCCCTAACCACCACCCAAGCCAGTGTATAACTGAAAATCGATCCAATTCCCAAAAACACACCCAACCATTTTGAGTCGAACATCCGAAAACAAGCTTTGGGCCGACCCAAGATCCCGAAGCAAGCCCACTAGCAAAAGCCCAGAGGGAACCTAGCCCGGGCGATAGTCTGACTACCACGAGTAGAGCTGGGCATCGAACCGAGTCGGATCGGATTTGGTCCAACTCGGTACGGTCCGAAAGATGCCTGGACTGATCCGAACCCGACCCGATCCGCGACCGAGTCCAGAACACCTTACTCGAACAGATCCATTACATGCTTGGCCTGACCCGAACCGATTCCGACTCGGTCAAGGAAATCGAGTTGGATCGGATTGGCTAAGGATCGAATTTTTCAATGGTGAAAATCATTATCCTCACTACTATTTTCGGTGTGGTCTATTTGAGCTTTAAATATGATTCATTTTTTTTCTAAATGCTTTAAAATGATCACAAAAAATGGATAAACGGTATGGATATATTAAATACATCGTTGTGGGGCCCATGTAACGTGGATCTTATTTGAGCCGTTCGTACAACTCGGAGCTCGAGAATACAGCTGGCCTGTATTGACATGCACGGCATGCTAGCAGGGGTGCGGATTTCTTGTGAAAGCGTTTCGCATAAAGTTCGTGTGTTGGGATCGTAGGTGGGGCCCACCGTGATGTTTTTCAGGAATCCACTCCGTTCATCCATTTTTTGAGATCATTTTAGAACATAAGACCAAAAGTGAGCAGGATCCAAGACTTAAGTTGGCTGTATTAAAGGAAAAGGTGGTTAGGTAAATTCCTACCGTTGAAACCTCCCTGGGTTCGACGGTGATGTTTACATGACATCCATACCGTTAATAACGTCATTCCTACTAGGATGAACTGAAAAAATAAATATTAGCATGATTCAAAAAGTCTGTGGCCCCACGAATATTTCAACTGTGGACGTTCAATTATCACTTTTTCGCCCCACTTGAGCATTGGATACGATTCATTTTTAGCCTAATGTACTGAAATGAACTCACAAAACGTATGGACGGGGAGGATTTCGCACAAACATCGTAATGGGTCCCACATGGGTTCCCAGCGTAGGAACTTCTTTTCGCAGGAAATCCGCATCCGTCTTGGCACGACACGTACCTACAGCTAGCTATAGCTAGCTTGTGTGGTACACGGAAACGGATTGGCTACTCCCCCTGCCACCAGCCCCGTGGCTAGTGGTCGGTGCTCTGTGGGCCCCAACATGATGTATGTGTTTCATCCATTCCGTTCATCCATTTTTAAAGATCATTTTAGTGCTTGATCCCAAAATTGAGAGATATATAAATCTCAGGTGGACCACACCACATGAAAACAATAGTTATTGGATATCCACCATTAAAATCCTCCTAAGGCCTACTGTATTGTTTATTTGACATCCAATTTGTTGATTAGGTCATACAGGCTTAGATAAAGGGAAAAAATAAAAATTAGCTTGATCCAAAACTTTTATGGCCCCCAAAATGTTTTAAATGGTCGATGCTCATTCAAAACTGTTTCCTTTAATGTGGTCCACTTGAGATTGAGATATACCTCATCTTTAGTCTCAGGCCTTAAAATGATCTTTAAAAATATTATTAAATTAATGTGTGTCTATAAAATTTGAAATATTAACATATAACTATTTTAACAATAAGTTTCCATACACCCAATGAATAATTTCTAACCTAACGTTTTTATCCCACATCCACCTTGTCCAATAGTTTGGCCCTACCGTGGAGATCACCTTCTGCAAAATTCATCCAAGCCATTCATCAATGAACTACACTATAGAAAATAATGTATGGTTACTGATAATAGTAAAAAAGAAATATAGTTCACTGGATGAGTATTTATTTTCTATTTTTTTTATAAGGTGATCTCCGTGATAATTCCAACATATTAGAGTGACTTGGATGTCACACAAGCATAAAAGGTTGGAAGTTATTGGCTGGGTGGACTGTAACTTGTTGTGTTAAAGACCTTCTCTACTAAGGTCTATGGAAGCAGAGTGCGTACTGCCCCAAGACCAGAATCCGTCCACTCAGGGCTCCTTGGAGCCCACCGTGATGTATGGTTTTTTTCCATGACGTCCATCTATTTTTTCAGACTACTTAAAAGGTATAAACCCAAAAACTAGCTAGGTAGATCCAAGGCTCAAGTGGACCACACAGTAGGGATTGAACTCACACCATTGAAAGCTTCTTGTGAGCCACAGAAATTTTGGATCAAACTGATATCTTAAAAAAAAAAAAAAAAAAAAAACACGCACACACACCACCATACACTCACGCCATGGTGGGATTTCACCACCTATGGGTACTCAAACCCTCAACCAGGTGTTGAAACTTCTTGTGAGCCGCAGAAATTTTGGATCAAACTGATATCTAGTGCTTTCCCTTCATCCATATCTATATGACCTTATGAACATAAACATCAAAGGTGCGGCCGGGATGAATTGATCCTTGGATCACTCTCACACATTATACGTACTCTCTCTATCACTCTTTCAACAACTTAGAGAATCATCTTATTATTATCATTATCCAATACTTATCCTAAAGAAATAAGTGTCAACTAATCAATCCTGGTCTGCCGATATTCAACTCTTAAATAGACCCATATCATCAAATTCCATGTTCTCACATCTTTTGGGGATTTTTCTTATAAAAACTTCAACTTGAATAAAATCAAATTTTAATTATTAAATTAATGTGTGTGTATAACATTAGAAATATTAACATATAACTATTTCAACAATAAGTTTCCATACACCCAATGGATAATTTCCAACCTATTGTGTTTATCGGACATCCACCTCGTCTAATTGTTTGGCCCGACCACGGAGATCACCTTCTGTAAAAGTCATCCAAGCCATTCATCAATGAGCTACACTGTTGAAAATAATGTATGGTTACTGATAAACAACAACCTGTTTGTGTGGCCCATCTGTCGAGGTGGATGGTGCTGATTTTTATGCAAGGTAATCCTAATGATGAGCCACATATTGGACGGGTTGGATGTTGCGTATACATGCCATGGTGCAAGTTATTTGCTGGGTAGACAGTAAATTATGGTCCAACTAATTGGATGCTAGCATCCGTCTATAGACACTCTTATAGATGGTTCAGTACGGTAAAACAGCAAAACTAAGCAAATGCATAGTTGTGATTGTAAGTGTTTGTATGGTAGTGGAGTTAATGATTTCCATTAATAGTTCACTTGTTTACTTATATTAAACTATTAAAATGAGTGAACAGTTTGATGGCTAAATAGTGTTGAAACAACTTGAAATTAGTCGTCTTTAAAATCTTATTGAGTTAGCTTTCCAATAAGGCCAAGATAATGCAATTTTAACACCGTAACAAGAATAAAAGATAATTTTGTTATTTTAATAATTTTTTGAAATAAATTATTATGACTAAAAGTTATGATGCGGAATGAAGCATCTATATTAAGTTTGTGCATTATTATACTTTTATTATATTGTAATTTGATAGTTGATTGATTTTTTAAAATTGAAATTTTACTTCTCTTTGTGAAAGAAGAGGGAGAGAGAGAGAGACGTGTTCCCATCACTGGATACATGGGAGAGAACTTAATGCTGCGAGTGCATGGATAAAGAGAAGAGTCCATCGCATTTGGTTTTAAAAAGTAGCCCTTAAATCTGCAAGTAAAGAGAAATCTCTAAAAAAAGAAGAAATTAAAAAAAATATTACAGAGTCTATTTACAAAGCCTTCTCATGTAACTTATGCAAGTCATAAACCCTAAATTAATAATTTTTTCAAAATGGTAATTTTTTTCTAAAATAATAATTACTAAAAGTAGTAGACAACTTCTAAATTAACTAAAACTCTTTCTCATAACTCAAACAATAACTTTAAGCTATTATAAAATTCTCCAAATCTTATATTATACTAAAAATAGCAAAAAACAATAGCTTACTAAAAATAGTAAATTCTTGACTTTAAACTGAAAATTAACTCATAAAATGACTTATTTTTAGAGGGTTGCCTTGTACATATTTTACTATTGTTTGGTCTGCCTAAATCGTGTATGAGGCTGATTTTTGTGCCCTGCCTAACATGGAGTAAGGCATCTTGTGGTTAGGGTGGATTTGACATAAATATCACGGTGGGGCCCACTGAGCCATTGTCCCCTTTCCTCACATGCCGACCCTAACTTCGGTTAAAAAATCAAATTGAAAATACTCCAATGATGATTGCATAAATTAATAAGATAGCTTATTAAGAACTTTAATTTTTGAAAAAGGTATTGGAATGTAAATTCTATATTAAATAGGTCGATTTAGCATCTTGTTACATGAAAAAATCAATTTGCGTTGAGCCTAGCCCCAGGCACTAAGAGGCTAACCGAGCCCATCACAGCCCCTATAAAAGAACGCTGTGTGAATGTAATTCCTTAACCGAGATAGTGCATATTCATTCACCCATTTCCTTTTCTTTTATTTTTATTTTTATTTTTTTGAGAGAACCAAATTTTTATTAAAAAACAGCAACTACAATACAAAGACGACAAGATGACGACCCGATTACATCCTAAGAAAATCAAAATTACAACCCTTGAGTTTAGAAACACAAGAGGCCCATTCGTCTGCAAGTAACCTAGCCCTTTGGAAAGACGACTCCGCTGACTTACTTTCATTCATGAAATGTCCCACATTTCTTTCTTCTCAAACTACTAACTAAACTGCATGCAAAGCCATTCTCCACAGCAATGTCATAACCCTTCCGAGGCTTACACCATACCAAGCAAGCTAAAGATCATCCATCAACTTTAGAAAAGATTAAGAGACTTTAAAACAGGTCAGGAAATCTGGCCAAATAGACCTTGTATATTGGCAATGGACAAATAAATGACCAACTGATTTCTCATTGTTCATGCAACATAGGCATATATTTGAAATAATCATTGATCTTTTCGGAAGATTGTTGATAGTTAAGACCATCTTTCTTTCCACTAACCACCCCAAAGCCACTATCTTTAGAGGGAATAAAAAGACGGAACTAAGGAGCTAGACTTATCAACTCTCCAAACCATCTATCCGACAAAGATAGATACCGTCCAAAAGCTCCACAAATTATTCACCAACCTCTTTATCTGAAAGGAATCGCCTACATGGGGTTTAAACATTACTCCACCACAATCGCCTACATGCCTAAAGAACATTACTACACCACAGTCACCAATTCAATTCCCAGCTCTCTCCATTACCTCTACCCCTAAAAAATCATTCAAAGAAGCAGCTATTGCAGAGCTCAATACTCAACAGCAATCACCTCATTCCCAATAATAAAAAAGGAGGCCTGCCACAACCACGAGAATCCAAGATGAGACGGTAGATTCAAGGGAAATTAAATTTGAAAGGGGAGTTCCCCACCCAACCATTATCCCAAAATTGGATTTATTTTTATTTTTTATTTTTCCCTGAGGAGAAACGGACTCCTCCCATATTGCCATAGACATTCAATAACTAGAAGATTACAGTCGTCCACACCAACTTATTTTTAAGCACACGTAATTTTCCTCATATAACTCCCTTCTAAAGTGTCACCCAAACCTTTAAAGCCATTTCCCAAGCAACGCCATATCCGTGGATTTCGAATCTTTTATCCTCTTCCTATGCATTGAACTTCTTTTTATCCTCCACCCATCTATGTATTTGAATCCTTATGAGATGAGAAATGCAAGCTAAGATAATTTGCATGAGGTAGATGAGCGTGAACCTGCTCGCGGTGGCCCACCTTATGAATGACTAGGATCTTTCCCAGTCATGCCACATTGGCAAGTATGCCATTATTACTACTTCAATCACTCTTCCTCTTATTGCCTGAGAATCTCTCTTTTGAGATCACGCAGGGAGAGAATAGGGCTGAATATGGGCTGAGCCCTTCCAGTCTGGGCTGGACCAGGGTTACCAAACGGTTAGGGGCTAGGGCCGGGCTTGGTCCACCCCTGCCCAGCCCTGGACGTGGATTAGCTGCTGAACTCGCTACTGAAGTGACGTCACCACGTTCTGTGAGCCCCACCATGATGTATGTGTTGTATCCAAACCGTCCATCCATTTGGAGAGATCATTTTAGTGTATGATGCAAAGAATGAGACAGATCCAAAGCTCAGTGGACCCCACCACAGAAAAAAGTGGGGATTGAACACCTACCATTAAAAACTTCTTTGGGCCATGGAAGATTTCGATCAAGCTGATACTTGTGTTTTCCCGTATTCAATGTCTGTGTTAACTTTTAAACAGATTAGATCTCAAATAAACATCATGGTGGGTCCCAGGAAGGTTTCAACGGTGGGTAGGCGTCACTGTCCCCATGGTTTTTTTGTGGTGGGGTCCACATGACCTTTGGATCTGCCTCATCCTTTGTCTCATGACCTAAAATGATCTCTCCAAGTGGATGAATGGTGTGGATACAACACATACATCAAGGTGGGACCAAAGCATGTGGTGACGTCACCTCAGTAGCCAGACTGGCTACTGTCGGGTTCAGTAGCTAGTCCACGTCCGCCAGCCATAGCCTGACGAGGATTTCCTGCAACAGGCTTTTGCAGGCACTGGGAACTTATGTGGGGCCCACATGATGTTTTTGATAAATCCACCACGTACATCCGCTTTTTGAGCTCATTTTAGCACAAGAGACCAAAGATAAGCCTGTTCCAGGACTCAGGTGTGCCGACAAGATGAGAATTGAACGTCCACAGTTGAAATATTCGTGGGCCATACAAGTTTTTAATCAGACTATTATTTGTTTTTTCAGTTCATCCTAGTAGGAATGACGTTATGAACGGTATGGATGGCATATAAGCATCACTGTCGACCCAAGGAGATTTCAACGGTAAAAATTTCCCTACAGACCTTGTCTTTTAATGAGGCGCACTTAAGTCTTGGATCAGGCTTATTTTTTGTCTCTGGTCCTAAAATGAGCTCAAAAAACGGATGGACGTAATGGATTTATTAAAAACATCATGGTGGCCCCATATAGGTTACCAGAGCAGGAACTTGCAGGAAATCCGCGTCCGCCATAGCCCGTCCTGTTGCCACCCGTATCCCTACAAGATGGTTATGACCTCAGCCATTGATGAATTTCATGTATATTTAGAAATGGACTACAACAACCTCACCTAACCATAATCATGTAAGCCATGTAATAGGGACGTCGGTGCCCTTCATAACGTGGCCCCAGTTTGAAGATGTGTTGCTTAGATGTCCCTCACATGGGCCACGTTTGCCTGATGGGTTTAAAGGTACAGGGGGATGTAACAAACGTCAATCGAAAAGGAATGCTTCTATGTTTACGCTCACAGGTCCATTAGATCGGCAAGCATGATGATTTCTAGCACGGCCATCCACGCTGGAGCTTGCCAGAAAAATGGCCTGGATTCATAAGTAATGGTTCGTCTGATCAATGTCATTGGTGATGACGATCGAGTGTCTCTAATCCTACTGTAAAGAATCCCATGGATCTCCAGACAATCCACCGACAACACCATAATTACCTAGAAATCCATGCCATCCACCCTGATACCATTCAATCCCTCCTAATCCACCCGGCCAAACGGGCCCTAAATGTCTCATCGGTCCGACCAACTGTAGATATCTCACCCAGGCTAGAGAAAGCAAGGACGTTCCTCAGAAGGAAGCCCGGAAACCCCAACCATTCCCTAATCCTAACCCTAACCTACTCCAACCATTCCCTAAACCCTAACCCTAGCCTAAATCCCAACCTAAGCCTTAACCACCACCCAAGCCAGTGTATAACTGAAAATCAATCCAATTCCCAAAAACACACCCAACCATTTTGAGTCGAACATCTGAAAACAAGCTTTGGGCCGACCCAAGATCCCGAAGCAAGCCCACTAGCAAAAGCCCAGAGGGAACCCAGCCTGGGCGATAGTCTGACTACCATGAGTAGAGTTGGGCATCGAACCGAGTCGGATCGGATTTGGTCTAACTCGGTACGGTCCGAAAGATGCCTGGACTGATCCGAACCCAACCCGATCCGCGACCGAGTCCAGAACACCTTACCCGAACAGATCCGTTACATGCTTAGCCTGACCCGAACCGATTCTGACTCGGTCAAGAAAACCGAGTTGGATCGGATTGGCTAAGGATCGAATTTTTCAATGGTGAAAATCATTATCCTCACTACTATTTTCGATGTGGTTCATTTGAGCTTTAAATATGATTCATTTTTTTTTCTAAATGCTTTAAAATGATTACAAAAAATGGATAAACGGTATGGATATATTAAATACATTATTGTGAGGCCCATGTAACGTGGATCTTATTTGAGCCATTTGTACAACTCGGAGCTCGAGAATACAGCTGGCCTGTATTTACGTGCACGACACGCTAGCAGGGGCACGGATTTCCTGCGAAAGCGTTTCGCATAAAGTTCGTGTGTTGGGATCGTAAGGGGGCCCACCGTGATGTTTTTCAGGAATCCACTCCGTTCATCCATTTTTTGAGATCATTTTAGAACATGAGATCAAAAGTGAGCAGGATCCAAGACTTAAGTGGGCTGTATTAAAGGAAAAGGTCGTTAGGTAAATTCCTACCGTTGAAACCTCCCTGGGTTCGACGGTGATGTTTACATGACATCCATACCGTTAATAACGTCATTCCTAATGGGATGAACTGAAAAAAATAAATATTAGCATGATTCAAAACGTCTGTGGCCCCACGAATATTTCAACTGTGGACGTTCAATTATCACTTTTTCGACCCACTAGCGAATTGGATACGATTCATTTTTAGCCTAATGTACTGAAATGAACTCACAAAACGTATGGATGAGGAGGATTTCGCACAAACATCGCAGTGCGTCCCACATGGGTTCCCAGTGCAAGAACTTCCTTTCGTAGGAAATCCGCATCTGTCTTGGCACGACACGTACTTACAGCTAGCTATAGCTAGCTTGTGTGGTACATGGAAACTGATTGGCTACTCCCCCTGCCACCAGCCTCGTGGCTAGTGGTCAGTGCTCTATGGGCCCCAACATGAGGTATGCGTTTCATCCATTCTATCCATCCATTTTTAAACATCATTTTAGTGCTTGATCCCAAAATTGAGAGATATATAAATCTCAGGTGGACCACACCACATGAAAACAATAGTTATTAGATATCCACCATTAAAATCCTCCTAAGGCCTACTGTACTGTTTATTTGACATCCAATCTGTTGATTAGGTCATACAGGTTCAGATAAAGGGAAAAAACAAAAATCAGCTTGATCTAAAACTTTTATGGCCCCCAAAATGTTTTGAATGGTCGATACTCATTCAAAATTGTTTCCTTTAATGTGGTCCACATGAGATTGAGATATACCTCATCTTTAGTCTCAGGCCTTAAAATGATCTTTAAAAATATATGGACGGCATGGATGAAACAAATACATCATGATGGGGCCCACAGAGCACCGACCACCAGCCATTGGCTGGTGGTGTCAGGGGGAGTAGTCAATCTGTTTCCGTGGTACATCGGCGAATCCTCTTATTGTATTGAGTAAACTCTGTTGGGGCCCACCTTGAATGCATGTGATTTATCCACGTCGTCCATTCGTTTTTCCATATCATTTTAGTGGTTGAACCTAAAATTGATGAATATCCAAAGCCTTAAAATGAGCTCGCCAAATGGATGGACGGTTTGGATATAAAACATACCTGCAACTCTCTTTCTCTTTCCCTCTTTCTCTCTTCCATACACAAGATCATTTCTCAATATATCTCTCTCCAGTAGAGATATCCAAGCTCCAAAACCTTCTTCTTTAACAGAAATAGAGAGACATACAAAGAGAGAATCACAGATATAGAGAGATAGAGAGAGATAGAGAGCACATTGGGCGGGATTTTTTGGCGTCGAACCTAAAGTCTAGGCGGTAAAAGTTGTATATATATATATATATATATATATATATATATATATATATATATATATATATATATATGGTCCGAATCGGGTCGGTTCGAATCAGATCCAATCGGATTGGGTTCCAGATCGGGTCAGTTCAGAACAAGGCTTACCTAAATTCGACCCGAAAATAATTCGGATCTGGATTACGCTACCCGATCTTGACCATGGATTCTGTTCGAATCGGGTCGGATCTACCGGTTTGGGTATGAAATGCTCAGCTCTAACTACGAGAGTGTCGTTCCTTATCCGATAGGTGTCCCCTCTGAGCACATAGTTGTCCCCCCTTCCAAAGTCAACTTTCATATGAAATTACCCCCGAAGTTCACCCTATTTACCCTTTTACCAAATCCTAAGAGCTTATAAGAGCATGCCACATGGCATTTCTCTCTCCTCAACCAATCACAAGCCGCCATGTCAGCTTTTACCCTCCATAAACCCAACAATTATCAAAATGTCATCACAAAAGGCTATAAATAGTCTTCAACTCTCCTCATTTCACGCAACAATTCCATTTCCCAAATTTAATAAGGGGAGAGTAAGAGAGAGAGGAAGAGAGTGAGAGTGAAAGGAAGCTCCAAGCCTTCAAGCCCCAATCTTTTAGTTTTCCCTTAGCCTCCTCCAAGCCATCCTCAATCCTACAATCCTATCCGAGTTGGTCATGGTGTACTCCATGCCCTAGCTATCTCAAGAGCAAGCCAAAGATCATATCATCTTCCACCAAAACATTTATCATATCATCTTTTCCCTGCTCAACCCCCTTGCTACTCGAGATCACTATCGAATGTATGCTCTATGACTTACCGTATATCATATCTTGTCACATCAGAAACTCATGGTGATCTAGTCCACTTTTTTTTTTTATTACATTAGCATCATTACATCCATTTTCTAGACATCCCTCGGACGTATGCTTTATAGTTTGTTGGAATCCCGGATCTTGCTACATCAGAAATCTGAATGTGCCTAGTCCCACTTCGACCATATCATTTGTCCCTCAAGATTACTTTATTACATGGAGTAGAGACCTTACACTTGTACAGGCAAAGAGAGTGTCTCACACCTTCCCTCTTTATAACTGAGGTCCCTTACTCAAAATCCTGGATCGTAGACAAGGAGTCAACTTAAAGCAAGAGAGTCCTCAGATTCTCTAACTTTACATATTCGGCAAGTTCTAGCCGACTGCGGGATTTTGAGATTAAGTGGCTAGTGGCGACTCCAAATCTACACTGCATCATTAATCCAAATCAGTTAAAAACACCCCCACAACCATAAAAATAAAAAAACATAACAAACCAGCGTGGGCACCGATTTTCCAACGCTCACACCAACATAACGCATAAGTTTGAGAAAGTGTAGGTTTTGTTTTCTAATTTTGTCTCTTAATTGCAATAGGGTTAAAGGTGAGAGCATAGAACAAATATTCAAGGATTTTGGAGGGAAAGTTAGAATTTCTACTTTAACTTGTTCCATCTCTTATAACCATCTTCCAATTATAGTGGATTGATCGTTGCTTCGTATTGTGTTTTTTTTTTACAAGGATTTTTCACATTAAAACTCATATTCTCCATAGTTGCTTGTATTTTTTTTTATTCTCTATCGCTTGTTTGATTTTGATATTAGGTTGCTTCTGCTCTCAACAAGTGGTATCAGAGTGTATGATGAGGTATTAGTTTGAATTTAGAAACATGGCATCGAGGGGCGAATGTAAAATCCTAGAAAGAGAAGTATACAGGTAAAAATAACTTTAAACTTTAAGGGTTGAAGATGAAAGTCGTCTTGATTCAGCAAGGACATGAGCATGCATTTCTTAGTAAAGTGCATCATCTAGAATCTATGAAGGAAGAAGATTGGGATGAACTTAATCAGTGGGTGATTAGCACAAGCCGAATGTGTTTGGCCCATGAAGTCATTTACAATGTCATCGATGAGACGACTACTGCAAGCTTATAGGCGACGTTAGAGAGAATCTACATGATGAAGTTGCTCACCAATCGTCTATATCTGAAGAAACAATTTTATACTCTGAAGATGGCGAAAGGGTCGGATCTCTCTGAGCACATTAACATCTTTAATAAGCTAGTTTGTAGTGGAAGTGAAGATCGAAGAAAAGTATCTGGTTGATACTCTTTGCTATGGTAGGGATACCTTAGATGTCAAGACCATTATCTCAGCCCTTCGTTGAAGCAGTTGAGAAGGAAGAGAAGATGCGAATGTACTTCTATAGTTGCATTGTTTGCTCGGTGTAACAATTCTAAGATTGCATACCCAAGTGTAGGTAGTGAAGTAGTAAAGTACTCAATGAGTCCAAGGTCGATTCACAGGGACAAGTGGGTAAAAATACTACTAGAACTAGAAGAATATGGATTTTCCCGTTAGGAAAATTTTGAAATTGCGTAGAAACAAGTAATAAGAAAACTAATGCGCGCACTAGGGATCTGCTTCTAATTAATCATTAATTCTAATTTATAAATATAACCTTATAACTCAATTGGAATCAAATAAGGATTTGTTCCAATTGAAAGATGAAATAGTTAAAACAAATAATAATTCTCAACAAATATATGAATCTCAATTTATCAATCTAAACTTGAAAAACTAAGTAATATGATCGTAAGGAATTCGAAGCAACTATTTTACCGAGTGTTAATAATAGATCAAGGGATTTTACAGATCAATATTTTCACCAAACTAAGAATTCAATTAAATCAATCAAACCATCAATATTGAATTTTAAAAAATAATTAAAAAATAAGAATTCATTAAAAGGTTCACCCCTTAACCTTAGCTAAGAGATCAACTAACCATAGCTAATTAGAACTAATCCCAAAGAAGAAAAATATAAAAAATTAAAACTAGAAAAGAAGAGAAAGAAGAAAACTAGAAGCAGATGAAGATTCTTTTCTTCTCACTCTCTCTCTCTCTCTCTTTGTTTGTTATATACCTTAATCACGCTTTAGAACATCCTTTAAATAGAGTTTTTTCACTGATTTAAACAAATCTCGCACTTATACAAAATCGCGCAAACGGTCGATTAAACTTTTGATCGAATTGACGACAATCAATGGCCATCGATCGAATCAAAGGTCATCCTTGTTTGAATCGAATGTGCTAAAAAATGTTCAACGACCAATTTGAATTTTCTGAAATTATCTTGATCCAATTGATTTAATCAACATCAATCGAAGGACTATCAATCGAATCGAACATCCTATCAATTGAATCAAATTCTTTATGTTTTCTTATGAAAAGTATCTGATTCTCTTAATATTCAAAACTTTACTTCTTCGGCACTTCAAACTTCTTATCTTCATCTCTTTTGGGCTTATATTCTTTATAAATAGCTTAAATCATTTCAAACTTATATTAATCTTTTACATGTTTAAACTTATCTAATAAGGTCAATTTATCATTCATATGCAGGAAAAGGGATGTGAAATTGAAGTTATTCATGCAATATTAAACTACTATCACTCGGGGAAGACTGTTTAAGTGAGAGAAGGGGAAGTCGCAATCTAGATCCAAGTCGAAAAGTAAATGAAGTTGAAGTGATGAAATTGTTAGAGAATAAGACATATAAAGGACTATCAATATCTCAAAACTCAGAAAGAACAGATATCAGATGATTCGCCGAATGAAGCTAATTTAGTGAAATTTGGTGAAGGATTGGATGATTGTGATGTGTTGTTAGTATCTAAGATTAGTTACCTCTATCATGAGTGAATTTTGGATAAGGGGGCATTGTATCATATGTGTCCTCATCGGAGTTAGTTCTCCACATATAGCGAGTATGATGATGGCTTGATTCTTATGGGTAATGATCATGCCTATAAGATAGTTAGAATTGGTTCGGTTCGCATCAGTATATTTGGTAAGGTAGAGAGTATTCTGACCAATGTGAAGTACATTTCAAATTTGAAGAAGAATATGATCTCTCTAGGAGATTTAGATGCACTTGGGTGCAAGTTCGTTGGTTATAAACGTGTCTTAATGATTTCAAAATGGGCACTCGTAATTATGAACGAATAGAGAAGTAAAAACCTTTCAAGTTTATCAAAAATACTTATGGGGTAGAGCTATAGTACATATAGCGGAGTCTACGTTGGCACATTTGTGACATGCACACCTAGGCACATGAACGAGTGATGTATAAAGGTATTTCTCGATCATCATTTAATTCATAGTTTTAAAAGTTTTGATTTAGATATATGTGAGCATTACATATATGGGAAACAATCAAAGTTACACTTCAAAATCGGAAAGTATACAAGTAAAGGTTAGCTGGACTATGTGCATTTTGATGTGTGGGAGTCGTCGCCTGTTGTTTTTGGAGGAAGATCGTCTTACTTTTTTACATTCATTGACGACTTCTTTAGGAAGGTTTAGGTTTACTTTCCGAAGCATAAATCTGATGTTTTCTCCACTTTCAAGACCTGATAGGTAATGGTTGAAAATCAAACAGAGCAGAATAGTGTGGTTGAACATATGAACTGAATTTTTTTAGAAATGTCCCAGAGTATGTTGAGTAATTCTAGGTTGGCCAAGGAGCTAGGGACTGAAGCCATCTCTACGGCTTGTTAATAAATTGATCTCCCTTTACAACCATTGATTGTAAAATTTCAAAAAGAAGAAGGGAGTGGTCAGGTAAGTTAAAGAGATAAGTTAAACCAAAGGGCTAAGAAGTTATACTGGTCAAGGGTTCGAGTATCCATAGGTGGTGAAATCCCACTATGACGTGAGTGTGTGTGTGTGTGTGTGGTGGTGTATGTTAAAAAAAAAGTCTACTGATTTAGCCTTTTGGGTTCGGTTTTTAATACTCTATCGAATTCGTTAAGGTGAAAAATGCAAAAGATAAAGTTCACAAAGGATAAAAAACAGCTTTATACATTAAAGGAAAGTTTGTACAAAAAGTTGTAATACATTAAAAGAAATTAAGTCCTAAATTCGCCCAACGTGAAAGGCACTCAGCCATTATGCTTTCCACTTCTATTTTGCCACATGATGAGAAAAATTACCTTTTTTGAAACGAGAGGGAAAAGCGACTCCAACAAAGTATTAAAAGAAGAGGTTGAAGACGCTAGGAGGTAGGAAAGCTTCGATTTCTTCGGAGCCATGGCGATAAGTAGCAGATAAAGAGTATGGTTTTGAAAGAAAAACAAAGAAATAGTGAGCAAAAGAGGCGAGATAGGGTATATGAAGCCACCACATGCACAACATTAATTACCGCATGATGATCTGAACGAATTCAAAAACAAAAGATACATTAGAGATAATGAAATATATTTTCTGTATGACATATGGTAAATGTATAGTAGAAAGAATAAAAAGATAGATGTTGTTTGTTATCGAAGAAGTAAACAGCGTCGCATGACCATCTCATTAATGTGTAAAAACATTTCTAACTTTTCTTTGTCAAATAACAAAAAATGAGATGGGGCAGCGTTTGTATTAAAAATTGTTCGTACCAGATAAGCGGTGCAGATTGAGCCACGTGGCATAGAAGATATTTGAGAAGCACACACTAGAGATTTGAAGGACATGTCATCTCTTCAAGATTATTTTTGATATTCAGGTTATCTTTAAATAAGAGTAAGTAATTGTTCCAATCATGTCAGCTTTATAGCATGTTCTAAGCATCCAATGAAGATAAAATCATGGTCGATAAATGTAATTGCTTATCTCTCTCGAAAAGCTATAAATAGCATAAGCAAATCTAGAGCAAAGGACCCCTCTCTGAACCCAAAAAAATCAAACTACAAATCCAACGCAACGCTCTGCATGTAGGTTAAGTTCTCTCAGCAACAACAAAACCTTATGGTAGATTTAGTTTCAGTTATGCACACGCCGGACTGACTCTTAGCTATAGCCAGTAATTGTAATTCCCTTCCATCTGTGCCTACGTGCTGAATTTGAAGGAATATATTAGCTTAGAAATTTGTCTGCCTACGTTCATATGATGGGTCGATCATAGTTGTAATCTTCGACACTGTCTTTACATCGCTTATCAATACACTGCTCTGAAAAGCACCACACTCTCTCAATGTAACATCCAAGAAATTTTCGTCTGGTCAAAGTAGATTAACCGGCCTATTGGGATTAACAAGCTTAGGACACCTAGGGCCTAATGACCGCCTCCGCCCAAATCGTAGGCATGCAAGGCCACAAGCATGGCTACTCCCGAATTCCAACCAGGACCTAGAGTTGGCCCCAAGGACCAAATCCTCTTGAGAGTGGCTCAATTCGCTGTTTCGATTATGGATCGAGTATTAACGGTCCATTGGGCAACTTATGAGAAGGCATCCGCCTTGGTGGGCGTAACGCCTATCGCAAGTGTTGAGTTAGGGCGGTGCCCAGAAGCCACTCAACTTAGGCCCGTAGGCTAAGTGCATAACGAACACAAATAACCTGAATTTTAAGAAAGAGTCAGCACCCTCGTTTGACTGTGGAATCGAGGTGTTCGAATCGTTGGATCTCGGTCAAATTGGAGACACCTATTAGGGTTATTGTCTTGACCAAATATATACAAATTGGGATCTTATTAGCGATTGGACGCCGTTAATCGAAGATGGGGCCCTCTAGGTCCATCTATGCGCCTGATCATTGAGCCGCAACATTTTGTGGCTTATCCACTGCCGGGACACCTATCCTAAGGTGCGGATTACCTGCATACCTCCCTTTGGAACCCTACTACCCTAAACTAGCTCCCATAAGGTTAGTAAGAAAGATCAAGTGCCATTAGGGCTATTTGCACCCAAACTGGTACTATAAATACCCCATTTTCCACACCCCTCTCCCTTTATACGAAATTATTTTTGACCTAAGAAATTTTGAGAGAGAGAAGCAAAGAAACAAGAGGACAAAGTGGTGCAAGAGAGGGGCCAACCAAGAGGAGTTGTTTTCCTCTCCTTCGGAAGGACTTTGTGCCGCAACCAGGAGCTTTCCTAGATTCTCTTGAGTCACAGAAGATGAAATTCGACCATTGACACAAACCCTAAACCGATCAGGATTTCTTTTCCCAATTCCCTTATAAATTTCGTGTATTGGATAAGTTTTGATGCTCTCTGCCAAACCCTATCCCTGAAAACGCTAAGGGAGACTCACCACAAAGGTGCGGACCATTAACCTTAGGTTGTCATTTATCAACCCCTTAGGGTCCAGTTAATGATCGTGTGTGGTGAGCTATTTTCATTAATTAGTTATGTGGTTCTACCTTTAGATGAATTGCAAATCATTTGTTAAAATAATCTATTGAAGTCCACATGTTCGATGAAATGCTTAATGTTCTTAACTTAGCTTTTATTGTTGATTGCATATTCGATGAAATGCCTAAGTAGAGCTGTGATAATAAATGTTACACATGTGTTAATGGTGATAGTTACATAAAAGTGCAGACCTACTAGTACTCATGTGTTCGATAAAATGCTTGTGTGGATGTGACAATAATATTATGCTAGAGTAACATGGAAATTGCTAAGTCGTAGAGATGTATGATTACTTCCCACCTCGGGAACGTCAACTAACCACTTGGACTAAGGAGCGACCCGATCCAAGCCGGCTGCATTTGGCTTGTCCGACCGACTCGGGTTGAACTCGGACGATCGACAATAGCTGGACTACGTGAGACATTTGTACCAATGTCGGTTGAGTCGAAGTGCCCCAGGTCGACCGAATTAGTTTGAAAGTCGACAAGTTGCTTGGAAACTTTGAATCGCAATAACACTGAATAAAACCTAGAGTACTTATGTTACTACCGAATGAGTCTAATTCAAATTATAAACGGTAAAATTTATAAGACTCATGAGCAGGGCATAGTGGTATAGGACACCGTATCCGAGCTGTCAGCCTATGCTGGGGTGATGAGCCTTCCCGTAATGACCAATGAGCAATCAAGAAGGCTGTGAGCCTGACATTCCAAACCACAATGACACCGTGACCGTCTCACGTTTACATATGAGTGACGACTCTTATGTAAACTGTGAGCGCCCTCGCTTGTCGACGGGCTGCCTAACCCTATGTGTCTGGAATGCGTCATCCGAATCCTTAGTGATTGGTCGGGCCGGTGTTAGCCTCTTATCGATGGGAGAATTGTCGCACGAGTGATGAACCAAATATTCGATTATGGGACGCAGGTAAGGGGTCACTTCGGCCGCTCCAAGCCTCTCGAGCTAGTTGAGATCATGATAAGGCGAGGGTATCTTAGTTTTCCCAAACTGCTGGATGAATATGACTAAATAAACACTCAGCTAACATTTTACATTCATCGCATTACACTAGCTAAGAGTTGCGATTTGGCATTGGGACGTCTGTGAGGAAGTATTAGCATACGCGAAATGGGTGTTGGAGTCGCTGAGAGGGAGTGTTGTTTAGAAAGAGCATGCATCATGTCATACCTTCATTCTTCGTATTTAATAAGAGTTATTAGAAAATGTTAATTTTCTCTGAATGTACTTACCTATACTGATTTGGTTGATAACATGTGTAACTTATAGTTAATGGAACCACTGAATTGATCACTCACTCCCATTTTGGGACGGTGTTTTAAAACACTAACCAGACACATTCATAGATGCAAGTACCGCTGAGGCGGATGCACTCGAAGACACGTACATGGACCAGGAGGAGGAATACTTATTCTTCCAGCTTTCTGATGGGCCGACCTAGGCGGCGTGTCACGTGATTGAGACTGTTAGGTGTTTTGGATCTGTTGGTCATTTTGTTATCATTTTAGAATCTTAAAATGTACATTGGGCCCAAAGGTAGGCCCGTGCACCAACTTGATATGCTGTAGATGTTTAGTCCAATTTCCCCCACTTTTATTGCAATTATTTTGGAACTATTTGGTTTGATTACGCAGGTGTTCAGATACTATATAATGAACATACGGATAAACTTCTGGCTTCAAAAAGCAAGATTAATGCCCAGGATATCTAGAGCCAAGTACTTACTCGGCTCGCCGAAATCCGGGGTGTTATACTCAGCCAAGCCAGTAATCCCATTATAGTGGTAAGTTACATGTCTTTCTTCACATTCATCTCTCTCTAATCTTTTTCATTTTGACCATACGATTATTGCACCTTTCAAAGTCCATAAATTTTCAATGCAAAAAAGAGCTAGTAGGAGGAGGAGCCCCAACCTTTGCCAATATACTGAGTAACAAGCACGCAATAGTTGGCTAAATAGACTAACAATCAAACAAATGACCGAAGCTCACTCTATCTCGATGCCAGAGGTTAGTGGTCACAATTTGAATTGGACTTAATCAGTTCTGATACACCCTCAATCCATACATGTGCTTCACATGGCCGAATTAGAGACCAACATAAGGGAAAAGAAACAAAAGAGAAAATCATCTCCTCATTTAAAGGAAATTTATTTATTATCCAGGCCTTCTCTATGCATTGATAATTACCATTACTCCTAGAATACAACAACAAACTAACACAACACGAAGGAAAAGCAAAACAACTCCTAAGACCCACATATGGGACCCACTAAGATTAAAGAAATCCAAAAGATGTTGTGCACGGGGCACCACACGGTGGTGGCCCATATTATCAACGGCTCAGAATATTAAACCATGGGTCCCACTTCTGCAAACTGACAATTCTACTAATTAAAAACTGAAACACACTCTCAGATGGAGCATTCCCATCTGATCACACTCTTACTTTAGGGACTGCTACGAGGGACGGATTAATGACAAGTGTAAGGCTCATCTTCTCCGTCATATCTAGATCGTCGGCTTTCATTCCATTAGGAAGGGACCAATCGAAGGTGTGGATCAAAGATCCGATTAACAATGGGATGGCCCGATTAGACAACGGTATCCCAGGGCAGATCCTCCTTCCAGCACCGAACGGTATCAATTGGTAGTGGTTTCCCGAGTAATCCACATCGGTGTCCAGGAACCTTTCGGGCCAGAAGGTATCCGGATCCGTCCATGCATTCGGGTCCCGCCCGATCGCATAAGCATTGATCACCGTCTCATAGTTTTTTGGAATTGTGTAGCCCATCACTTGGCAAGTCTCGACCGTACGATGAGGGAGGAGAAATGGTAGGACCGGATGCAATCGCAGGGTCTCCTTGATGCACGCCTGGAGGTATCGTAGGCTGGGAAGGTGGGCCTCGGTCAGGTTGGTGGGGCCCACTTCGCGGTTCAGTTCATCGCGGAGTTTGGTCATCTTATCTGGGTGTTTTAGGAGTTCGGCCATGGCCCATTCGACGGCTGTGCTGCTGCTCTCCGAACCTGGGCCGAAGGATTCCTGGTGGACCCAAAAGAACCAAGAAATTGTGTGTTATCATTAGGTAAACGACTTAACATATATAAAATCCACACCATTCATCAGTTAAACCACAGGTTGTTTGGTTTAGATTCAGCTGATTCGATACTTATGTGATTCACCCATGAAATTATACAGAAAACCTATAAAATTCAAGTGGTACGGCCCACCAGAATTTTGGAATGATGTGATTTTTTGGGTAGTCGTTTCATCCTGATGAGGCACATCAGATGAATGGTCGGTGTACCATACCAACTGTTTCTTATTATATGGCCTACTTGAGTTTGAAATGACCATGACTTTTTGAGTTCTACGGTTAAAATCAGTGTACCTGATGGACGGGGTAGATCTCATAAAAGTTTTACCCACGTGGATCTTCGTTCACGAAAGTACCTCCGGTGGGTACTAGCCGGGAGTTAAGTTACCTAGGGTGGTGGGTAAGATTAACGTACAAACCAACCTATGGGACCCACAGTATTTTTTTAATCAAATCCCATCCATCTATAATGTGTGAACTATAATTTTCTCCTTGGATTCTTCAATTCTATTAAATCCAAGACTTAAGTGGTCCACGCCGTAAGGAACAGTTGGCATGGAAACTCCCACCGTTAAAAACCTTATAGATTGAATGGAGAACATCATGTTCTGTATATGACATCTAACCCATTCATAAGACGAATCAATCCAGGATGAATGGTCACGTGTAATATCAGGACATTCCTGTACCACTGCACGTGATATTAGAGGTTTTGGCATTAGTTTATTGTCCTCCATCTGAGTTTTGGATCGGCAATATTTATAGGGTTCAAATGGATAACATTAGGGATGCACATGATGGACGGACTGGATTTCTTTAAAACTTAGTGGTGGGCCCTACGCGTTGATTTGCACGTTCAACTTATCCTAGAGACGATTGTCTTGTATCCGACCTCAAGTGAAAATCGGACGCGGAGTGGGTGGTGACCCAAACACAACGTAGCCACTTTGTGTCAAGACTCCATGGGCCACATGGTGATGTATGTATTTTATCCACTCCGTCCATCCGTTTTTTCATATCATTTAAAAGCATTCAATAGAAATCGAGACATATCAAATCTCAATTGGACCACACCATAGGAAACAGTAGGGATTGAATACCGACCGTTGAAAACTTCCTGGAGCCACAGAAGTGTTGGATCAGGATGATATTTTTGTTTTCCCTTCATCAGGGTCTGTCTAGCTTTATCATCAGATTGAATGACAAATAAACTTCACTCATACATAATGGTGGACGCACAGTCCTACACTACGTAGCTAAGGGAAGCGGATTAGGTGAGACCCCGGATCCACCTAGGTGGATGGGACCACTGACTGTCGGGTCCACTGTGATGCATGTGACTACATCCACGCCATTCATCCGTATTGAAAGCTTAGTTTAGGTGATGATTACGAAAAAATAAATAAATAAATAAAATATTCAAATCTAAGATGGATCCTGGTACAGGAAACAGTGGTGGTTGACCATTAAAAACTTCGTGTGGGCCACAAAAGATTTGGATCAAGATGATATTTGTGTGGTCTCTTCACCAAGGTCCTTTTTGACCTTATCAACAGGTTGGATGATAAATAAACATTCCGGTGGAAGTTTTTAATGGTGAAGATTCAATCAATACTATTTACTGTGGTGTGATCCACCTAATATTTGAGTCAGCTTCATTTTGGGATCATGCCTTTAATGAACTTTCAAAATGGTTGGACGGTGTGGATTTAAGGCACATACATCAATGTGAGCCTCACAGTCAGTGGCCCCACCCACCTCGGTGGATCCAGGGTCTCACCTAATCTGCTCCCGTAGCTAAGCATTGTTGGGATCACCACGGCACGTAATATGCATCCAGCACATGTTCAAACGAAATAGGATTGCGTACTGAGTTACACAGTACGCTTTTACCGTACTGAGTAAACTCAGTTGGGCCTCCTATGAATGTATGTGGGTCATCCACGCCGTCCATCCGTTTTCCAAATCATTTTAGTGGTTGAGTCCAAAATACAAGTATGCCCAAATCTCAAGTGGACCACACCAAAGGAAGCGGTGGGAATAATGACTTCCACCATTGAAACCTTGCTAGGGCCCACAGTGATATTTATTTGCCATCCAACATATTCATAAGATCACACAGACATGGATGAAGGGAAAATACAAATATAAGCTTCATCCAAAAATTCTGTGGGCTCCGAGAAACTTTTAACGGTAGAATTTCAATTCACACTGTTTCCCGTGGTGAGGTCCACTTGAGATTTGGATTTATTTCATTTTTGAGATCAAGCCATCAAATTATCTGTTAAAATGGATGGACGGAGTAGATAAAATATGTAAATCCCAGTGGACCCACAGAGTTTACTCAGTACGCAATCCGCTTCCTGTTGAAACGTGGCAGACGTGTTTTAGATTCAAACGTGGCAGATACTCGGGCAAGCCTAACTTTTAATACGCAGGCACTCAGAAATTGTAGACCTTACCTATGTCAACTGAACTTAAACCGTCTAGGTTATGCAGCCTACTGTTATCAAGTCACAATCCCATGATTTAGATTGGTTGAACAATCCTAACCTCTGATTCGTGGACATTTGTTTGTCCAAAATAGGAACGTACGTGGGATATTTTTAATTTCAACCATCTAAGAAATTTCCAACAATCTGATGGCATATAATCAAATGAGTTTAATTTTTGGTTCATGGTACATCTCTATACTGTTTAATTTGACTAATTGTATACTATGTGTACAATTTCAGCGTAATTTATAAGGGCATGCGTATTATCCATCATACACTGCCAGAGTATTAATTTTCGGTGGGACCTTACTGAAATTCGGACTCATCTGATTGTTTGGTTCGCTGGGTGACGGGTTACCGGAATCCCCTTTAACAAGCTTCACCAGATCTTTACAGGAGGCTACCCCAAAAATGAGAGAGATCGAAAACTCGAGTGGGCCACACCAAGAGAAACGGTGGGGATCAAATGCTTACCACTTAAAATTTCTTGGGGGCCACCAAAATTTTGGATCAAGCCCGTATGTCTGTTTTCCATTCATCCAGGTGGGAATATGAACAGGTTGGACCGCATATAAACATCAGGGAGGTTTCAACGGTTGTAGTTTCCCGCCCCATTGTTTTATGTGGCGTGGCCCACTTGACTTTTGGATCTCTCATATTTTCAGGACAAGTCCTAAAATGAGCTGGTGGAATGGACGGATAGATTGGATATAACGCAAACATCATGTAAGCCCCGCAGAAAGTTTAACTTTTCGCACCACGTGATCTTCACAGTGGGACCCACTATTTGAACTGGTTGGAATTTCTCACAGAAGTGGCACATTGATGAGAAAGATTGGAATGTATAAGTTAGCATTTAGCTTGCAGTAGGTACAGGTCAAAGAGAGAAATAGTGGGCCCCACAGTGTCCAATATTTTTGTGCCATCCGATCTTCTTGGAAATGATACATCGGTGGGAAAGTCGGGCCTGAATGATAGGTAGAGGTGGGTAGGATCCGACCTAACTTGTCGGATCCGACACCGAATTGGTCGGATCCGATCCGACCCAAACCGAAAGCCAGGGTCGGGTCAGATTGAGTAGACCCACTTGGATCCGATGTTAAATCGAGTCGAGTTCGGGTCATGTAGCAACTCAATCCGATCAGGTCGGATCCGGTCCGATCCGATCTGAACCGGAATGGATAATATAAAGTTAGATTTTACTTCTTCTTCTTTTTTACCTTTACCCTTCTTCTACCCGAACCCTAACTCTAACGGAGCCGACTTCCTCTCCTTCACTCTTTCTTTCTCTCCTCCTTTCTTTCTCTCCCTCTTTCTCTCTCGATTTTCCTATTGTTTTTTTCATAGCACCAAAGTCTCTGGCTTGGCTTGACTCAGCCCGATCCAAATCGATCGAACAGACTCAACTCGATCCTACTCGGTTTCCCTGATCGAGTCAGACACTATTCGGATCAGGGCAGCAAGAAATCAGTTTGGGTCGAGTTAGTTCTGCTAGACTCAATCCCAAATCGAATTGAGTTCAGATTAGGTACTTTCAAAAATTGAATCGAATCGAGTCATACCAAATCCAGTATGACTCGACTCGATGCCCACCTATAATGATAGGTAAGCACGTAGCTAGTGGTAGGTGTGTGTGAGAGAGAGAGAGATATGGTGGGCCCACATAGACTAGTTTGAGCTTGATGGTGAGCACAAGTATTTGCATACATGGCTTACGAAAGTGACATTAATGAAAAAGGAATCATTTCTGTTTGTCCAGTATCGTGAAAAAGATGACCAACACAGGTAAGTGAGAGATAGAGAAAGCAAACCAAGAAAAAGGCGTTGATTTGAGCATCACTGAACTCGTTGTCAAGTAAAACTTCCAAGACATCATGCTTTGAAGAGTCCCTATTCGCTCTCCTTTCCTTAACCGTATCCTTCCACACCTCAATCACTTCATCAAAACACGTCTTACACTCCCTAAGCAACCCTTGCAAATCTAGCCCACCCAATATGGGATAAAAATCCGCTAAATTCGGCTCCACCACTAATCCTATCATCTTCCTAATCACCTTCTGCATCCTAAACTCATCACCCTTCCCACCAAACTGAAACACATCCTTCGAGAAGATTCCATGCCCCAGTATATTCAATAGAGTCCCGAACACAACCCCCGTTATCATGATCGGCCCACCTTCATTCTCACGTATGTAATCCACCATCTCACTCACCTTCTCTTGTCGAACACGTGCATGCATGTCCAACATCTTCGTTGAGAACAGCTCTGTCTTTGCGATCCGCCGTAGATTCTTCCACTCATCGGTGCAATCGCTCCACACAAGCGAGTGTTTGATATGTTCTACTATCCGTAGACTATGCGGGACGGACCGACCCGAGAAGGCCCGATCATGGGTCCGAAGAACCTCCATTGCTGATTCTTGTGTTGAGACGATGATCACAGGCTTACTGCCGAACTTTAGTAGCATTAGTGGGCCATGGACTCGAGCTAACTTCATGAGCTTGATATGGAGGGCCCCACTCAACATGGACATCATGTTGCCGATGATGGGCCATGGGCGTGGGCCAGGTGGCAGGTTCTTAGTTGATGATGGCTTGAAAAGGAATATGAGAATGAGAGGCATGAGAAGCCATATCAAAGCCATGATACGAGAGAATTCAAATGGAGGATGGGTATGCTTACACAACGAGCTAGTGCATGTATTTATAATGAGTCGGGATCCTCTGTTATCAGGTCAACAGAGAATTCCTGTTACCCTAATGGTTTGGCGTCCGAAGCTGTTTTTTATTTTTTTTATTTTTTTAGTGAGTGGTGACGTGGACCAATGGGAATTAGGGTATCAGGAATTCTCTGTTGACCTGATAACAGAGGATCCGGACTCATTTATAATACAAACTAGACTATTGTGTGCGTTTGTCACATCTTTTAAGGCAATGATTTAAGTGTATGGAACCTTTCCATGAACGTAGTCTCATCTGGACCGTCCATTAGGTCCATTGAACTCTCTAGAGGCTTCCTTGAAAAATTCACAGCTATCAGATGGGAAGCTAGGTGAATCCATAAGGGCCTGTTTGGGAGCGTGGATTTGGAACCCCCTGGATTGAGAACCCCTCAGGATTTGAAATCCTCCTGTTATATTTAGCACCATGAATTGGGAATCAACTTTAATCCAAAAGTAGCTATGCATGATATATGATCAGGGGGTTTGAATTTAATTACTAAATCAACTTTAATATCTCTAATTAGTGACGTTCGTAATGTTTAACACAATGGCTGTAATAAGACCGCTGAAATATATGCTTTGCCTTAAAATGATGAAATTCCAAGTCTGGATGGGCCACAAGCACAATATCATGTCCGAGTGACTAACCAACAATTTTCAGCCATTGATTTACATGGATGAAATTTGGACGGTGTTGATCATCATATTAAAGTAGTTATAGTGATGTAATTGATAATCTAATTGTTTTTGGATATCGTTAGTGGGTCACATGCCGAATAGAACAATAGTATGGTGACACACATGTTACACATGCAACTATTGAATGGATTTTAGGTGTAATCCAAGCACTCACCGTGGATTTCAAACCCCTTTTTGAGGGATTTGAAACCCCCATTTACTTTATGCTGCCAAACACTCAGGCCTGTTTGGCCGGGCGGATTGAGCGGGATTAGGAGGGATGGGATCGTAATATCCCATCCGCTCAATCTGCTCGTCTATTTGGGCATGCATATATCTCACGAGATGACTGATATTTCGAGCATCTTGGTCTTCAAGTTGAGGGATTGCGAAAGCCCTCTTGGATTCGCCACCATCCCTCACTGCCATCCTCAAGCCCATCCCATGGAGATTTCTCCCATCTAATCATACGGAACGACGGGATGGTTATTTTCAGGCGAACATGGCCGCTGGAGTTGGCAAGAGTGAAAATCTTGGCGCGAACAAGTATGTTTACAAATACCTGTTAATTTGTGAGATGGTGGTCATCTTCCTCCCTATGACATCGATTTCAGGAG
Source organism: Magnolia sinica (assembly GCF_029962835.1). Lineage (NCBI taxonomy): Eukaryota > Viridiplantae > Streptophyta > Magnoliopsida > Magnoliales > Magnoliaceae > Magnolia > Magnolia sinica. The sequence continues at coordinate 78,259,936 of NC_080586.1, forward strand.
AGCAGAACATTTGAACTAATTCGTCCAAGGTAAGTCTCCTTCTCCGTCTGAATTGAAGCATCATTGTATTGATCCGTGAATTTCTATGGTTCGATTTCGTAGTTTGATTTCACTGTTGATGCTTTTCTAATTGGGGTTTTGCTTCCTGTATGTTGGTCCAACTACGGATTTACAATAGAAATTGGGGGTTTTACTTCCTACATGTTATGATCCCTTGTTCCTTTCATTACAATGTCACATGGAGTTTTTTTTTTTTTTTTTAGAAATTTTTGGGGGTTTGTTGTCTATGGACTGTGCATGGTACCTGAGATGGGGCCCTACATATTCTGATTTGTGGGACCTTTGATTTGAATGTTGAACTGATTTTTTAAGGGGGGATTTTTGGGGTTTTGCTGTCTACAGACTACACATGGTACCTGAGCTGGTTTTCTGCATGCTGTGATGCGTGCTTCTTTGATTTCAATGTCAAACATGAAGGATTTTTTGGAAAATGTTTGGGGGTTTGCTATCTACGGACCGTGCATGGTACCTGACATGGTTTAGGGCATGCTGTGATGTGTTGTTCCTTTGGTTTCAATCTCGAATGGATGTTTTTTTAGGGAGGTTTTCCTAATGTGTCCATGGATGTGTCTTAGTTAATGTTACAGTTCCTATGTTCTGGGAGTTTATAATATTAGTGGCCAGTCTCAATGGGGAAGAACATATATTGCACACTACTTTTTCCATTTCAATTTTTTGAAATTCAGATGGCCCATATGTAGTTTACATCAGTAATTCATCACTGTTTCTTATGCTATTGGAGTTCTATTTGGAGTGGTTACGTTTCCTTATGCTATGAGTGATGTATTTGTGGCCCATATGTAGTTTACATCAGTAATTCGCCACTGTTTCTTATGCTATTGGGGATGTATTTGGAGTGGTTATGTTTCCTTCTGCTATTAGTGATGTATTTGTGGCCCATATGTAGTTTACATCAATAATTCACCACTGTTTCTTATGTTATTTGTGATGTATTTGGAGTGGTGACATTTCCTTATGCTATTCGTGATGTTTTTGTGGCCCATATGTAGTTTACATCAGTAATTCACCCCTACAAAGGGTACATTTGCAGCTACATGTCCTCTATTCATCCTGGGTCAAGTAATGGTTGGCTTGGAATGGCATTGCCTTCACGAATGCTTCATTTTGCCCATGCAAGTAATGGCATTGCTCTCGTTTATGGCAAAGTAACAGGTTACATTATATCTGTTAAATTAGCCCAATTAAAATGGTTCATTCCCAACTCCATGTCTTTTACTCCTCCTGAGACAGGAACTGGTTGCCTTGACATATATTCAACAAGTCAGAGAATGTTTCCAGACATATAGAGATTGGTTTATCTCCTTCATGCCCATGTCCTCGGCTATGTGAGCCGTGATGCCTTTTTGTGAAATGGATCTGGCCATCATAATTATTCTAGTTTAGATTGTTTCTTATTATCATTTTTACTTTTGTACACTTTTCATTTTTTTAGGAGTGAGTCTGTTACTGCTGTAAAGTACATATTATATCCATTTTTATTCTCTATGCTATTTGATTTTCATTTTTTATTTTTAATTCCTGGCTACTGGTGAAACTGTTGTAGAGAAGTTCTTAAATTCTTCTTTAGATTATGGGAAGAGAAAAATCTTGAGGTTGTGATCGTTTGGATGCCTGTAAATGGGGATATGATTTACAGGTATGTAAGTGATGTGTTGTATTAAGCATTCTTTGTTGTCAAATTTCGTTGAGACAAACCACTTTAGAGTTTCACTTGTTCACACTTTAGAGGTTGACTTGTTCAATGATGGAAAGTTCACCTTCATATGAAGATTTGCTTCAATTATTCTTTCAAGTGCAAGTTCAAGTTCAAGTTCAAGTTCAAGTGCAAGATAAAGTTCAAGTGCACTTCATAGTCAAGATCAAGATCAAGCTTCAAGTACAGGTATATCAAGTAGAAGATCTACCGAAGCCACTGAAACTACAAGTTCAATGTTCAATGTTTCAGGTATAAATGACCCTAGAAAGACCTTAGGCTTAGGTCATTTTAATTGCACATTATCTATGAGTTGTTTTACTTGTTATAGGCTTTAATTCGACTAGTCCTAGTCTATGTTCGACTAATCTAAGCTCTGGCTCAACCAGTCCAGGGTTTTCCTCGACTAGTTCAGGATTTGTTTCAAATTTTCAAAATTTTCTGATAGGTCCTCGACCAGTTGAGCACCCTGCTCAACCGGTCGTGGAGACTGGCTCGACCAGTCGAGTGGCGTTCAACTCGAACTCTAGCAAGGTTTTTGGGACCCACTCAACCAGTCGAGTGCTGTGCTCAACCAATCGAAGGTCGGTTTTATCCAATCGCGCCAGAATTTTTGAAATTTGGTTGATTCTAAAACAAGTCGAAAGAACCATTTTTCAGCCTATAAATAGAGGTCTTTTCTCAACTTTATTCATTCATTAAAAGCCGAATCAAACCTCCACTTTGAGAAAAAAGCCCCCGTCGTTATCAAGCTATTGTCCAGTAAATTTAGATTCATTTCTAGCTTATTTGATTATGTAATTTCTTGATCTCTTTGCTTCAATCTGATTTTATAAAAGGGAGTTCTTTTCTACCCTTTTGAGATCCAAGAAATTCAATCAAAGTAGCCCGGGTCTGAGTTAATTTAAATTTCATTTAGAACCTAAAACCCTTCTATATGTGTATTGGATATTGAATATCTACATCTTCAAGTGAAGCGGTTCTACCGGGCTACATCGAGCAGAATCTACGAGATAAGTATTTTGATTAATTGCTTTTGGTTTTTGAGATAGCCGGAAAATCTCTGTATTGGTTTTGACTGAGATAGCCAGAAAATCTCAACACAGGGTTTTTAATTGTGATAGCTCATTAAAAACACAACTGTACAGGTTTTAAGGTGAACCTTTGGAAACCTTATTTCATATATAGTGAATGTCAATATCACGTGGGTTGTAATTATTGAGAGTGGAGTAGGTGGCTGTTTAAGAACAATTGGTGTACATACTGAACCATTATAATTTCTGGTGTTTGGTGGATGAGGATGTATGTAACACCTGGTCCATTCGGTACTATTTTCCATGCTTATGATGATTGAAGTCCTTAGCTAGACATGGATTGATCATTCATAGTACACACCCAACTGACCGGAATCCCAAGACCTTGAAACCTATCTCATATCGACAGCCCCATCGCCGCGATTGTGGAGGTACCACCCGTGCGTCGGTATGATACTCCGTTAGTGAGATACGCCGTGAAGAATAATAAGTGAATCATGTGCGCATGGCACCATGTATTTCATTTCACACATGTGCACAACACATGTCAAGCACACATGTACATGCCACACATGGGTGAGAGAATCTCTACCCATGTGTGTGATGTCACATACCCATACCTCTTCTCTCTCATGTGCATAAAAGTCAACCTTTCTCCATGCCATACATTATGCATGACATCACCACACCATGTCATCCCATGCTCCTTTAATCCACCATTAATTGCAAAGCATGAATTAAGTACCATAATCCTATCCTAAGCTAATATTAATCACATTAGCTTAACTTAACTAAAATTTTATCCATTTCTTTATAAATATCCCTCCATCCCTTAGCATTTCACCATTTTTCCATAAGAAAGAGAGAGAGAGAGAGAGAGAGAGAGAGGAGTGATCTTGGTGGGCCATCAACTCCATCAATCCCATACCTTTCATCCATCTCAACCATCAATTCCATCCCTTCCATACATCTCAACCATCCATCTAATTCATCAAGGTGAGTACACCCACCCTACTCATTCTTATTTTATTTTTGTTGTGTTTATGTATGGTGGAGATGATGTTAATAATGATGTGATTAATGGTGTGGATGGTGAAGATAGTATGATTGATGGTGAAGATAATTGCAATAATGATGATGATGCTATTAATGGTATGGATGCATAGGAGAAAACATATAAAAATCAATTTATTATAGAGTTCATGTGGGACCCACTGATAGTAGGACCCACCAAAATGTTTGTATGGCATCCAAGTCATCCAACCATTGGCCCATTGGGCTAGCCAAACTCACACACACCTACACGTATAAAATAAAATAAAATAAAATAAAAAAGAAGAAGAGAGAGAGAGACGCTACTTGCTGGTAGCAGTGTCCCATTAATTTGATTTAAAGGGGCAGGGGCTATGGGTCCCCAACGGGCCCCATCCATGATGTATATATTAAATCCATGCCGTCCATTTAATTTTTCAGATAATTTTAGGCGTTGAGCTAAAAAATGAAGCCAATATATTTCTCTGGTAGGCCACACCATCAAAACTCATGTGAAAACATGCTAAAACATATAAAAGTACTTTCTGGGGGGCCCACCTGAAATTTTGATGTATTTGAAACTTGGAATGACCCCTTAACATAGTGGGACACACGTAATAGACGGACTAGATCGTCCTGTTATGGGTCTTAAATATGAAAATCAACAAAAAAAAAAGTTGCAAATAGCAATGACGCTGTTGCTGCAGCAAGCAGTGTATCAGTTGACGCTGGAAAGAAGTGAGCCCCACCACAGGCCCTACCTTGATGTATGTCAAACATCAGCACCGTGAATTTGATGGGTCCCCTCTTAAAAAGGGGTCATGCCAAAAATCAACCATACAAAGAACTTAGGTGGCCCACACCGTCTAAAATAATGTGCAGACATGGCTAAAACATGTAAAAGCACTTGCTGGGCCCCACCTGAATTTTGAATGCATCTGAAACTTGGATTGTCCCCTCCATCAAGTGGGACACACATAACAGATGGACTGGATCGTCCTGTTGTGGGCCCCATATTAAATTATAAAAAAAAACACTCAACAGCGGTGACTCTGTTGCTGCCAGCGTCTCCACTTACGTTGGAAGGAGGTGGGCCCCACCATAGGCCCCACCTTGATGTATGTCGAACATCAGCACCCTGCATTTGATGTGTCCCATTTAAAAATGGGTCACCCCCAAATTTCAGTCGTACACAGAACTCAGGTGGCCCACACCATAAAATATATATATATATATATGTATATTAATAATAAATAATAATTACAAAAAAAAAAAAAGAGATTTGGATCAATCTGATCATGAGGTATGTGTTATATCCAAACCGTCCATCCATTTGGCAAGTTTGTCTTAAGGCTTGAGAAGAAAAAAATAAGATAGATCTAACTATCAAGTGGGCCACACTACAAAAGTGGCAGGGATTGAACGTAAACCATTGGAACCCTTTTTGGGTTAGAAATTTTGGAGCAGTATGAAATTTGTTTTTCCCCTTAATTCAGGTCTTTGTGACCTTATGAACAGATTGGATGGAAAATAAACGATATGGTGGGCCCTGTGAATTGTTTAACGGTGAAATCATTATCTCCACTACTGTTTGTGGTGAGGTCCAGATAATCTTCTGATATGATTCATTTTTGGATGGTGCTATAAAATGATCTCAAAAAAAAAGAAAAGAAGAAATAAAAAAAATAAAAAAAATAAAAATAGATGAACTGTGTATATGCAATAAATACATTTCTCTGCACCCATGTAACTTTGATCTCCTTAACTGTCTGTACAACTCGAAGCTCGAGTATGTAAATCACCTGATAGGTCCACCTGAAATTTGGATGTATCTGAAATTTGGTCTGACCACTCAACCAAGTGGGACACACATAAGGGATGGGCTGGATTTATGAACCACACCTCTGTGGGCCCAACAAATAATTATGAATATTTAAAGGAGGGTAAACCTCTCAACTTGTGTGTGGTATGACCCACTTTGATGTAGGTGTTATGCCACTTAATCCACCATGGTTATGACATGATTTATATTTAAGATCCTCATCGTTTATCTATTTTATCAACTATTTTGACGATATGTTACCAAGACTTAGGCCCATCCAATGATTAGATAGTCGTACGTTTTGAAATAATGCAAATTAAACTCTCATCATTGAAAATTCATTATGGGCCATCCTGACGATGTATTAGATATCGACCCATATACCGGGTTTCCTTTAGGCCATTATCCCACAGAACAGTCAATCCAACCTGAATTGGACCATACAATACAAGGCTGTGAGGATAAGTACTTAACTATTGAATCCAACCTAAGGCCACCATGGTGTATCTATTTAATCCATGCAGACCATCCACTTCCTCATATCATTTTAGGACTTGGACTAAAATAATCAAAGCAGACCTAAGTCGTAGGTGGGTCACACACAACTCAACCTCATGGGAAATCCCCATGGACTCAACTGCATAGGACCCATTATGAATTCCATTGATATGTGAGCCCAAGAATGTTAAGGCCCATTTTGAGTGAACGCCATGTGGGCCTATCAGTGATAGCCTTGTTTGGGCCAACCATTGGGCATCTTTGATAAGAGTTTGTAAATTCCATATGTGGAATATATGATGAACTGGTATTGTAATTTTTGAAGTAATGATGATTAATCCTTTAAATAGGCTGATTGTGGACATCCCTTGATCACTTAGCACTTTGGTTAGAGTGCGGCCCCAAGTAATAGGATCATGATACTTGTGTTTAAACTCTTAAAAACATGTTTAATTATAACAAATATATAAACTCTAGTGGTGTGAGGGTGTGATATTACCTGTTTGGCCCATTTATCATGTGGGTATTTGATGTATGTATAGCCACCTAATCATAGGCAATGGTGGAGTACATGTAGTATACGTAGTCATCTAATTGTATGAATGTGAAATACGTACAAGGCCACCTAACCGTATGAAATCAAGTGGCATTGATGGTCATTCAATGACGTAGGTTTGTGCTTATCGATATAGATACCGCCACTTGAATCACATATAACTAAGTTGTACACTAACCGAATGTGATGTAGAGTTATATTACCCAAGCTAATTCTATTAAGGTCCTGGATTCTATACGCTGTGATCGCTAAACCGTAAATGGTACGATGAAACGTGGCTCTTGGCCCTTAACTATGCAGCACCAAATATGAGCCATTAACTATGTGACGTGTGAAGTGGTTGTAATATGAGACTTATCATAATTGGTGTAGCCATGTATTTGTGGCCTATGGGCAAGGCCCATTGAGATATATTTCTGGCCCATATGATGAGGCTCATTGTGATGTATTTGAGGCCCATGTGTAGGGCCCACCTATTGTGTATTTGAAGCTCATGGGTCGTGAAGCCTGATGTGGTGTATTCATGGCCCATAAGCCAATGCCCATTGCGATGTGTAGTGCACATATGATACGGCCCAATGTGATGTATATGCGGCCCATGAGTGAGGCCCAATGCGATGAATGTACGGCCCTTGTGTAAGACCCGAAGCGATGTATCTGAGGACCGATGTGGTGTGATTTCACCATGATGTATGTATTGATATTTATGTGGGTCATTCCTTGGGGACAATGTTGGTTAAATGTCCACATTGTCGAAGCCGATTGTTGAGGCCGGTTATTGATACTGCTTATGAGTATGTGACAGCACAGCATTATCATACATGCCCATACGCATCATCTGTATGTTTGTTATGAGATGTGGTTGACCATTACATATGTCGTTGGACAGATTGTTATGAGACTCCTTGATAGGCGGAGGTTATCTCACATGAGTGCACGGTATGCGCAAGATTGATACATGACTGTATTGTATGACTCATGCATCTTGCATTGTGTGCCCTAGCGACATTAGGGCCGTAGCCTCCACAGACATATCGTGGATGGCCAGATGGGACACCGGAAATATTTGGTTCTAGCATACGGGCGCCATAGATGTCCCTGGGTGAAAATTCCTAAACCTCCGAGGCCAGGAGACGCCCCAATGTCGAGACCGAGTGGATACATGAGCGCCCGAGTGCCGAATACTAGGAGGCCGCGTCTCCCACTGTGTCGTGGTCGGTTGGGAGGGGGTGTGGCCTTACCCGCCCGAGGGTAGGGGGCATTACTAGGCTGAGTTTGACCAGCTCGTGAATGGGTCCGCTATCGACGTGCCGAATAGGTATTGGCAGACTATTGGCAAGGCAGATAGTGAGGTTTCTTACGCTCACTTGGACTGTGCTGCTAGGAGAGAGACAGTGTCATTTGGAGTGTATTAAACCCCGGTGATGATCCCAGGGATGAACTGTACTGATATGTGGACTTATTAAGCAGGAGTTGCATACTCATTCATTCATTCATTCACTATTCACTCGGGCTGGTGGTGCGCAGCTATTTGTTGTGTGTACCTTCGCAATGGCCAGGATTTCGGTTGGGGCGCGCGACTAACCTGAGATCAGGAGTTTACCACATTGAGTCTGACTATCCAAATTAGGTATGGGACTATTTTGGATAGAAGTCCCTTGTGATAGACCCCATAGTCTGCGATACTACGTACTACCATCCCGACTTCACTCCAGCATAGTCATTTCATTCACACCACATATTGCATTGCATCCTCGACATCTGATATTTGGCTTTTTATAACTCATCATTTACATGCTGATTTATATTGCATACTCTGATATTGTATGACTCATGGACTTGTCAGTATTTCCGATATTGTATAATTATGGCATGACAATATGATGATGATGACGTGATTACGGATGCATGTAATATGGTTATGGCCGTGGTATGATTTCCTTGTAGTATATTTATCTTGCCTGCTTGTAGGACACACTGCATACACGTGTGTACTCACTAGGCTTTTTTTGCCTAAGCCTCCTATTTCTTATTTTTTTCAGGGTTGGAGTAGCTTGGAAGACTTAGCTTTCTCGATGCATTGTATCTATTCTTCGATTTGACAATGTTGACGTTACGTATCTTTTGCAAAGCATTATACTTATAACTATCGGGACTTATGATGGAGAGTGTTACTTGGTAGTTTGATCATGGATCTTCATGCTTAGGTATTACTATGTATATAAAAAAAATTCAGTTAAAAATCTTCCTTGTGGTGCGCCGAACTCGAGACTTGGTGTATGGAAGTCGAGTACCGAATTCGGGGCATCACGGAAGCTGTCCGTCCCCGGGTTTGAGGCGTGACAATGTATGTGATGAATGTGTGGTGAATGATTATATCTCTTTCATGTATATGTGATGAATGTTATAATAGATAGATTTCTTTCTTTGCCTCTTGTTTTAGTTTTGGTTTTTTATCCTTACCGAATTCAAGAAATCAAGTTGTCCTACCATAAACTTTGGTTTTTAGTGTAAGGTTGTCCTTTGAATAACGTTTGAATCAACTTCTCAATACTATTACAATTGAGATTAGTATTTGATTTAGCTATCGTTATTTCTATTCTGTAATTATTTTTTGTTTGGCATAGTCCAATTCACCCCCTCCCCCCCCCATCCCCTCTAAAATTGAGAGCTCGCCATTTTCAAGTGGTATCAAAGATAAGTTGCTCATTCATTTGGATTTATTTCCTTGAGCTTATCTATTTAGAGATTTCATTATATCAAATTTCGATATGCTATCTATTACTAGGCCACCACCCTTTGATGGCTCAAATTATGCTTATTGGAAAGCCAGAATGAGGATTTTTCTGAAATCTATTGATGAAAGCATGTGGCAAGCCACGATGACTAAATGGAAACCACCAGTGTCTAAGGTTATAGGCAGTGATGGAACCAAGTCCCTTAAATAAACTTCTTTCTATTTGTGGACTATACCTCAGAAAAATGAAAGCAGTGCTAATGCTAAGCCTTTAAATGCAATCACTTGTGCTCTATCACTTGATGAATTCAAAAGAATCATTTCATGTGATACGGCTAAACAAGCCTGGGACATTTTTGAAATGACACACGAGGAAACGACTATAGTCAAAAAGTTTAAAGTTCATATCATCACCACTAGGTTTGAGGAAATTCGTATGGAAGAATATGCGTCTTTCATGGACTTCTATACGAAACTAAATGACATAGTCAACTCTATGTGGGGTCTAAGAGATGGTATCCAAGAAAGCAAAGTGTGTGCTAAAATACTACGATCTCCTCCTAAGAGATTTAATTCCAAGGTGATTGCTATTCAGGAACTCAGAGACACAGACCAAATGAAGGTTGAGGAACTAGTTGGTTCACTTCAAACTTATGAGTTAAATTTCAAAGCTCCCAAAGGTAAGTCCATAGCTCTTAAATCATTCAAATCAATTTCAAAAAATAGTGATGTTAATTCTGATTTTGAAAACTCAAAGGATGATATGACTTTACTACTAAAAAGTTTTATACGATTTTCAAAAGTAAGAAAATATTAGATTTTCAAAAATCCTCTAAGAAGAAAAAGGGAAAATCTAAAAATTGAAAATCTCTAAAAGACAGTCAGTGTTTCAACTGCCGTGAATATGGGCATTTGGCAAATAAGTGTCCAACAAGGGACAAGACAAAGAGAAAAGGCATATTAGCCACTTGGGATGAATCATCAAGCTATAAAGCTTCTTCTAAGTTGTATGAATCAGAACCAGAAACTTCAAATGAAGTAAAGGCTCTAATAACTTTAGCCAAAGTCATCTCCACAGATAGTTGCGATTCATCTAAATATGAAAAGCTAAGGAGTGACCCTGAAAATGAGAATGAAGATGATTTTCAAGATGCCTATAATGCCCTATATAGGGAAAGTTGTAAGATTGCTATCAAGTTAAAACTTCAAAAAGAAAATTTTCTTAAATTAAAAGTAGAACTTGAAAATTCTATTTTAGAAAAATCTCTTAAATTAAAAGTAGAACTTGAAAATTCTATTTTAGAAAAATCTCTTAAATTAAAAGTAGAACTTGAAAATTTTGTTTTAGAAAAATCTCATCTTTCTGATTGTTTTGAAAAAGCAAAATGCGATTTAAGTTTCAAAACTTTTGAACTTGAAAAATTAAGAACAGAAAATGAGAAACTAAAACTTGAAGTTTCTTCCCTATTGAGTTCTAAGGATACTTGGAGGTATGCTCATGGAGATAAACTTGAAAAAGTACTAACTGCATCTAGAAAATGTGGAGATAGATCGGGTTTGGGCTATGTCAAGGACACGCCTCTAAAAAATAAGAGTGTATCTCCTACATTTGTCAAAGGAGAATCCTCAAACTCAAAAGGAAAGAGCTTAAAAAATAATAATCAAAACAACTTTAAAAATGTAAAATCTTTTCAAGCTTCTAAAGTCAATTCAAATAACATCAGCTTTAGAAAACAAAGTTACAACCCTTTAGCTGAAAAAATTATAGACTTACTTAAAGAGCTTCTCAAATATAACTCTAATATTAGAGTTGATAGACAAAACAATTTCAAGCGAAGGAAAACCAATAGTGCTCCAAAACCGAGAACAATAATGAAATGGGTTCCTAAAGTTGCTTGTCTTATTGCCCACACCGCCTTCAAGGCTTCTAGTCAGTCAAAGTGGTACCTAGACAGTGGTTGCTCAAGAAACACGATAGGTGACAAATATTTGTTCACCAACTTCAAAGAAATGATTGATAGCTCAGTTACTTTTGGTGATGGAAGCAACTACAAGATTATTGGCTAAGGTACAGTACAAATTTCTAACCTTCCTTTTGAAAATGTTTTATTTATAGAAGATCTTAAGCACAATCTTTTGAGTATATCTCGAATCTGCGATAATAAGCATAGTGTTAAATTTACAAATCAAGGATGCGAAATCTCAAATGAAAAGGTTGTGTGATATTAAATGGCCGTAAACATCTGAAAATTGTTATATCGTTAATGAGTCTTGCTCATCTAATTTATCTTGTTATATGGTCCAAACCGATGAAACCAAATTATAGCACAAACGCCTTGGACATATTAACTACCGAAATCTGTATAGACTAAGTAAAGCCGATCTTATTAGAGGTCTACCCAAATTAAAGAAAATAGATAAAATATATGGTGCATGTCAAATTGGCAAACAAACAAGGAGTAGTTACAAGAAAGTGAACTCCTTTGCCACATTCAAACCTCCTGAACTTCTCTACATAGATCTTGTTGGACCAAGCAGAACGGAGAGTAGAGGTGGTAAGAAGTATTTCTTGGTAATGGTGGATGACTTTACTAGATTTATATTAGTAGCATTCATGAAAAAAAAATCTGAGACTCTCGATGAAGTTAAAAGGATATTTAAGCGTATTCAGACCGAAAAAAATGAATATTGTTAAGATCAGAAGTGATCATGGGTCGAATTTGAAAATAACAATTTTGAAAAGTTCTATAACAATCATGGCATATCGCATAAGTTTTTAGCTCCTAAAACACCTCAACAAAATGGGGTAGTTGAAAGGAAAAATAGAGTGTTACAAGAGATGGCCAATGTTATGTTAAATAGCATGAAGTTATTCAAAAATTTATGGGCTAAAGTTGTTAATACTACATTTTATATTATAAACCATGTATACATTAAAAAATCTAAAGATGAAACGACTTATGAGTTGTAGTTTAATAAGAAACCTACAGTTAAATACTTTCAAATTTTTAGAAGTGCTTCATCTTACGTGACCATGAAAATTTAAGAAAGTTTGAAGCTAAAAGTGATGAAAGGATATTCATAGGTTATGCTCTGAATAGTTGAGTATATCGTGTTCTTAACAAGAGAATAGGTATCATTCAGAAATCTATAAATGTTATATTGATGACCACCTGAACACACTATCATTTAGTTCAGAAGATGATGAAGTCAACATAATTGAAAAACCTGACTCCTCATCTTGTCCTATCAATACTGAAGTAAGATCAGTTTAAGATCATCCTACTGATCTAATTCTAGGCAATCCTCTCATTAGTGTTCGTACTAGAAAACAAATGAAAAATATTTACAATTACGTGTGTTTTACTTCTCAAATCGAACCAACCAACGTAAAAAAGGCACTTACTGATGAAAATTGGATTGTTGCCATGCAAGATGAATTGAATCAGTTTGTTAGGAATGATGTTTGGTATTTAGTTCCAAGACCATTTGCTAAACATATAATTGGAACTAAGTGGATTTTTAAAAATAAATCTGGTTAATTAGGAAATATAATAAAAAATAAGGCTAGACTAGTTGTACAAGGGTACACTCAAATAGAAGGAGTCAATTATGATAAAACCTTTGCCCCAGTAGCTCGTCTTGAATCCATCAGATTATTCATATCCATTGCATGTTTTAAAAAAATTTAAGATTTATCAAATAGATGTTAAAAGCGCGCTCTTAAATGGTGATCTAGATGAAGAGGTTGATGTTGAACAACCTAAGGGTTTTAAGGACCCTAATCATGTGTATTGCCTTAAAAAGACACTTTATAGTTTAAAATAGCTCCCAGGGCATAGTATGAGAAATTGAATAAGTTCTTACTCAGTCACAATTTTGTTATGGGAAGTGTTGACAAAACCTTATTTGTTAAAAAATATAATGAACACATACTAATAGTATAGATATATGTTTATGATATTATGTATGGTTCTACTTACTCTAAGCTGTCCATTAAGTTTGCAGAGCTTATGAAATCCAAGTTCAAGATGAGTATGATAGGAGAATTGAACTACTTTCTAGGCCTATAGGTTAAACAACTAAAAGACGGTATCTTCATTTCTCAAACCAAATATACCTTAAACCTGGTTAAGAAATTTGGATTTGAAAATGGTAAGAAATTCGATACTCCTATGAGTACGACTCTCAAGATTTCAAAGGATAAAATAGGTAAAAGTATAGACTCTCGGTTATATCGTAGTATGATTGGTAGTCTGCTATACTTAATTGCGAGTCGACCAGATATTGCATTCAGTGTAGGTATTTGTGCTAGATATCAATCAGATCCTAAGGAATCTCATCTTATTATTGTCAAACACATTATTAGATATATCATAAGTACGACTAATCTAGGCCTCTGGTATCCGCATGATACAAAATGTTCAATTAGCTAGATATACGGATACTAACTGGGCAAGAAACATTGATGGTAGAAAATCTACCAGTGGTGGATGTTTTTATGTTAGGAATTGTTTAGTTTCCTAGCAAAGTAAGAAACAGAGTTCGGTATCATTATATACGGCTAAGCCTAAATACATTGCAGCCAGAAATGCTTGTACCCAGTTATTTTGGATGAAAAGAATGCTTAATGATTATGGAATTGCGCAAGATACAATGATATTATATTGCAATAACTCTAGTACAATTAATATCTCTAAAAATCTCATCCAGCATTCCCATACGAAGCATATTGACATTCATTATCACTACATTCGGGAAATAAAAGCATTCTTTAGAATACATTCAGATGAAAAATCAGCCTGCTGACATCTTTACTAAACCTCTTGACATAAATAGAATTTCCAAGTTGAAACTTGATATTGGTATATGTAATTCTAATTAAGTGGATTATGTTATATTTGCATGTTTTGATTTTTATATTTTTTTGTGCAAATATTTTTGATAATCTTAAATAAATTTTGAATTTTTCGTATTTCTCGACCAGTCGAGCATATCTTCGACCAGTCGTGGCTCGACGGGTCGAGCATGTACTCGACCAGTCGAGTTGCGCGTGTGAGTGCTTTTTAGAGAGAGAAAAACACTTTTTCTTCATACTTCTCTTCTTCCTCATCCGGCCCCCTTTCGACTTGTCGAACCCATCTTCCATTGGATCATTGTAAGTGCTTTATTTCTATTTTCCTTCCATATTTGGGTTCTTGTATGCTTACATTGCTAGTTTATGAAGTCGATTTGGGTTTTTCTTTTGATTTTTAAAGATTTTTAGCTCAAAATCTATTTTCTTATAAACCCTTCTTTCCATTGTTGTGTTTCTTCATTTTTATCTTACAATGGAAGGTCGTTCTAAGAAGAAAGCAACTCATGCTTCCTCTTCTCGAACCACTCCTCTTAGGGTGAGAACCGTACAACCTCCCCAGGAAGACTCGGAGTATGTACGGGATCTTCGAAATCGTGAAATTATTGTTAAGTGTCCGGTTAATGCAAATCATTTAGCTCAATTTTAGCACCTTCTCATCCTTTCCTCTATAGGTTGGGAAAACATTTTAAATTGGGGCGAACCGGCACACCGCTCCGTTGTACAAGGGATGTTTGCCTCCATTAATGATGTGTCCCTAAAAGATTTAACTTTCTCTATTAGCATTAGAGAAGGTACATTTCAGGTTGATCGATATTTAATTTTGGGTTTACTAGATGTAAATATGAACGATGAAGGTATTCTGATACCAACTTTAGCCGAAAGAATGAATGAATCGAAACGGCGTACGCTAACCCATATATTATGTCGCATTGACACTGAATGGAGTGCGAGTAATGCGCTTAAGGCCAATCAGATGTTGACCCAAGTACAGGGTTCTACATCGCATCTTCATTGCTAATGTATATCCTCATTTTGGCAACAAAGTCGAATTAACTTCTTTCATGGTTCACATTCTACATTCGGTTATGTCGGGTATTCATATTTATCTTCCATCTTTAATCTGTTACATTATTATTCAATTCCGTCTTCATCCGGGCCATGGATATATTACATTTGCCTATTTGAGGACCACTTTGGCTTTACATTGTAATGTGCTCATGCCACCTGATGAGGCACCTATTACGGTTCTTCTTTTCTATAATTCTAATATTAACAAGATGAACCTGAAGTTCAACCCTGGCCAAAGAGATGAGGAAGACGTGTAAGTTGAAGAAGAAGATGCTTTGCCAACGGACACAATGATGCATGACATTTTTTATGAACTTGAATCTAAAGATGATGAGGCTGACCCTGATTATCAGCCACCTCAGTTTGATGAGCGCCTTCACACTTTGGAGGAGAAGGTGGATGAGTTGAAAATTTCTCAGGAAAATTTGCATGTGAGTCACAAATCTTACATGAAATATATGCGTAAGTATTTTCATCGCATAAATAGAGGACTCTATCAGATTAACCAATCCATTCCACCTCCTTCTTCCTCTAGTTCGGATTAGTTTTTATTCTGGGCATGTATATCTTTAACCATAACTTTCACTTTTCACTAGGTCTGTGTAACTATATTTTCGATGACACTCTTTAGTTGTTTATCATGTTAATGCTATCTTTCTCTTTTTGCTATTCTCATAATCACTATTATGCTCTATCTCTATATGGATATCTTCCTTTGTCAAGTTGTGACAAAAAGGGGGAGAGATTTGTGGTTATGTTTATGAGTTTGATTGTGTGTTGTAGAGTGGTGTGTAGAGTGGTGCTTTTTTTTTAGAAATATATTTGTTCATACAGGTACTCTACTACACAAGTCACCAAGCTCAGATTGAGGGGGAGTAAATGCTGTGAAAGAGTGTTATGTTGTGAAGTGAAGCTGTGAAGTTCGTGAAGTTTGTGAACTTGTGATATATTATACTCTGCTAAGTTGGTTTTGTCACGAATTTGACAAAGGGGGAGATTGTAAGTACTGTGTTGTATATTAAGCACCCTTTGTTGTCAAATTTCATTGAGACAAACCACTTTAGAGTTTGACTTGTTCACACTTTAGAGGTTGACTTGTTCAATGATGGAAAGTTCACCTTCATATGAAGATTTTCTTCGATTATTCTTTCAAGTGCAAGCTCAAGTTCAAGTTCAACTTCTAGTTCAACTGCAAGATCAAGTTCAAGTGCACTTCATAGTCAAGATCAAGATCATGCTTCAAGTACACGTATATCAATTAGAAGATCTATCGAAACCACTGAAGCTACAAGTTCAATGTTCAATGTTTCAAGTATAAATGACCCTAGAAAGACCTTAGCCTTAGGTCATTTAAATTGCACATTATCTATGGGTTGCTGTACTTGTTATAGGCTTAATTCGACTAATCCTAGTCTATGTTCGACTAGTCCAGGCTCTGGCTCTACCAGTCCAGGATTTGTTTCAAATTTTTAGAATTTTCTGGTAGGTCCTTGACCAGTCGGTCGAGCACCCTACTCGACCGGTCGTGGAGACAGGCGCGACTAGTCGAGTGGATCTTGACTCGAACTCCAGCAAGGTTTTTGGGACCCACTCGACTAGTCGAAAGTCGGTTTTATCCAATCGCACCAGAATTTTTAAAATTTGGTTGATTCCAAGACCAATCGAAGGAACCGTTTTTCAGCCTAAAAATAAAGGTCTTTTCTCAGCTTTATTCATTCATTAAAAGCCAAATCAAGCCTCCACTTTAAGAGAAAAGCCCCCGTCGTTATCAAGCTATTGTCCGGTAAATTTAGATTCATTTATAGCTTATTTGATTTTGTAATTTCTTGATCTCCTTGCTTTAATCTAATTTTATAAGAGGGAGTTCTTCTCTACCCTTTTGAGATCCAAGAAATTCAATCAAAGTAGCCCAGGTCTAAGTTAATTTAAAATTCATTTAGAACCTAGCACCCTTCTATATGTGTGTTGGATATTAAACATATACATCTTCAAGTGAAGCGGTTCTACTATGTTACATCGACAGGAATCTACAAGATAAGTATTTTGATTAATTACTTTTGGTTTTTGAGATAGCCAAAAAATCTCTGTATTAGTTTTGACTGAGAAAGCCAAAAAATCTTAGCGCAGGATTTTTAATTGTGATAGCCTATTGAAAACACAACTATATAGGTTATAAGGTGAACTTTGGAAAACCTTATTTCATAGTGAACGCCAATATCACGTGGGTTGTGATTATTGGGAGTGGAGTAGGTGTGGCTATTTAAGAACAGTTGGTGTATACACCAAACCACTATAATTTCTAGTGTTTGGTGGATGATGATGTATGTGATGAATGTATGATGAATGATTGTATCTCTTTCATGTACATGTGATGAATGTTGTAATAGATAGATTTCTTTATTTGCCTCTTGTTTTAGTTTAGGTTTTTTATTCTTACCGAATTCAAGAAATCAGGTTGTCCTACCATAAACCTTGGTTTTTGGTGTAAAGTTGTCCTTTGAACAACGTTTAAATCAACTTCTCAATACTATTGCATTTGAGATTGTTATTTGATTCAGCTATCGTATTTCTATTCCGCAATTATTTTTTGTTTGGAATAGTCCTATTCAACCCCCCCCCCCCCCAAGGACTGAGAGCACACCCTTTTCAAGGTAAACGGTTTACATTCTGCATTTGGATGCTAGAATAATGACGTATACAGGTTTCAGCCCCATTTGATTTTACAGGCTTGAAATTTACAACTTAACAGCTATAAATGGAAAGATTGGTTCTCCATTTACAAGACTTAAAACAATTTACAGGCCATCCAAACCTAGAGAATCCTTTACCTGTAAATCATCTATAACTTACAACCAAACAGGTCTGGTTGCAAATGACCACTTAAACCATTAACATGCATCAAAATGAGCTTATCTATCATGACCACTAAAAGAAAGGCGATTAGTTACCCAGTCAAATGTGGTTTGTGTTCAGTTAGTTATCTACATTAGCCCTTGTATACAGTATTTGTTAAACTCCATTTCTTTCATTCTGCATCTATTCAAGAAATGGTTGGCTTGGAATGGTTCATTGTATTTTAGTCTTTCTTAACTGTTTATTTTTTAGGAGTGACTCTATTACTGCTACACTTCCTAAGTGCTGTGTAAAGTACATATTATACCATGATTGAGGTGGGCAGAACATAGATTACATTGTAATTGTTTTTTGTCATAATATTTCTGTTAAATCAATAAGTCACCACTGTTTCTTATGGTGTGGTCCTTATAAGATTTCAATGACTTTCAGTTTTAACTCTGAACTGAAAATCAGAAGTAGATTCTCCTGCCTTCTCGCACATAACCGCAGGCAGGAAAGCAAGCAAGCACTCTCTTTCTCTCAATCTCTGTCTCTATTTTATTCTCTATGCTATTTAATTTTCATTTTTTATTTGTAAATTCTGACTACTAATGAAATTACTGTAGAGAAGTTCTTAAATTCTTCTTTAAATTATGGGAAGAGAAAAATCTTAAGGTTGTGATCGTTTGGATGCCTATAAATGGGGATATGATTTACAGGTAAATGGCTTACATTCTATGTTTGGATGCCAGAGTAATGTCGTTTATAGGTTTCAGCCCCATTTGATTTACATATCCACTTCTTCCACCTGGCTCGAATTCTATGACGACATCCTTCTCAACCTCTCTGCTCCCATGTATGATCGATCCGAGACATTGAAAATAGTTATTTTAGGGGGCACTTCTTGATCACATGGAACATGTAGTGTGTAAGGCTTGTATCCTAGTCCGTACCGTTCCTTCGACTTCTGCGATCCTCCCCGTCGAATTTCGGTGACCCGCGACCTGTAATTGGCATTTGCGCGTGACCCTAAGTCGCATCCCATATATCTGAGTCAAATCGACCCGAGACTTGTACCTTAGCGACCACATCGTCACCGTGATTCTAATGTCACATCTCGCGCGCTGATGCGATACCCAAGCCAGGAGTTGTGGGTCCATTTTTATTTTGAGAAAAATGCAGCACGTTGTGAATCCCGAGAGAATCTCTACCTAATCTATCACATCAATCAATCAAGTACAAGAAAGTACTCAACCCATACCTAGTCCATCCCCCTCTTACACAACCCGCCCCCAAAGTCGACTCTCTCTCTCCACCCATCCCTTTCTTACACCACACCATCCCTCTCTCCCATCCATCCCATCCCTTTCATCCCATCACCTTCTCTCTCCATCACGTTCCATTCGCAACCATCCCAAGCAACAAGAGACAAAATCCTAAAGAGAGAAAAGAGAAGGTCCACTCCCTACCACCCAATCTCTTATCTCAACCCTTCAACTTTCATCATCTTCCATCAAAGGAGAAGCTTAGGAGCTAGGGATTCCAATAAGCCTAGAAGGAGTGCAATCGGTGGGTGATATTAGGATTTTCACCCTTGATTTCTATGTGAGGGCCCACTTGTAGTGGGACCCATTTTGATGTATGTATTGTAAACCGAGAGGAGCTCATAGTGGCGGAGCTCCTCCCTCACACACACACACCGTCTCTCTCTCTCTCTCTCTCTCTCTCTCTCTCTCTCTCTCTCTTGTGATGGTGTGTGTGGCCCACCTGTATTATTATTTGATGATGGTGTGTGTGGCCCACCTGTTTTATTATTTGATGATCCAGACTATCCAACAATGGGACACCATTGCTGTCCACCTTACTGTCCACCCTGCTGGACTGTCCATCAAGCCGGCCATTTGGATGATGGGAAAACACGTATATCGGCTTCATCACTGGTCGTGTGGACCCCACATAACCCCACTATGATGTATGGGTTTTACCTGTACTATCCACCCCTCCTCCTGATCATCCAGATGTGGATCAGGCGAGCCACACCTAGCTGGACCTGCTGTTGTCCAGCAGTAGGTGTTGGTGATGAAGAAAACACTAATATCAACTAGATTGTAGGCTGGTGGTCCACGTGTACGTGGACCCCACCTTGATGTGTGTGACGTGTCCACACCATCCAGAAATCTGGACATGGGACCCACCATGAGGTTTTATCCACACCGTCCAGTAGCCTAAACGTGGGAACCCACCTTGCAGTATGTGTTGTATACACACCGTCCATGTGTATGGACGTCAACAAGTTTTGTGGCTGATCATGAGGTATGTGCTATATTCCAAACCGTCCGTCCACCGGGCAGCAGGTGGGGCCCACCCCACACGAGTTGTACATGTGAGCAGGTGGGGCCCACCTTGACATATGTATTTTGTATCCACACCATCCATCGCTAAACGGTGATGTATGGAGCCCAGCCGTGATGTATGTGTTTCTCCATGCCGTCCATCCATGTGGACCCCACATAATGTGTGGGTTTTATCCAAATCGTCCATCTGTGTGGGACGCACCTTGATGTATGGGTTTTATCCCAACCATCCATCTGTGTGGGACGCACCACGATGTATGGGTTTATTATTGTTGTATTGATGTCAGCAAGTTCTGTAGGTCTGACCATGATGTATAGATGGGTTTTATCTACACCGTCCGTTCGTGGACCCGACCATGATTTATATATTTTATTCCACACCGTCCATCCTACTGGATGGTGGGACCAGCATGATGTATGTGTTGTATCCATGCCATCCAATCATTGTAGAAATCGTTTTATGGCATTGCAAAAGAATGAGATAGATCTAAATTTCAAGTGGGACCCACCCTTATGTATTTTATCCTAGTTGTCCACCTGGTGGGGCCCATTTAGAATGTGCAGGGCCCACCTTAATGTGAAGTATTTATGGCCCAATGTGATGTGTTTGTGGCCCATTTGGTGAGGCCCATTATGATGTATTTGTGGCCCATGTGTGAGGCTCAATGTGATGTATATGAGGCCCATTGTGACATATTTGTGGCCCATTTAGTGAGGCCCAGTATGATGTATTTGTGGCCCATTTGGTGACGCCCAGTATGATGTGTTTATGGCCCATTTGGTGGGACCCAACATAATGTATATAAGGCCCATATGATGAGGCCCGATGTGATGTATATGAGGCCCATATGTTGAGGCCCATTGCGATGTGTTTGTGGCCCATTTGGTAAGGCCCATTGTGAAGTATATGAGGCTCTTGTGTGAGGCCATGGGCCCACTATGTGTTTGGCTCTATGCGGGCCACTCCTTGGGAGCAATGTTGGTTAAATGTCTATATTTATGGGCAATGATGGTTAAATGTCCTCATTGTGACCTTCCCTTAGGCCTTGTTAGGTATATTCTCATCATTCTCTAAGTGGGTCAACCAAAATCATTGGGCCCCATTGATATTACATGATCCATCTATCCTTATTAGGCTAACCTAAGATGTTGGACCCCCATTGGTTGCTAGTAGGATTATTTTAATCTTGGAGTCCATCTATGACTTATTTGGGCCCCTTGGGGAATCTAGCAGGCTATATGATAATATGGAGAATGAAGCCCGTTTCGGATCTTTACAAATATAGATAGGCTACCTAGGCCCAACCTTGATATAAGGAGAGTACATCATCATCATATGAGTATGCTTAGTATAGCTCCATGATTCATACCCATGCGCATCATATGTGTGCTTGATATGAGAAGTGATTGATCATAGCATATGCCCTTGGACAGATTATTTATGGGACTCCCTGATAGGCAGAGTTGCCCCACATGAGCGCGTAGTACACACAGGATTGATGCATGACTGGATAGTATGTTTCATGCATCTCGCATTTATGTGATATGATTTCTGGTTATTGTTCATCGGTTATACTTGTGGTTATGCTGAAACAAATTTATATTGAAAATCCTCCTTATAGGATCCTAGGATCGAAACCTGATATATAGGTGCCAGGAGACGAGAATGGGGTACTACGGAGGCTGTCGGCGCCGGATTCGGCGATCAGGAATTTTATGAGCCCGGTTTTCGAGTTTGGGGCGTGACATAGTGTCTTGGAAATTATAATGTTTGTCTATGCACTATTGTTGAGAATATGATTTTCTTTTATTTTTTAGCTCTATTTTCATAGTGATAAAAGTGGTGGATTTCAATTAGATGTTATATAAAGCTTAATTGTCGTTCCAATGTGATTTCTTAATTATGCATTAAAATTACCTAGCTTTCTCATTTTGATACTTTCGTTACAACTAAAAACATATGAAGTTGAAAAGTGAAGTTCATAATTTTATGGGCCCAATAATCTGGTGAGAATTATCAGGCTGTCCACATGCTTATGTCAAATAGTTCATGCAATTGAAATGCAATGGCTGCAGTTGAGCCAGGACTAGAAGGGATTCATGTTGCACTTTCAAAAAGTTGAATCTGTAATACCTACGAGTCCTGTGGCAATGCAAGTTCATGGAGCAAAAGCAAACAGTAATCTTCTGAAAGTTACCGAATGAATCCATATCTTAGGATGAGAAATTTCTCACTTGAGAAGAACTGAAAGGGATTTATCTACCAATTAGCAGATGTATGACATATGATATCCCATATTAGCACAGGAAATATTTTTGTTGGATATTAATAGAGGAAGCTGAAAGGTGAAAAAACTAAATAATTTCAAGTTTATACCTTACAATGTAGCACATAGATTGCACTCTGCTACTGTTACTGTTACTGCTACACTGTTACATTTCCTTACATTATGAATTTCATGGACCTGATTAGAATGGCCCATGGAATTGTTATATTCTTTATCCATGCTGTGAATGGTATTGTTGCTGTACATTTTCCTCATGTCCAAGGAATGGTATTGCTGCTATATATTCTGCTCATGCCAATTGAATGGTATTACTGCTGTGCACTTTTCATCCCTGGGGAAGGTATTGTTGCTATGCAATTTGCTCATGCCCTCATTTGGTATACCTGCTGTTCCAGTTCCTACAAACAGTAGTTTCAGCTGTACTGGAACTGTCTCATCTTCACTTCACTGCAGACAATAGTTCCAATTCCTGCAGATAGATGTTTCAGCTTTAGTGTTATCTATTGCATGTAACGTATGCAATTTTATTAGTATAACCCAACATCAGATTGTGCAGCAACAACATCTGATCTTGTTGTTGCGTTTCATGTTACTGGCAGTAGCTACTCACAAATCAGGCCTTTCTTTTATAGCGATTCTGATGTTAGACATATGTTTGCCTTTGTCAAAAGCTGTTGTTTACCAGTCATCTGTAATCGATTTCTTCCTAATAAACGATTATATTTCCACAAGTTCAGGTTACGGGATTTAGTACTCTATTTCTCAGGAATTAATCGCACACAACTATTTTCAGCTGAAATTCAGGTATGTACCATGTTTTTTTTGTTTCCACTATTATTTGAATTCTTCTCCTGTTACTATTCAAAACTATCACCTTCTCATATAACCGTAATTCAATATACGATGAAGTGACGGGTCTGGATATATGACGCACATATACCTGCTCATGTCCAATTTATCGAAAGTAGTTGGGGCTCCATTCTTTATCTACTGCATGGAATTGATCTTTGTATAAATAACATGATGTAGGTATATGTAAAATTCACGCTTAAATTATATTTATCATATACTCCCTACGGTAAGATATTCAAATTGGGAACTAGATTAAGCTGTGGATTTAGGATTTATATTTAAAACGCAATCATAAATACACGTGTAGGTACATGGTTGGCTTGGAATGGATATGATGAGGAAGAAGAGATGGAACGAGCTGTTGTCATGCAAGCGATGGTAGCTTGCATAGCAGCAGTTAGGGAATATTGTCGCATATACATGTTCAAACAACCAACACGACACGGAGATGACAAGCGGGCGGTCCCTGATGAGGTCTAGGAGGAATACCTTAAAGTATGATTATAAAAGTACAGTTTACAAAACACATTCACAAACCCTTAAATCACATGTACTTTTTACTAACTTACAACTATCTTTTACGGCTACATTCTCACCCACGTGTTGAAAGACTTCGCAGGAAAAGAATCGATAGAATGGACGACTTTCGATTATCGTCGGATCCGATCAGGCCATGAGATGATATGTGTAAGGAAGTACAAGTATGGCCACATCATCCTCTCGGATTCAGCAAGATCTCAATGAGGCTTGGAGAGACCTCGAAGATGATCTTGACGATACCATTGACCTCTCAGAAGACAACGTATCGGACTCGAAAGGGACCAATCATTTTTCCTCGGAGACTCCTTCAATGGAAAAACGCGCATCTCGTGGCATTCCTACTCGAACTTTCGATTCTGATGGTAGCCGAGGTGGGACCGCATCAACGAAACATATGCGGCCTTCTCATCCCTGTGATGTACTCGGCATCTCTCTTAAGACCGTTGCAGAGGCTATACATGATTTTGGCCTAAGCAAAGAGGTCAATCATACTAGTAAGGTACTTAATGTTCTAGAAGAGATGCAAGGATTGACCAACTCAGAGTTTATCGAAGTTGGTCAGCTGTTGAGTGGGGACGAGAAGCTAGCATCATTATTTGTCAGTCTTCGACCTGAGTGACGCGTCGAGTGGTTGAAGAAAACACTCCGCAATAACTTTGGTGATGCAGGTGTTTGGTCAGTCTGACAGGGACTGGTCCCTCGTTCTATTGATCTGTTTCTTTGTGGGCATGTAATAACTTTTTTATTCATCGATGATGGTTTTTTTCTTTTTTGGATTGATATAATTGGTATACAGTGTATACCAATTTGAATGGCGTGGCAATACTGGACGTTTTGTGGTTTAATATATTTAATATTTGTGGTTTCACATGCTTGTTGTGTACACATTAAGACAGATAGAGCCACACACATGGTTTGAACAAAGGGTACGTACTAACAAATTTTGAAATTCAGTTCCTTTCATTGTATTTTTATTTGTCGTGGGACAATTTTGCATATTTTTTAAGCGCGATCCTATTCCAATACACGAATCTCATGCCAATAATGGACATATCACTGCAGATGGCAAAAGAGACGTACTATGTTGTACTTGTGGGCCGTCGACCAGGTATTTATCTGACGTGGGACGATGCTAGGTTGGAGGTCGAGGGATTCAGCGAAGGGAGACACTGGGCTTTCTAGATTGGAGGGAAGTTGTTACATGCTGGGACGATCACTTCGGTGGGACCAGTGCATAGTCTAGACCTGCCACAGAATCTCATGTGATTCATGTCACCATATATTCAAACGAGGTTAGCATCCATCATTCGTCAACTTCATCTATCCAACAGACAACCCGGGCCACGGTTTCTAGGGCCACGGCGACTAATGATCCTGCCCCATCATTTAGGGAGAGATTTTGTGCACTTCTAATTGCCATCATCGTTCTTTTCTTTGCGCAACTTATTATTTTTAAATTCTAGCAATATGAGGTTGTGTAACTGAATGAATATTATTTTTTTGAACAGTGATTGTATGGTTTTGCTGATTCGGGGACCATCGGCCACTGACAATTGCCTTGGTCACCTATATATTATCGACTGCTTAACATTGTAGATTATTTTGTCTCCAACCACTGTCAATTGTTGTGGCCCATTGGATATGTGGACCTGATATGTAGATGATGGGGTTTTTGTTATTGGAGGCGGAATCATTTAGTGTGGCCCACTAAATATTTGGACAACACATGTTTTTTGCCTAACTCTTCCTTGGATTTGCACTAGGCACTTAGATTGGATGGTCTAGATTAGGCAATCTTCACGTGGTGTGTGACTCTTTTGTTGGACATGCTACACTTGCATGTGATTGGAATGGCCCATATTAAGAATGGTGTGGTCCACTAGATATTTGGACCACATTCATTTACTTGTAAGACGTCAAGTTCTCCTTGCATCTAATATATTGGACGGCTTGGATGATACTCTTTCAGATGGTGTGGTCCATTACAGACCCCATTTTCAGTAGGTGGACCCAAGTACAGAATAGACTGCGCGCTGGTTGGAGTTCTCTCCAAGACAACTACAAATACTGGGGGAACGGATTGGCTACTCCCCCTGCCCCCACCCCCCGTGGATGGCTATCGGTGCTCTGTGGGCCCACCATGATGTATTTTCTTCATCCATTCCGTTCATCCATTTTTACAGATCCTTTTACCAATGAATCTCATCCAAACCTCCGAATATAAATCTCAGTTGGACGAAACCACAGGAAAGCAATAGTGATTGGATATCCACCGTTGAAATCCTCCTACGGCCCATTGTACTATTTATTTGGCATCCAATATGTTAGGTAATTCAGACCCAGATGAAGGGAAAAAACAAAGATCAGCTTGATCCAAAAACTTTTATCGCCCCCCAAAAAAAAAAAAAATTGATCGAAGTTCATTCAACACTAATTCCCGTAATGTGGTCCACTTGAGATTGGAATGTACCTCGGTTCTAGTCTCATACCATAAAAGGATCTAGAAAAATAGAGGGACGGCATGGATGAAACACATTTCATGATGTGGCCCACAAAGCATCAACCAACAACCATTGGCTGGAAGCAGGGGGAATAGCCAATCCGAATCAAAATCCTGGATGTCTTCACTCATCCAAACGGGTGGATGTATTGGAAGCAAGGGATTCATGCATTTCCACACCACAACCAAACGGGACGAACTTCCGTGATCCTGGGATATGCCAGACGTCCTATGGGATATGCCTGACGTGCCAAACATGTGCGGGGAACATGTCCCGGGATCAGGCAATACCATGGATTTTACAACAATCCACTGACATCACCATGATTACCTAAATTTTGATCCCGTCCCTCCTAATCTCGTTCAATTCACCTGGCCAAACAGGCCCTCGGGGGATTTAAAATTCCCTCAAATCCCCTAAATCTACGGTGCCAAACAACCCCTAATAATGTTATGTTTGTGGGAAATCCTCCCAACCATCCGTTTTGCAAGACCATGCTTAGAGTTTTGGACCATGATACTTACATGGCATCCATACCATTTATAAAATCATTTCTACTGGGGTGAACTGAAAAAATAAAAATATTAGATCTATGGTTTCACAAATGTTTCAACGGTTTACTTATCAACAGGTTAGATGGCAAATAAACATTCCAGTTATCCCCAAGAATTTTTTTTAATGGTGGATATGCAATAACTACTGCTTTTTGTAATGTGGTCCAACTGAATTTTGATCTGCTTCATTTGTTAGATCAGGTATCCTAAAATGATATGTCAAAACAGATGGAAGGCGTGGATGTAAGGAACATACATCAAGGTGGGCCCCACAGTAAGAGATCTGCCCCCTTAAAAATAATACACGTGGCATAATTATCTTGAATAAACCGACTAGATTGCGAAGTACTCGACGTAGACAAGTCACAATATCAAGATAATATTGGTTGTATAATCCTATCCTCTGATTCATAGACGCGTTTGTTGAAATAGAATTGTCAAATACTTTTCATTTTCAACCGTTGATTAAATGTCAAACAACCTTTCACTCTAATGATACATCTTCGATGGTCCTATAATTTGGACGGTTTGATCTAACTATTTGTATGACCCACGTGCAATTTCTAACGATTTTTTAAGCACTTGCACCATCCCATCAGACTTTTTCTTCATTTTAGACCTGTACTGTAATAGCGTGGGTTCACAGAGATGTCCATGACAAATCTACTCGGTCCATCTGTTTTGAAAGACCACGGTATTACAGGCCTGTGAAAATCAGAAAGATATATTGGTCCTATGTAAGATTTCCGTGGATTTTGAAAGATGGGAAATGTTGAGATTAAGGGGGATGGAATTGCATTTAGTCCCATGGAATTGCATTTGGTCGTATGCAAGATTTCCGTAGATTTTGAAAGATGGGAAAGGTTGAGATTAAGTGAGATGGAATTACATTTAGTCTCATGGAATTGCATTTGGTCCTATGCAAGATTTCCGTGGATTTTGAAATCCACTACATGTATGCCCCACATTGATGCATGCATTTATCCATGTTATTCATCAATATACACTGTTTACATGTGACATTCTGTTTATATATGTGTACAGGTCAATGGCATCCCCATTGTAAATTTGGTCTGTTGATTACAATTCCATGGTCCACCAAACATGATTTTGCTTAATTCGATGTTTTCACATAGCAAAAGTTTTATCCCAAACATGGAATTGAATGGCTACAATACTTTGGTATTTCCAAACATGCAATCATCGTGCAAAAATGATTTTAATCTTATCTAATATAATTCAATACCATTCAATTCCACGGACCAAACAGGCCCTAAGAAGAAAATCCACACCTATATATAAGAAGAAATTCACAATTATATCAAAGAAATAGATAAAATCATGCCGGATAAAATCATATGATCTTATTTGTTTGTCATATCAACTAAAATATGTAATTACCTACCATACATCTCTCTCAAATCAAATTTAGACCATTTCAACATTAGTAAGATCTGAGAGAGAGAGAGAGAGAGAGAGAGAGAGAGAGAGAGAGCATCCTTGAAAAGGAGATGATCAGTGACCTTTAAAAGTTTCATTAATCAAGGATTTTCAGTCTTCTAGTCCAATGATTCTTTCATTCTTTCATTGGGTCGGGTGACCTGACACACTTTTGAGGTGGGTAATGGACCAGCTAAATGGGTAGTGGGTCAGGCCTACCTAGAGATGTGACCCATTTAAGAAATGGGTCAGGATTAGCTAGAACCCAACCAGCCCACATAGGTTATCAACTGGTTGAGCCAAGCAACCCAACTTGACCCAACCTAAAACACAACAAAAATAAATAAATAAATAAAATAAATAATAATAAATTATAGATGACATTCTTATGTATGCACATTTCCACAGTTTAGGCTAGGTTGCACATAGCCCTAGTGTCATATTCCCAAGTTGGGTAGCGGCAGCTTATGTTGGATCTAGAGTCTCACCCATTTACAATTAAATGGGTTAGGTCAGGTTGGGTCTAGCTTGACAAAGTTTTAAGTGGGCAGGGTCTAGTTAAAGGGTACTGGGTTGTGGTTCAGCTTTTGAGATAGAATTCTTAGCCTGCACCATGACTAGGTCCAAACACAAGCATTGCCCCTCCTAGATGGACTGCATGGAACGGCTGAGCCGTTATTACGGCAAACCCTACAATGTAGGTGCATCTCCACGCTAGGGTTGGGAGGTGAGGTATGTGAAATGTAGAATGGCAACAGAGTGGGGCCCACTGTAGGGCATGTGAGATGCGGGATAATCAACGGGAGGTCTCCATCAGTTTGTCTAGAGCACTTGGATAAAGAATATTTCCTACTTTTGGTATTTTGGCCAGTACTCCATGATGTATGTGTTTTATCTATGCCTGAAAGATAATTTTAGGGCTTTATCCTAAAAATGAGGTAGATCTAAATCTCAGGTGGACCACACCATGGGAAAACAGTTGTGATTGAACCCCACCATTAAAAATCTCCTAGGGCCCACTGTAATGGTTATTTGACATTTAACCTGTTGATTAGGTCATACAGACTTGGATGAAGGGAAATTTTATATATCAGCTTGATCCAAAACTTTTGTGGCCCTAAGAAGTTTTTAATGGTGGGCGTTCAATCAACACTGTGCGGTCCAATTGAGATTTGGATCAACCTCATTTTTGGGCTTATATAATAAAATGATATGAAAGAATGGGTTGACGGCGTGGATGAAACACACACATTATGGTGGGTCCCACAGAGCACCGACCACTACCCATTGGCTTGTGGCGGGGTGAGCAGCCCATCCGTTTCCTTGCCTAGGTGAATAATCTTAAATTGAAGATCCTAGCCGTCATTGAATCTTTAAAACTCCTGATTGAATGTCTCAACTTTACTTCACTTGTTTAGGCCCATATGAATTTGAAAATATTTTAAGTATTTATTTGTCCGTTAATCCTAGAGGGTCGCACATGATCACTGAGTTGGATGACACGTAGACATGATAATCAACCTCACATTCCATTACTAAATTTTTACTCTTCAGTGCCCCTTTGGTGTGGCCCACCTAAGTTATGGATCATAACTTCAGGATCTGGGTTTAACATTGGGTGCTGCATCTAATGGACGAGTTGGATGACACTCACACATCACAATGGGCCCCATGCATCTCAAACGTATGATAATTACCATGCAATTTGAATCATACAATCATTCTCAATCTGAAATTAGGTGGGCCCTAATTCAGGTGGGCCAACTGAAAATTTATGCCGACGAGATGCACGTGATCTATTGACACCCTTCTCACCGCCGCCCACGTGAATGGGAGAATGGCCCACTTCTGGTGGGCCAGCTGAAAATTTATGCAGGCGAGATGCACGTGATCTATCGACGCCCTTCTCACCGCCGCCCACGTGATTGGGAGAATGGCCCACTTCTATTTCATCATTGAGCCAAAGCACAAGTAGGAAGTACCATAAATATCACACTATTATCAAGAAATTATAATAAAATGAGATAATGTTTTTAATTTTCACAATTATATGCAAAATTGTCATGATTTTAACCAAAAAAAAAAAAAGCATTTTACTGCTAAAATAAAACACTATATGCCAATATTTTTGAAATTTTAAAATTAATCGTTAATTTATAATAAATATTTTAAAATATATATTTCATTTTAAGTGGGATTGTAATATCACAAGAAAAAAGTAAAATTCTAGAAGGCTCACAATTTCCTAGAGACTTTTCACCATGGTGTGTGGTAGCTTTAAGCACAGTCAGTGGGCCATTCTTCGAGACTCAGAAAGTATGAATGGCTACGACTGACCAGAATGGTCGCTAAGTAATATACCTGGGCAGTTTATAATGTGAGGTCCAAAATGATGTGATGTCTTCCAATTTCCTACACACATATCACAATGGGCCCCATGCATCTCAAATGCATGATAATTACCATGCAACTGGAATCATACAATCATTCTCAATCTGAAAGTAGGTGGCCCAAATTCACGTGGGCAAATTGAAAATTTATGCAAGCGAGATGCACGTGATCTATCGACACCCTTCTCACCACCGCCCACGTGATTGGGGGAATGGCCCACTTCTAGTGGGCCAACTAAAAATTTATGCAGGCGAGATGCATGTGATCTATCGACACACTTCTTACTGCCGCCCAAATGATTGGGCGAATGGCCCACTTTTATTTCATCATTGAGCCAAAGCACAAGTAGGAAGTACCATAAATATCACACTATTATCAAGAAATTATAATAAAATGAGATAATGTTTTTAATTTTCACAATTATATGCAAAATTGTCATGATTTTAACAAAAAAGAAAAAAGAAAAAGCATTTTACTGCTAAAATAAAACACTATATGCCAATATTTTTGAAATTTTAAAATTAATCGTTAATTTATAATAAATATTTTAAAATATATATTTCATTTTAAGTGGGATTGTAATATCACAAGAAAAAAGTAAAATTCTAGAAGGCTCACAATTTCCTAGAGACTTTTCACCATGGTGTGTGGTAGCTAGCTTTCAGCACAGTCAGTGGACCATTCTTTAAGACTCAGAAAGTATCAAGACTCAGAAAGTATGAATGGCTACGACTGACCAGAACTGTTGCTAAGTAATACACCTCGGCACTTCATAACGTGAGGTCCAAAATGATATGATGTCTTCCAATTTCCTACACACACATCACAATGGGCCCCATGCATCTCAAATGTATGATAATTACCATGCAATTGGAATTATATAATCATTCTCAATTTGAAATTAGGTGGCCCAAATTCACGTGGGCAAATTGAAAATTTATGCAGGCGAGATGCACGTGATCTATCAACACCCTTCTCACCACCGCCCACGTGATTGGGGGAATGGCCCACTTCTGGTGGGCCAACTAGAAATTTTTGCAGGCGAGATGCACGTGATCTACCGACGCCCTTCTCACCGCCACCCACGTGATTGGGAGAATGGCCCACTTCTATTTCATCTTTGAGCCAAAGCACAAGTAGTAAGTACCATAAATATCACACTATTATCAAGAAATTATAATAAAATGAGATAATGTTTTTAATTTTCACAATTATATGCAAAATTGTCATGATTTTAACAAAAAAAAAAAAACATTTTACTGCTAAAATAAAACACTATATGCCAATATTTTTGAAATTTTAAAACTAATCGTTAATTTATAATAAATATTTTAAAATATATATTTCATTTTAAGTGGGATTGTAATATCACAAGAAAAAAGTAAAATTCTAGAAGGCTCACAATTTCCTAGAGACTTTTCACCATGGTGTGTGGTAGCTTTCAGCACAGTCAGTGGACCATTCTTCAAGACTCAGAAAGTATGAATGGCTACGACTGACCAGAATGGCCGCTAAGTAATATACCTGGGCAGTTTATAATGTGAGGTCCAAAATGATGTGATGTCTTCCAATTTCCTACACACACATCACAATGGGCCCCATGCATCTCAAATGCATGATAATTACCATGCAATTGGAATCATACAATCATTCTCAATCTGAAATTAGGTGGCCCAAATTCACGTGGGCAAATTGAAAATTTATGCAAGCGAGATGCACGTGATCTATCGACACCCTTCTCACCACCGCCCACGTGATTGGGGGAATGGCCCACTTCTAGTGGGCTAACTAAAAATTTATGCAAGCGAGATGCATGTGATCTATCGACACCCTTCTTACCGCCGCCCACATGATTGGGAGAATGGCCCACTTTTATTTCATCATTGAGCCAAAGCACAAGTAGGAAGTACCATAAATATCACACTATTATCAAGAAATTATAATAAAATGAGATAATGTTTTTAATTTTCACAATTATATGCAAAATTGTCGTGATTTTAACAAAAAAAATGCATTTAGCTGCTAAAATAAAACACTATGTACCAATATTTTTGAAATTTTAAAATTAATCATTAATTTATAATAAATATTTTAAAATATATATTTCATTTTAAGTGGGATTTTAATATCACAAGAAAAAAGTAAAATTCTGAAAGGCTCACAATTTCCTAGAGATTTTTAACTATGATGTGTGGCAGCTTT
Organism: Magnolia sinica; assembly: GCF_029962835.1. Lineage (NCBI taxonomy): Eukaryota > Viridiplantae > Streptophyta > Magnoliopsida > Magnoliales > Magnoliaceae > Magnolia > Magnolia sinica. The sequence goes on from NC_080586.1 coordinate 78,293,272, forward strand.
CAGCACAGTCGGTGGACCATTCTTCAGGACCCAGAAAGTATGAATGGCTACAACTGACCAGAACTGTCGCTAAGTAATGCACCTAGGCGCTTTATAATGTGGGGTCCAAAATGATGTGATGTCTTCCAATTTCCTCCTTCACGTGTGCCCCCACCTGTTAATGAGGCCAAATGATCAAAGCTTAAGTGGGCCACACCATTGTAGAATTATTGCTAAAACCTTTGAAACTTGACTATTTTAGTGATGCCAAGACCTTCAAAATCATGTAATGTGATGTTGCTAACTTCAGTTTTTAAGTGGGTCTGATGATCGTTTTGTTCTGTCCATTCATCTTAGTGGACCACATCTTTTCAGTAGATTAGATGGCATGGTGTGCCACACATTCAGTAAAATTGTTAATAGTGGGGCGTCTCCTTCCAACTACCGTAGTGTCGGCTGTTTGAGTTTTGGACCGGCGTGCGTGATTTGGAGTGAAGGAGATGGCCCACATGCACATGTTGGAATTAGACCGTGCATTGCCTTGTAAGCTAAGGCCATGTTTGGATATATGAATTTTGGAATTCATGGTGAGTAAAGGCAATACTTAGTAATTAACCAATGATTGTTAGCATAGTTACTATTCATGATTTGGTTTGGACTCTTAAATTCATAATACTAGTCTGAGAATCAAGTGCAATATCTACTTTTCAACATATAAACCTTTGCTGTTTGATGTTCTGAAATAGTGATTACACCTCAACGTGAAAATTTTAATATGGATTCCAACATATTTAAACTTAAATACTTGTCTAATTCAAGGAAAATGATTGCCTTTCCATTTGTTTCCAAAGGATTCCTGATATCCGACCACATCAGGGTTGCCCTGCCAAAAATCTCCCTTGAGAATTTAGATTTGGTAGTGTATCTGACATAGGGAGGGACGTGATAAGGTTGATCACTGTCTACTTCGAGGGATAACTACTCCGAAACCATAGAGTTTTTTGGACTCCTCGTAGAGCTTCCTCAAATCCTCAAGGGATAAAAGTAGGAATAATTTTTAATAAATTCAAAATAATTTAATTGATCATAAAAATAAAAATAAAAATAAAAAACACAATTACAGATCTTTAAATAAGGAACTTGAACTTAGGATGGAGTTTGAAACATAAACTTCAACTAAAACACACGGTGACTTGTTATAAATAGTAAACTTACTATTTATAAACAACATCTATTCTTACTAAATTTGACCCAAACACGATTCTCCTAACTTTTCTAAGCCCTTTTCATGCTGGGCATGACTTCTACGACTCAAAGGATTAAAAGTTATACTCGAACTAAAATTTGCTATTTATAGTAAAAATGAAACTAAACAAGACTTTTGACTGTCAATCTAACAGAATTTAGCAAATCTGGCATGGGAAACTCGGCGTAGTAGGTTTGGTTGGCTTAAGTAGTTCCTCCTATCCTGAAGTTACATATGATTTGTCAAAAAAACTTATCTTGATCTGTGAGATACGACTGATTTAAGGTTCTAATGGTCTGGATCGTTTCCACCTCTCATCGAGCCTTCTCTAGTCCATCTTTGCCGTGAAAGTATCTGCAACCCCCTCTACATGAGTATCATCTACACTTAGGTTTATACCATGTGGTACTGAAATAGCTTTGTGGGTCCACCATGATGTATGTTCAATCCATGTTGTCCATAATTTCCCAAATTATCTTAAGGCATGAGCCCAAAAATGAAGCAGATGAGAATATCAAGTGAACCACACCATAGAAAATAGTAGTAATTAAACACCCTCCCTTAAAAACATCTTGGGGCTACAAAAGTTTTGGATCAAGCTGATCTTTGTGTTTTACCTTCAAACAGGTTCGTGTGACCTACTCAAAAGGTTGGATGGCAAATAAATATTACAATGGGCCCTAGTAGGTTTTTAATGGTGGGTGTTTAATCACCCATGTTTCTTGTATTGTGGTCCACTTGAGATTTAAAGATGCCTCATTTTTTTTTATCACACCCTAAAATGACCTAACAAAATGGATGAATAGTGTCAGTAACATCTATTTCATGGTGAGGCCTACAACGTAGGTGCTCGTGCTTGGAAATCCGAGCTAAATAACAATACCCTATCGAATTTGCGGTAGGCCCACCCTAATTTATATCTTAAATCTACTCCAACCATTAGATGTGGAACTCCAAAGGTAAACATATGGCAAAAAATTTAAGCTGACCTCAAACATGTCATATTAAAGGAAACAATTGGAAAAGTAGTCCACGTTTCAAATGTGTCAAATCAAAGAAACAATTGGAAATAATTGAGAGATCCACCTTGATTTTTTACTGGGTCCACCATAATGATTATGTGAAATCTCCTGGGATTGTTAGACAAAATACAAAAATTTAATCTTGAAGCCCAAAAATAAAACAATTCATGATTCAGGTGGACCAACCCAAAGATAGTTTGGAGGGTGGGTGTAACCCTGTACACATTTTTTTCAATCATAGGGTCCACCTGAATCATGAATGGGGATATTTTTGACCCATAGATTAGAATTGAATCACCAAACAGATGGTTGGAGATAAATTCAGAACACATCGTGATGGGCCCACATCATTTTCAGTTTTCTGAGTTTGGGTTGCATGATTGTCATATAAAGGGAAGCTAGACTTTTGGTTGTACAATAAGAGAAATGTTTTGATAAATATCTGATCTCAAAGCATATTTTCAAAATATATTATAAAATCTCTTTATAATAAATGCTTTTGAAAATATTCTATTTTCAGTGGGATTTTTCCAATAAGAAGAACATGAAAATTTGAAGCTATAAGATGTTGCCTGCAAGGATCCTTACTCTTACTCTAGTGGTAGACTCTCGGGAGTTTCAACACCGGGTTGAGGGTTCGAGTACCATAGGTGGTGAAATTCCACTACGGCGTGAGTGTGTGGGGTGTGCGTGCATGTGTAAAAAGAAAAAAAAAAATGTTGCCTGCAACAACTTTTTCAGTTCAAAATTCAAGACAATATGAGTCCGGCCATGATGTATATGTTTTATCCATGCCATCCATTCATTTTTTCAGATCATTTTAGGGCATGATCCCAAAAATGAGGTATATTTAAAGTTGATGTGGACCACACCATAAGAAGAATATTTGGATGGTTATCGTTCATTTCAAGCTATTTTCTGTGGTGTGGTTCACTTGAACGTTGAATCTGCCTCATTTTTTCAGCTAATATGATAAAATGACCTGAAATATTTAACGGACGGCATGGATACATCACATATATATCATCGTGGGGCCATCAAGTTTTGACTTAGAATCACCTGTTTATGCATTTATTCTTGAAAGTAAAGAAATTACATGAGAATACATCTGAATACATCCAACCAAACAGACCCTAAAATTGTATGAATAGAATGATCCAAACAATCCAAACATTAGTCATGTAAATCAGCAGTTTAAAAACATTAGTAAGTTGCTCATTTGTGATCTTATGCTAGTGGACCACCTAAGACTAGTAATTCCATCTATTTTCTTCTTCTTTTTCTTTTGTCAAAGTATATATTTCAATGAGCTACTATCATTTTGTAAAATATGACGTATATATGTACACTAATTTAATATGTTAAAGTTTATTTAGTAACGTAATTGGCCCTGGAATGAGCTCCTCAATATACTCATTTATTCCCCTATTCTGTTAATTTATAATAACTAATATTGTGTATATATGGCATGAAAACCAGTATATAAGGAAAAAATATAAAAGATGGTAAAAGATACCCAAAAAAAAAAAAAAATGTATATAAACCTATGGTGCAGGGTACCGATATATACACTGACACTCCCCCTCAAGCAGGAGCATGAATGTCAGCGTGATCTTCTGTCGGAGAAAATTCAAGCCTTAAAGTAAATGCCAGATTAGTTAATGAACTAAGAAAATATTGCGAGGCCGGGTATATTTGCTGCTCTTAGAATTCGCTCCGATACTATGTCAAACAACCACTTTTTCTAAAAGCTTGAGCTGCTAAAGGATGATATAATAATGTATATTAGGTGACTTTAATAAATACAGGCCTTTCATTGGTGGGAGCTAAAATCGATGCTCTTCGATTTGTCTCACTACAAATATAACCATAAACATCCTCAATGTTGGATTCACTACCAAGAATTTGTGCACCCTTTGGGGTTTAAGGTGTGACAAATTGCTAAGATCAAAGGACAAATCAGTCCCAAATACCATGTAATTGGACTTGGAATGAATTCTTGGGAATACTTATTCATTTCCTTGTTCTGTTAATTTAAAATGAATATTATTGTACATATATGGTATGAAAACCAATATATACAAAAATAAAAAAGATGATAAAAGATTTTTTTAAGAAGGTATATAAATCCCACGGTGGTCTGTAAAACTATCAATATATACACTAACAAGTAATTAAATTTAACTTCCAATAAATGTATTACAGAATTCCAGTCCATTTATATACAAGCTACCAAACACAACTCGGGATTTGGAATCACTTTCATTTGTGATTTGGATTCCAATGCATTCCAAATGCAAGCTTCTAAACAGATCATTAGTAATTAGAGAATAATTGTTAATACAATTGCTCTTCCATAATAGTATTTGTTTGAGAATATAGTGGAATACTTACTTTTCAATAGATAAAACTTTGTTGTTGGTTCTTTAGAAAATGTGATTATATTTAAATGAGAAAATTTTAATGTTGATTTCCTTAGATTCCAATATATTCAAACATAAACATTTCTCAAGATTTTTTATTTTTTATTTTTTTTGAACCTTTTTTTTTACACACTACGATGGGTAGTCGAACCTAAGACCTTAGTGTTGAAACTCTTCTGAGTCGACCACTAAGCCATGAGTAGAGACCATTGAATAAAAATGGTCACTTTCACATTTGTTTTCCATAGATTCTTGATACGCATTACCAAACTTAATCAAAGCCTCACACTGAGTACAAATTCTTAGGAGAAATAACATCCAGATATACCTAATTTAAAATATTCTTAAAATTCTGTTTTGTTTATGAATATTTACTCCAAAACATTTTCTCTTGAAATTTCAAAGAACACTCCTCTGTACTTGAAATTCAAACTCTAAAGGCAGATAGGAAATAATGCAGTGTTTTTACCGTATAGTTATCAATGCAACTCACCTTCTTTTGAATTTGGGTATATTTGTTTAGGTTGATTTCTCATTTGTATATGTTTTTGGACTTATCTTGCGGGTCGCGGACAGTTTCTTGGCCAAGATGGATCATAAAAGGTCCGATCAAAAGTGAAAGTGATTTAGACCATCAGAACTTGAAACAAGCGTATTTTGCAAACCGGAATGAGCCATCGGACATACCATATATGATTTTGGGGTAGGATGAGCTACTTTAGCCCCCCAACCCTGCTACAGCGGGTTGCCACGCCAAATTTGTGGAATACCATCAGATCAATGGTCAAAATCCCATTTTATTTTTGTTTTTACTATTTATAGTAAATTTGAGTTTGACTACAACTCTTCATCCCTTGGGCTTTAGGAGTTGCGCCCTACATGAAAAGTTCATACGATAATTAGGAGAACATCATAGTTCGGTCAAATAGAACACTTACTATTTTTGGCCAAAAACTATGCGTAGACATACGTACGGCCGTCTATAAATGATAAGTATATTATTTATAGTAAGTTGCCATTTTTAGGAGTTTTAGTTGTAGTTTAATTCTGAAACTTCTCTCATAGCTTAATATCCATATTTAAAGGGTTGTGAATTCATATATTTCATTCATCAATTAAATTACGAATTTTATAGAATTTATTTTCTATTTTCCTTGCTTTTTTTTTGAGAAATCTCTACAAGGAATCCAAATAAGCTCCATGAACCCGGAGCAGGAATACTTAAGAAGACTGACCTCATCAAGTTTATCCCTGACCTTTTCTTCGCTTTGAATGACCAAAGAATTTTCACATCTCCCTACTTTCCTATATAAATTGCCCCATGAGGTTTTACAACATTAGTGTGAACCATTCATTTCCTAAATCACTAATTAGATGGTCAGATCGTTTTATCCAAGTGATTCGAAAGGACGGTTAATTGAAGGTAGGCCTAACCTAATACATGCCAGCATCAATTCTTATACCTTTCTATTATTACTTGATATAGACAGTTCATTTCTCAAGGTTAAGATCATTGATCAAAATGATTTGAGAGGGATCCGCAATTTAATGTGGGCTTCAAATGGACGGTCATTATCAATGTTGGACTTCTCTTATTCAATATCTATTGTCGATTTCTGAAGTCATTAATCTGATGGTTAGGATCACCCAATCAAACTTATTTGAGAGGGATGGACAATCAAAGGTGGGCCCACATGACGGAGAGTCCACATCAATGATCTAACTCCCTATTATACCCCGATCTGTACCATATCCACATCTGAAGTCACTAATCTGATGGTTAGGATCATCCTACAAAGTTCTTTGAGATTGATGACGTTCAGAAACGGCCCCAGCATGATGGACGGTCCATATCCATCCTTAGACCTTTCTAGCATACTTAACATGAGACCATCCTTGTCCCAAACCACCTATCTAATGTTTAGGATCATCCTATCAAAGTTATTTGATAGGGGCCTCACATGATTAAAAGTCCGCATTAATTCTTAAAACTCTCTAGTATATTCAATATGGACCGTCCATTTCCCAAACCAGTAATCTAACGATCAAGATCAACCAATCAAGGTGATTTGAGAGGGATGGACAATCAAAGATGGCCCCCCAAGATAAACATTCAACATTGATGCTTAGACCTCTCTATTACACTCCATTTGGACTATGACTTTTCTTAATCACTAATCTAATGGTTAAAAATACCCTATCAAAGTGATTTGAAATGGATGGGCAATCAAAGGTGGGCCCCACATGATGATGGTCAACATCAAAGCAATTTAAGAAGCATAGGAAATCAAGAGTAGCCTCACATGATGGATAATCCACAACAATCCTTATGCCTCTTTAGTATACTCGATATGGACCAACCATTTCCCAAACCACTAATATGATGGTTAGGATCATCCTATCAAATGATTAGAGAGAGATGGACGATCAAAAGTGGGCCCCATATGACAGATGATTCAAATCAATGCTTAGAATTCTCTCATATACCCAATGTAGATCTTCCATCTTCCAAACAACTAATTCAATTGTCAGGATCATCTGATCAAAGTAATTTGAGAGGAAGCGCAATCAAAGGTGAGCCCTACATCAATGTTTACATCTCTCTAGTACTAAATATGACCATCCATTTCCCAAACCACTAATCTAATGTTTTAGAACATTGGGTCAAAGTGATTGGAGAATGATAAGCAATCAAAAGTAGGCCCCAACAGATGGATGGTCCACATCAATACTCATACCTCTCTTGTATGCTAAGTTGGACATATTCCACTTCCCAAACCAGTAATTAGATGGTTAGGATTACCTTATTAAAGTGATTTGAGATGGATGTCAATCCAAAGGTGGACTCCACATGATGGATCATCCATATCGATGCTTAGACGTCTCTATTATACTTAATATGGATTAATATGGATTGTCCATTTCCCAAACTACTAATTTGATGGTTAGGATTATCTGACCAGACGACTAATCTGCATATGATCATTTTTTTTAACCTTTGTTATCAAAGTTTGGCCCAATCTGAAATGGGGAATGATCAAATTACTGTAGATTGGAGCAAGAGCAGTGTGATGCCCACCAATGATGGAATGAACATCTCTAATCCAAACCATTCATTTGGGTGAGACTTATCAAGGCCACCTTAAAGTGGGACACACCACAGGAATCAAAGTACAATCATGCCTACAGTGATGACTACATTGGATGACACATACACAACACGGTAGGCCTCACATTCCATTTAGAAATTTCTACTGTGAGCATCTCCTTCCCTCCTTTTAGTGTGGCCCACCTAAATGAAGGATCATGTTGGACTTTGGAGCCTAGACCTAACATTCGGGATCGCATCTGATGGACCGAGTTGGTTGGCACTTACACATCAGGCCAGGCGTCGCACATCTCAAATATATGGTAATTACCATGTGATTCCAATGGATGCCGCCATTCCTCGTCTGAAATTTAGGTGGGCCCCACTGAAAATGCATGAGGGGCGAGATGCACGTGGTTTCTCTCCCTTAGCAACCCGTCCCCCACGTGATTAGGGCGGCTAGCCTATTTAAGGATTCGAGTGTGCCCGCCCAGAGCACAAGTCTAATATGACGGTACGTGGGATCTTCGCACGAGTTTGACGGTGATATCACAACTGACCTAAAGCTATGTTAGGCCCCCCACCATCAGGGCTGTGTGAAATGAACTGTGTCTGTCAGATCCCAAGCTCATGTTAGGGGAAGCGGATTGCTAGTGGCACTACGTGGTCCAAGATTTGTGGAGCCCATCATGATGTATGTGTTTTATGCATGCTGTCCATCCGCTTTTGCAGCTCATTTTAGGGCATGAACCCAAATTGGATGCAGCTCCAAAGCTCGAGTGGACCACACCACAGAAAACAGTGGGGATTGAATGCCCACTGTTGAAAACTTCCTAGGGCCCACTGTGATGTTTTATTTGCCATCCAACCTGTTCATAAGGTCAAACAGACATGGATGAGCAAATATAAACTTGATCCAAAACTTCTGTGGCCCTCAAGTTCTCGACGGTGGCCGTTCAATCCCCACTGTTTTCTATGGTGTGGTCATTTTTTAGGTTCATGCCCTAGAATGAGCTGAAAATTTGGATGGACGGTGGACGGTATAGATAAAACACATATATCATGTAGGGCCCAGAGAGCTTGGGCCACATTCTGCCACAGGCAAACCGCTTCTCATGTCAGGAGGGCGCAAAATAGGGACACGGACTGTGAAATCGGATTTGCGTACAACAGAGTAACTTAAGTACGCAGTTATCGTACTGACTAAACTCATCTGGGCCCACCGTGAATGTATGTGGTTTATCCACGCCGTCCATCCTTTTTTATGGAACATTTTAGGAATTGAGCCAAAAATTGAAGCATATCCAAAGCTCAAGTGGACCATACCACAGGAAAGAGTGGGAATAATGATTTCCACCGTTGAAACCTTCCTAGGGCCCACAGCGATGTTCATTTGTCATCCAACCTGTTCTTAAGATCACATGTATGAAGGGAAACAAAACAAATATCAGCTTGATCCAAAACATCTATTGCCCCAAGAATTTTTCAACGGTGGACATTCAATTCACACTGTTTCCTGTGGTGTGGTCCTCTTGAGCTTTAGATATGCTTCAATTTTGGGCAAGGGGTTGGGACAATGGTTAGCCTGAGCCCGACCCATTTACTAATGGGACCACCTGCCCGACCCATGAGCAGAACCCAAAACCCTTTGCAAGGTTCTTAACGTTTCTACCACAATATTGAGCATCTGTATGATGAGTGGCTTGGATTTCTCTAACGTGTGCCAATTTTCTGTGTCAGGAGTGCCTAAAAATGTACTTTAAAAAGTTCATCTAGGATTCTCCTCTTGATTGTGCTTCTATTTTTGGCCACTGTTTCTATCCACAATAAAGGCCCACCATTTGGATGGCCTAGATTCGTGCATGAATGTCACATATATGGTGTGCAATCTGACAAGATGTTAATGAGTTGTCTAAAATGCAATGTCATCTACCACATTCATATTTAAAGATGATCCTAACCTTTGTGTAGAGAAACGAACACGTGCTGCAATACTGTATTACTAAGGAGAAAATTTTATACTCTGGTTATATTTTATGGTTGATACACAGTCACTGAGAAATTGGACAGTACTGACTTAAATCAAATTGCCAAAATTTAAATGACTCTAAACCGAAAAGTAAACTGATTTAGCTTCTCAGGGGAAGATTGGTGGACATTTACCGAATGGTTGAGGTGAAAAATAGTCAATGCTCCCTTCAACCAAAATATCTTTTGGATGACTTAACCAAAGTGGGGCCCGCAAGTTGGACGGTTTAGTTCAAGTCAGTTTATAGACTTGAATGGTCAGTTGGCGGCACCTAAACAAGGAAAAACATGTTATATAGAAATTAATCTGGACTGTCCATTTGGACCCAACGTACTGACGCCTAGCCATATGGGTTTTCCCTTATGGATGTGACATTCTACCCCTGCTTATTTTCATTGTCCAATCAGACATTGGATAACATAGATTGTGTTTCTAGTGTACTTTTTCTACCATGGGCCTCCCATGGTAGGACCCACCTTTCGGACGGTCCAAATTCTCTGAGCATAAATTGATGCCATTGAAGTGAAAATGAACCTAAACTAGTTCTTTGCAAGGTGTCTAGAGATGATCTCTATCCAACAAAACAACTGGAAGATGCTCTCCAGGTACCCACCACCCCCTTATTAATTGGAACGTAAGCTTCCGCCCTCATCTACTGAAGAAATCAAGAACTCACGCTCAATGTTTTTCAATGCTCTTTAGAACGAGGAATCCACCTCTCCACACAATCTTCATGCCTGGCTATTCAAAATATCCTTGGCCCTTTAATGGTTGCCTACTGGTATCATAATCGAAAAGCTTTCATTTCCTTAAGACTCCCCAAACAACCAACATTCAAAAGCTAGTTTTGCCAATTACCTCCTAACTAAAACCCAATTCACTCGAAGCCAAAAGTCCATGTCCTCAAGTTTCACATACTCCCTTTAGATGATTGTGCTTATCCTCGATTACCCCAAACCCATTTCTAACTAAAACCCAATTCTTTTAGTTATGGAGTGAAAATTTATTTCGTTGAATAAATATTTCAGCCAAAAGGTTGGCTTCAAATATTTCTATTTCGATGATTTGAGACAATCATGTTAATGATTAAAAGAAATAATCAGTCAACAAGATGCTGGCGAAGGGGCTATGGTAAAGTTTATATATATATATATATATATATATATATATATATATATATATATATATATATAAAAGAAAAAAAAAAAGTAGAAGAAGAAGAAGAAGAACTTAACACATGACAATACAGGTTCCTTGTAAAACAAGCAGATGTTGCAGCATGAGCACACATTTTACAGATTAGCAGAAACACATTATATGACCAAAGACGTGGAGTTTTCTCCATGATTGATGTCTTGGACAAAACCCACGAGCTGTTGGTGAGAACTGTGGCAAACCCTGCAGAAAATGCAAAATATAAGGAAAAAAAGCAGGATGTGAGATGGAGGGGAACGGAAGCATGCCAAAGTTTGACAACATAAAAATTTGAAAGAACAATGCTCATGTGCATGCCAACATACATTATCTGGGCTGTTGATCAGGCCGGCCCAACCATGTATGTGCCCTGGCCCAAAAAAAAAAAAAAAAAGCTGTCCAGATATCAGGAGGGTGGCCATATTTGTACGTTGCATTAGGACCTTTACAATTGTGGCCCAGTTGATGAGTACGGCAACCTTTTTTTCTTTTGGATGCTACAAACACAGAGGGACCTGACCATGGACAGCCCACATCTCTCGCACGTGTCCGACTATTATCCTAATGTCCAGATTTGCCCAAGCAGGGCTCCAGAAACCTACATGGATCAATTTCAGCAAATACCTTTAGACAAAGAAGCCACTCGGTGTGGGTCCCATCAGAACTGAGAACAGTACAAAGTGCTCCTTCTAGTGTGTAATGCACATGGCGATTTCCAGAGAAAACAATGCCTGTCAAGCATCTTTCTTCAGTTAGACATTCCAGCTAAAGAATGTTTTGAGATCAAGCATCCAGAACCACAAAGCTGCTGCTCTCGGCAGCCCCAAAATCCGCTTTAGATGATGATCTCACAGCACAACAGGTAATTCCTTTGCCTGAAGCTTGTGCTACACAACCAACACACTTGGGTGTTTGTATCTTGGATGTGTAAAGCATTCCGTAGCTACCAGGATATCTTGGATAATATTTTCTCATATTCAGGTTCAATTACTCTCTTATCTTGCTCAGGCACCCAAGTGGGAGTCTTTTGGCTGCTGCCCAATGACGAAGTGAGATGAATCTGTGAAGATAGACTTCTATCGGTAGTAGCGTAGTGCGACTGAAATAGGGAGGTAGTAGAGCTGCTAAGATTACCAGGGAACTGAGCAAGTGAAACAGGGGAGGAGTCTGCATTCTGGTACGATGATGGCCCATAAGATGAAGATAACGGTCCACTAAGAGAATTGCTTCGGCCAACGTAGCCAGGAGAGTGGCTCCACATACCGGGGAACTGAGAGAGTGAACTAGGTGATGAGATTGGATTCTGGTACAATGAAAGCCCATAAGACGAAGGTGGCATGCCAAGAGAATTGCTTTGCCCTACACGGCTAGGCGAGCTGCTCCTATTACCAGGAAACTGAGAAAGTAAAGAGGATGAAGAGCTTGGATTTTGGCATGATGATGACCAATGAGATGAAGGTAATGGCACGCTGAAAGAATTGCTTTTTGCTACATAGCCAGGCGAGCTGCTCCCATTACTGTGGAACCTAGAAAGTGAAGTGGGTGATGGAATTGAATTCTGGCATGATAATGAATCACGAGATGAAGATAATGGCCCACCAAAAGTGCTGCTTGGACCTAAATTGTCAAACGAGCTGCACCAGTTGCCAGGGAACTGACCAAGCAAACTAGGCGGCGAGATTGAAAGCTGAGACGACGACCCATAAGATGAAGAAGGCAGTTGTCCACTGAAAGAATCAGTGAAGCGTGCGTAGCGAGACGTGCTGCTCTCATTACTAGGGAATTGAGTGAGCATACCAGATGATGAGATCGGAACTCGATACAAGGACATATCAGGTGCAGGCACTTGTCTGCTTAAAGAGTCTCTTGGCGGCATACTTAAGGGCTTGCTCTTATGAAGGGATGCATTAGATTCTGGAAGCATCGACCCTGGTGGGCCAGGCCAAGCTGACTGCCCATGGTTATCTTGGGGAGGCAGAGATGGGGGGCCCGGATATGGCGGCAGCAGGAGAGGAGTTGCTGACTGACGACCTGCTACCCTGACAACCAACATTTTCCCGTCAATCTTGTAGCCATGCATGTGCGCCACAGCTTTAGCTGCATCAACAGGATCACAATACTTGACAAAGCCACAACCTTTACTTAAGCCCGTGGTTCGGTCCTTGAGCACTTTCATGCGATTGATCCTGCCAAAAGGAGAAAACAGTTCTTTCAACTGATCATCATCCACAGTGGACGGAAGGTAACCCACAAATAGATTTGAATCATCAATTTCCTTAATTGGTTTGCTCTCAGGAGCTGCAGTTGAGCCGAGGCCATGAGAGGGTAAAGTACCCGATGCTGGGTGCACGCTACCAGGAACAGAAGAAACAGGCCCAAGTCCAAGTTCAGCAAGAAAGCTGTGGTATTGGTTGTCCACTGATGCTGTCAAAGGGCAACCGGAGGTGGCGTGACTGCTATCGCCGCACACCTGGCAAGGGACATCCATCTTGAAAAGTGAATTCCTACTGGGGCACAACTGTTGGACATGTCCATGCCCGCCACATGATCTACACACAATCCCACCTCTCAATGTTCCCTTCAGTTCAGCGAGCTCCTTTAATTGGGCCAGTTTGTGCTCATTCATTCCCTCTTCCACTGGAATCAGTAGCTTTTCAACCATTGAGGCTGCAGCATCCAACGATCGCTGGTTATCTGCTTCTATCAATACATGTGTATCTTCATCTTCTGATGGGTCGGGCTTCACATCCTTCCTTGGCTGAGCTTTCCCTTCCTTCTCTGAGCCTTTCCCTCTTAAACGAATCCTAGCCCCAGTTTCCTTCTCCATTCTCTTTTGGGTGTTCCCCTGCGGCCCCAGTATAAGACCAATGAAATTATATCCGGGATATTCTTTGAACGGTATGAAGAGCTTCTTGTAGAGCTTCGGGGGCTTCGATTTGGAAGGAGATTTGAAAGTAGGGCTCTTCGCAATCAACCTTGACGTGATATTTTGCCTCTCCTGAATGAGTTTCTGACGGTACCTGACCTCCCTCGTATTTGTTCTGATTCCCAAGTTATTGTACAAAGGTGGCGGAGAAGGAGACCGCTGTTCCTCGGGCCTGTCATCAATAGCCTTCCTTTCCTGCAGCTTCCTGTTTATTTCTACAAGCCGTGCACTCATCTTCTGAACTTCAGAGTCCAAATTGACTCCAGCGAGAAGGTGCTTCACAAAATCTGGAATCACGGGACCCGGCGCTTTTAAGTGTGAATCGTCGCCCTCCCACCTTGTCTTCCTCTGTTTGGCAGTCCCATCACCTTCAGCTTCCAGCTGCGCGTCCCATCTACTTCGCCTTTTCTTTGCACCTGCATTTTCCTGTCCCTCAGAAGTATTTTTATTGTTATCTAAGGTCTTGGAAATGGTGGGCTGACTTCGGGGACGGGAAGTAGCCTGCCCAGCATCTGATTGCTGCTCCAAGAACGACCACTTGGGGTTGTTTTGTGACCGAGCTTCTTGCAATGATGCTCCCGGACCTGCTATGGCTGAAGTTTTTGCTTTGGCCAAGTTGTGTGGAACGGATTTTGACGTATGTTCAGTGTCATTATCACTGTCACGGTCAGAAGTTGGCTCGGATGCGCATTCTCCTGATGGCTCTTCACTTGGTTCTTCACTAGGTTCCCCACTCGGTTCTTCACTTGATTCTTCACACAGTTCCTCACTTGGTTCTTCGCTTTCAACATCGGACATCTCATCTTCGTTGTCACTTTCTTGCAGATTTTTCAATTTCAAACCATCTGAAGCATTCTGCTTCTTCATGTTTGTTTTATTTACTGATTCACAGCCACAGTTCTATGCAAAACAGCAGTCTGAAAATGGAACAAGTAGACATCTGGTGCACCAAAAATAACCAAATTTATCAAAATATCAATCGAATGCTGTCAGTGATACTAAATTTGTGTTCCCAATCAAATGGAGTGGAGTAGGAAAAGATAGAAACAGAGACACTCATATTACACACCACCAAAAAAGGTGATATTTTTAAGTTAAACATTTGCATTGGTGGTGATGCCTCCAGTGTGTGTAACAGTGAGGTCAGGGTTACAAACTTCATACTTCACCTATTGAAGAAGTGTTCTTTTTTCAGTAAAGTGTGGCAGATACTATAATTTCCTTTTTCTCCCCTTGTCATCAATATCTCTCTCTTTTACTATTTTCTTGGTAATTACAAATTGAAATATTCTTAAACCAGTTTTGCCAAGTGTCTTAAACTCCAATATCTAGGCAGGGAGAAGCTTACAAACAAATAATAATCATTTTTCAAATAAATAAAAATAAAAATACAATAAAACAATGAATAATAATAATAATAATAATAGGAGTGAAAATGTTTTTTTAAAACGAATGAGAAAAGAATACTCACATAGTAGTTTGTACTAACATCACTCATTCTAAAAAATTAAAGAATACAGGATCAAAGATCAAAAAGAAAAAAGCTGTCATTTTTTGTTATAATGGCAATGGTACCTATAATGAAATGAACTAAAATCTAGAGTCTGATAGGGAGTCCAAATGAATAATTTTGTCGACAAAAAGAGGCAAACTTCAAGGCTAGGAATAGGAGTAAGAAATATTTGGCCTGACAAAGGAAATTCACATAAAAAAGTCGAAAAGCATAAAGGAAAACTTTCTGAAGAATATGGTTGAATACCTTGTCAAAGACATGGAACATTTCCTGACATCACTAGGACAATTTGCCCGAATAGATTTGATGTGTCTTATCATGTCCACGAGCGATCAAGTCCAACCAAGTGTCAGCACAGAAAGAAAAAAAAAAACCATGAATATAGAAGAAGCTAAACTATGGGTATAGAAGACGGTAAGAAACATTACAAAATAAGAGAGGAATTCCAAACACAAAAGCCGACACTCAAAACCTTCATTCCAAGTCATTAATTTCTCTAGATATAGCAGCAAGTGAAAAAGTTTTACTAAAAGCAAGCTCCCAATTTTTATCAAAAAATGGTAACAAGTCTCCAAGAATCTATATGATGTTTTTCAGCCAGTAGATTACATTCTTGGAAGCACCTTTGAGCATTAACAACCCAAAGAAGGAAGCAGAGAATGACCAAAACCCTCTAAAAGCACTTCTGTTTCAGTTCCATTAGTCTCCCACCCGACAAGGCTTAAGAAAGACATCTTTATAGTGCAATTACAATTTCTACCAACAACAACAAGTCCACAGGGTACTAGAATTTCAATTTGTTTCCTAAGATAAAACTAAATCATTGAGAACTATATGATACTGTATCAAAGTATGCTGCATCAATCTGATAATTAAGATTGTCCATCCAATCAGATTTTTTTGGGTTATGCCCCATCTAGAATGGGACCCACAAAATTGATGGTCCGCATCAATCCCAAAAGTATAATGGGTGTATGTGTAAGGTGGTCCACCATATGTCAAATTATTGTATATCCTTCAAATCAATTGGTTCTTGAAATTTTTGATAATGACAAGAAAAATCCTCAAAATGCATTTTGTTCTTGAATTGGTACATCAACCAATAACACACGCTTCTTTCCTAAAATTAAAATTAACAAAGCTTAAAATTGCATTCATTTTGAGCTCAAATTTATTGCTTCTAGAATGAAATTTTTAAAAATGGGGCACTTACCAACAATGTTGTCAAATGGCATTAGCGATCCTGTGCGACCCAAGGGGGGTTGTGCTCTTATGCGATGGCATAATCACATATGCAATCACACACCTCCCAAACTTTTTCTTTTTTTTTTTGAAAAAATTATAATAAAAAAATGGAAAATCAAGGAAAAATGGATATATATATATATATATATATATATATATATATATATATATATATATATAAAAGGATTTTTCCATATGGCCGCATGCCTTTTTCGGATGTGGACCGAAAACCTCCCACTTTTAAACTAATTCCCGAAACCCGCCTACCTATGTCACATGTGTCATGTAGCCTCTTACACTAACGGATGCAGATATTACTGTTTCACCCTTCCCATGAATGCCCACTGTTGAAAAATTCGTTGGGCCACAAGGGTTGTGTGAGAAATCCACCGTCCATTGGATTTTCCATCTAATTTTAGGGCATGGGCCCAAAAAATGAGGCAGATCCAAAGCTCAACTGGGCCACACGATAGGAAAAAGCAGGATTGAACGCCTACCATTGAAATATTATGGGGCCATCATGGGGCCCACTTTGAACTGTGTGAGAAATCCACCCTGTCCATTGGATTTTCCCTCTAATTTTAGGGCATGGGTCCAAAAATAAGGCAAATCCGAAGCTAAACTGGGCCACACGATAGGAAAAAGCAGGATCGAATGCCCACCATTGAAATATTCTGGGGCCATCATGGGGCCCACATTGAGCCTCGGATCTACCTCATTTTCTTGGGCCATGTCCCAAAATCAGTTGGCAAAACAGATCAACGGAGTGGATTTCTTACAAACATCAAGGAGGGCCCCACGTACAGTCGGAGTTAGGGTCACATGTAAATCCACATTACTAAATGGGTTCAAAGAGGTTGTTAGACGTAGTCCAAAGGGTGATGGTTGCCCAACTGTAGGTGGGGCTCACCATAATGTTTGTGACAAATCCACCCCACCCATCATATTTCCATCTCATTTTAGGCCATGGGCCCAAAACTGAGGAAGATTCAAAGCTCAAGTGACCCACACGTAAGGAAATAGTGCTATTGAACACCCATTGTTGAAACATCTTGGGGCCATTGCAGGGCCCACTTTGAGCTTTGGATCTATCTCATTTTCAGGCCCATGCCCTAAAATGAGGTGGAAAAACATATGGACGAGGTGGATTTCTCACAAACATCAAGGTTGGCCCCACATACGGTCAAGGTTTGGTTCGCATGGCAATCAACACCAATAAATGTGCCAGCCAAAACATTTAAGTCTAGAGGTAGGGTTACTCGACCGTAGGTGGGCCAGCCATGATGTTTGTGACCAATCCACCCCGTCCATCGGATTTTCCATCTCATTTTAGGGCATGTGCCCAAAAATGCGACATATTAGAAGTTCAAGTGGGTCACACAACAAAAAACGGTGGAATTGAACACCCTCCATTGAAACAACTCGGGGCCATCATGGAGACCACTTTGCGCTTCGAATCTACATCATTTTTGGGCCCATGCCTAAAATGAGGTGGAAAAACATATGGATGGGGTGGCTTTCTTAAAAACATCAAGGTGGGCCCCACGTACAGTCAGGGTTAGATTGGCACGGCAATGAACGCCAATCAATTGCCAGCCAAAACATTTAAGTCCATCTAAAGTGCAAATAAAGAGTTGCTCGACCGTAGATGGGGCCCACCATAATGTTTGTGACAAATTCACCTCGTCCATTGGATTTTCCACCTAATTTTCAGGCATGGGCCCAAAACTGAGGTAGATCCAAAGCTCAAGTGGGTCACACAACAGGAAACGATGGGACTGATTGCCCGTCGTTGAAACATCTCGGACCATCATGAAGCCTTCTTTGAGCTTTGGATCTACCTATTTTTGGGCCCATACCCTAAAATGAGGTGAAAAAACATATGGACGTGATGGATTTCTCACAAACATCAAGGTGGGCCCATGTACGGCCAAGGTTAGGTTGGCACAGCAATAGATGCCAGCCGATAAACGTGTGAGCCATGTTTGGTGGACAGTTAGTCTAAGGGGAGGGTTGCTCGACCGTAGGTGAGGCCATTATGATGTTTGTCATAAATCCACACTGTCCATCTGTTTTGCCATCTCATTTTAGGGCATGGACCCAAATATGAGGCCCACTTTGAGCTTGGGATCTGCTTCATTTTTTGGCCCATGCCCGAAAATGGGCTGGCAAAACAGACGGATAGGGGGGATTTCTCACAAACATCAAGGTGGGCCCCATGAATGGTCAAGGATTACACGGTGACACACCAAAGATTGCTTATTGCGGTAAAGAGGACAGTTTCATCAATACAAAAATACAAAAACTCATTGGTATGGATAACTAGTAATAACAGGCAGTTTAATGTCCAGTTGTGAAAATCTAGGCAGATTTTGGGAAACAGTTTAAAGCGGAAGGTTTTTGTCCATAGTCGAAAAGGCAGGTGGCTATATGGAAAAATCCTATATATATATGAAAATTTATGTAAAAATACTACAAGTGTAGGGAATTGTTTTTATAGTTTTATTAGACTATTAGACTATAACAAGTCAACTAGCAACTACTCAAATGAATGCCTATACTCAAAAATGTGAAAAGACAACATAGAAATTTTATTGATGTCATTTTAAGAGAGAATGAGAATGATTTAGTGTGAGAGAGAGTACAAGAGAAAAGGCTAGAGAAATTAAGAGGTGAGAGTATTAGAGAGAGAGAGATAGAGTAAGAGAGTAATAGAGTTGTGAAAATAGGGGGTGGGAGTGCCTATTTATAGGCAAAATGTGAGAGAAAATGAAGGTGATGGCATTACAGCATAACTATAGCTTGTGCAGTCGCATAATCTCTGTGAAACCCATGGTGTGCCGTAGAGGCCGTTACGGGGTCGTAGAGGCCGTCACGTAAAGGTACAGTGGCAACCGTTACATGTTACGGGGTCGTAACGGTCGTAACGGCTGTAACAGCCATTATGGAAAAAAAAAAATTTACCCATAATTGTCGTTAACGGCACGTTATCTCTCCTATAAAGGCCATAATAGCTCCATAATAGTTCATTACAGGGTAGATACAGGTTTTTCATACTTTTTAATCAACATTACAGGGCATATACGGGTTTTTTGAGGTTTTTTCAATAATAATAAAAAGAGACCGTAACGGCCGTTATGGGGCCGTAACAACCGTTATGCCCCGTATCGTAAAGGTAACGGTGGTGGCCGTTACGGCCACAGTTACCATTACAAAAAACCTTGGCAAAACCACATAAGCCCCAGCGACACAATAACCGCATATGCCACCATGGCATATGTAGTCCACTTGTCCAAAATCGCACATGTAATGGCATAGTCACTTATGTGATCGCCTATGACAACGTTGCTCACCAAACATATAAACCCTACGGGATGTTGGTTACCCAAAAAGTTCAATTCGAATAGCCTTGTCCAGATAGTGGTAGTATCCATGGTTTGTCAACCACCATGATCCATATAGTGGTACCAATCCATAAAAAAACAAAGATGGTTGTCCAAAAGACTAGCCATTACCTCATATAAAACAATCAAATGAGTAGCTATCTTTTATATAAATGCATGACACACGTGCCAACGAGCCTCCATTACCCCACGTTTTCCACATCCAACCTTCGAGCACCCCACATGTGCCGCATGTGGGTCAATGCCCAAATTTAAACGAGCCACATGTGCCACCATGCATGCTCGAGCTACCCATGTGCCATCATACATCTTCAAGATACCACAAGTGCTAATATTAATCTACAAGTGTGACACATTTTCACATTGCCAATGTACCAAATGTGACGGGAGCCATATATGTGTCGCAAAGTCTAGATGAGTCAACACATCATAATACACAAGCATATTCAAACATGCCTTGGCTGGACAAATGTGTTTGGATTAGCCCATTCAAACATAAATTTGATGGTAACCAAATGGGCCCTAAAAGGCTACAAGTTCTCTGATGAATTTGAAACCCTGAAAATTACATCAATATTCATAAACCTAAATCTATTGCTTATCGGAAAAATGATCGAAAAAACTTTTTTCCCCCTTTTTGAAAGGTAGAAATGATCGACCAATCTAAAATTCATCCCAACGAAAATGAAATAAAAATCCTAAAATCCATTCGTTTCCTGAGAAACTTTTAGTAAATTTGATTTGACCAAGCTTCCCACTAGTCGCCCGGGTTCCTCCAACCTTCGAAATTAACTGATGACAATCTAGCCCCATCAGCATAATGAACAATAGTTCATGAGGAATGACACCATGTGTTGTATGTTTGTCAGTGGGTTCAAGGAGGATTTTGTGACTCATAACCAATACTCTCACCAATAGTGAAGTTCGCCCATCTTTTCCTTGATGGTGTGCTTGACGAAGGTCTTGCGTCAACCGACCATGCACCTCCGATCATTGTCTTCTTCATCAAAGCTGCCGCATTCAGATTCACTTGGACAAGCATTTCTCCAAACTTTGGCATGGCTGATGAAGGTGTGCAAAGAGAATGATCACAAAAGGAAAAAGAACTCTGAAAATTTTGCCCTTGATGAAGAGCATGCTTTGAAGATTGAAAAGCATAAAAGTATTATATTAAATCTCCCAACTACTTTTTTTGCCACTTTTCTAACACAGTGGCCCTTGTTGTTATATTGCTTGTTCATACAGTTTACTGCTCTCAAGATCAGCAATCATAATTCAAAAGATGTTGAAGTCATCACTCTCCAGAATAGTGAATCTCATTTTAACGACTTTACTGTAATGTTCAGCAGTAGCTCTTTTTTTCTGACCACCCTCAATTTGAAGTATTCGTCAAAAGTCCTTTTCTTTTTTAAGGATTATTTGTTCAAAGCCATCACTTGTACATGGTCTTGTATGGTCAGTCTTCAAAGATTGCTTGTCACATTATTGGCCAAGCACAGATCCCAAGTTCAGGATGTCCTCTTCAAGGAAGGTTCATTAGTAAAGAATGATCACCTGCTAGGCTTGCCACATGTATTGGTAGAGCCTTTCTGTTTGGGGAATCCCTACTTCCGAAGCCCGATTGGGCCAGCTGGCCAGACAATTGCCCTTGTTGACAACCAGGGAACAACTTCATTGATTCTATGTGGCAGCTTTCAATTGGCTTCAATCAAACAGCATATCGACTTTGTGCCACACTTTGATTTGCCTTGCTTCAATCAGACATTCAGTGTCTATATGAGGCCTTCCATTTTTTTCATCACGACAAGATCAGAGGCGCCTTGTTCATTTAGCAGTGAGTTTCCCTTATGCTTCGTCTTCTCCATTTCCATTTAACTTCCCTCGCTTGCCCCCAATTCAGTGGAACTGCACTCCTGTCAGCCAGCAAGCTCCAATTGGCTGCAGTCAAATGGCTAGTTGACCTAATCATGTGGGAGATTCCCCTAACAGAAACGAACCCCACCAATACATTGACGATTGGCATCTTCTGATTGGTTTCAGTTAAATGGCATGTCAACTGTGCCATGCTTTGATTGGCCTTGCCTCAACAGACCCCCTTCAATGCCTATACAACGACAGCCTTCATTTTCTTCATGAAGAGACTAGAGTTCAAAGGCAGAAGTCTACTTCATTTGATAGCGAGTATCCACCACCTGATTTGTCTTCTTCATTTTTTTTTTTAGGGCCCATTCAGATAGTAAATCACTTTGCTTAAGCTACTAATACTTCAAGTAGATTATCTTGGTTTATTACTTATTCAGCAAATAAGTATGTTTAACAAACAGCATACTTATCAGCCAAAAAGTAGAAAAGATTATTTGGCTTCCAACATCACATAAGTAATTTTTAAATCTCTTCCATTAATATCTCTTTCTCCTCTCTTTTCTTCCATTTTTTTTAATCTCTTCTATTAAAATCTCTTCCAATTTTTTACTTATTCATGTGAGGTCCACCTTTAACATCCACCATCCATCATGCGGGGCAAGCCTTTGATGTAGACTGCCCACCTTGGCCCTATCTTCATTGTGAACCGTCCATTATGAGGGGGGCCTACCTTTAATGCAGTCCACCTTGTGAGCTCCACCTTCGATGTCGGTCATCCATCGTGGGGGGGCACCTTGGATATGACATGTGAGCTATCCATCATGTCAAACATTGGATGTAGGTTGTCCATCATGTAGGGCCCACCTTTAATGTAGACCATCCATCATGCAAGGCCCAACTTCAAAGTGGGTCATCCATCATGTAAGGGTAAGGCCCACCTTGGATGTGGACCATTCATCATTAGGGGTCAACCTTTGATGTTGATCGTCCATTAAGTAGGGCCCACCTTGATGTGGGTCATCTATCGTGTGGGGCCCATCATCAATGTTAATTGTCCATCATGTGGGGCACACCTTCAATGCCCACTGCCCATCATGTGGAGCCCACCTTCAATGTGGAAGTCCATCATGTGGGCCCCACTTTCAATGTGGGTCACCCATCATGAGGGGCCACCTATGATATGGATCATCCATCACATGGAGAGATGAGAGAGAGAGAGAGTAAAAAAGTCGAAAGTCGAAAAGCTAAATTTTTTTTGTTATGGCCATAAATAAGTTTAAGGTATTAAGCAACTCTTAGAGAGGAGATTACAGGCCCATTTGGATACCGCCCAATAAGTAACTTTTTTTAACTTATGCAAGTTAATAAGTTACTTCTTTAACTTAAGTTAGCTTGGTAAGCACCAATCTAAAGGTAATTTATGTTATGAAAGTTACTTATTCTCATAAGGTTTTTTTTATTTGCTTTTCAACTTTTGAACTCCTCTCTCTCTCTCTCTCTCTCTCTCTCTCTCTCTCTCTATGATGGATGGTCCATATGAAAGGAGGCCCCATGTGATGGATAGTCCATATCAAGGGTGGGGCCCACACGATGAACGGTCCATATCAAAGGTGGACCCCACAGTATGGATGACCCACATCAAGGTGAGCCCACATAATGAATTGTCCACATCAAAGGTAGGCCCCTAATGATGAATGGCCCACATCCAAAGCGGGCCCTGCATGATAGATGACCCACAATGAAAGTGGGGCCCACACAATGGACGCTCTGTATCAAAGGTGGGCTTCACAATAGGGGCAATGGATATTGAAGGTGGGTGACCCACACTAAGGTGGGCGGGCCCCACATGATGGACGATCCACATCAAAGGTGGTAATGATAAACAGCCCAGATCCAAGGTGGGCCTCACATGATGGACAACCTACACCGAAGGTGGGGCCAACATGATAGATGGTCCACATCAAAGGTGGGCTCCACATGATGGGCGATGGATATTAAAGGTGGGCCCCACATGATGGATAATGACATTGATGGTAGGCCCCGCATGATAGATGACCCATATCAAGATGGGGTCCACATGAGGACAGTTCACATCAAAGGTCGACCCCTAATGATGAATGACCCATATCCAAGGCGGGCCTCGCTTAATGGATGGCCCACTTCGAAGTCAGTCCTGCATGATGGACAGTCCACATTAAAAGTGGGCACGCATGATGGACGGCCCACATCCAAGTTGGGCCCCGCATGACAGATAGCCCACATCAAAGGTGGGCCTCACAAGGTGGATGGTCCACATTGAAGGTTGGCCCCACATGATGGGCGGTTCAATTGACGACAAGGCCAAAGTGGTGTTGGGCCCACATGATGGACGGTGGATATTAAGGGTGAATCCAACAAACCTGAGGGATAACTATTTATGCGATGTTGGAAGCCAAACATACTTTTCTACTTTTTAGTTAACAAGTATGTTGTTTACCAAACATACTTATTTACTTAATAAGTAGAAGTCAAGATAAACTACTTAAGGCATAAATAGCTTATGTAAAGTAACTTGTGATCCAAACGCCCCCTACCAAACTAACTTTTGATAGATAAGTAGCTGATTTGCTTCTGTCAGCACAAAAAGCTGCTTATCAAGGTGTATCCAAACAGGCCCTTAGTTTCTCTAGCTCGCTGGGCCAACTCAGTAGAACCACACACCTGTTGGCCGGCCAGCTCGTATTTTGACCGGAGTGCTTGGTAGAGCTTGCAAGCTCCCAACAGCAGCTTCAATCATTTCACTTGCATCTTAGCTCAACCAGAAAGGAGCCTCGTTCCCTGTAACATGTCAGAGCTTGGCTCAGAGCACCAAAGCAATGGTAACCCCAGCACCCTTGGTAATAGACCTATCTCAGAGAAGGTGTTGTTGAGAATTGTTTTCATTTTTTTCCTCTTTTCTGAATCCCTTTCTGACTGATTTCTTCTATAATCAACTCGGCTGCACACACCGTTTTCCATCCTTGGGATGCTCACCATGAATACTAATATTCAAGCAGGACTACACTAACATCAATAGCCCAAAGTCTGATCGTTTTCCTGAAATCAACCCCTACAACAGTGCATTAGTTTTGAAAGCTGATGTCTGCTCTGTAGAGTGAAAATTCAATCTACATTCATCAGAACATGTATTGTTCATGAAACATTGTATTGAAGCATTCAGATCTTCATTAGTTGCACTCATTTCATAGGCTACAATCCATAGTTTCCCGAATGAAATGGTACAACCAAAAATTCATTGAAATACACCGACTTCGCAAGAGTGAAAATTTCAAAAATGCATACAACTATTCAATCAATTGTGTTAGATCTAGATAGCAACCGTAAGATTAAATATCAATTATTATCTTACATAAACCCATGTTTTAGAAAAGCACTATAACTGCCAGTATAATGGGCTCGACCATGATGTATCTTTTACACTATAGTGAGCTAGACTACAGTGTCTGAACACACTGTCCTTGGTCAGGTAAATTCAATTAATAACTTTAGAACCCAAAAATGATGCCCCAACAACAATGGGTCCCACAATTTGGACTGCCCAGATCAACATGCATCTATGCCACATTAATGTGATTGAGCCATCACCGCTTAGTCATCTATAGCAAATATGCATAATGTAGTCTCAAAATGCATACAACCGTTGAACTAGTTACACTCAATCAAGAACTGCAATGATCCTTGGGGGGGGGGGGCGTGTTGAGGGGATTTCAAATCCCCTGGCATGTTTGGTACCATAAAGTAACTAGGGGTTTCAAATCCCCTCAAAGAGGAGGTTTGAAATCCACGGTGAAAGCTTGGATTACATCTAAAATCCTTCCACGAGTTGCATGTGTAACATGTGTCACTAGACTATTAATCTATTGGGCACATGGCCCACTGACGAAATCCCAAAACAATTACATTATCAATTGCATCACTATAGTTACTTTAATACGATGATTTGCACCATCCAAACATTGTCCATGTAAATGGATGGTTAAAAGTCATTGGTTAGTCACTCGGATGTGATCTTGTGCTTGTGGCTCGTCTGAGATTTGGAATTTCATCATTTTCGTGCCAAAGTATATATTTCAACGGGCTTATTACAACCATTGTGTCAAACATTACATATGTACACTAATTAGAGACATTAAAGTTGATTTAGTAATTAAATTCAAACTCCTGTAAATATACTATGCATAGCTACTTTTGGATTATAGAGGATTCTGAATCCAGGGTCCAAACACAACAGGAGGATTTCAAATCCAAGGGGTTTCAAATTCAGGGGATTCTGGATCTAGGGGGTTCCGGATCCATGCTCCCAAACAGGCCCTAAGATTCAAGAATCACTTCCTATGATGCAATTGCACCACATCTCACACATGCACGCTCCACACTTTTTTTTAATGAAATGCGATAATTTATTGATGCTGGACTGAAGCAAAAAAGAATACAAATATACAAAAAGAAAAGAAGAAAAATGACAGAAGCCTAAACAAAGTAGATCTAACCTGCTGCTAAAAGGTAGATTCCCATTCCTTTACACTTGCTATCGCCTTTTTAAAAACTTTGCTTGCCCGATTACTTCAATTCCGAAAACATCTACTATTCCTTTCTTCCCATATAACCCAAATACCAACCAGCAGCAACATCTTCCACCGAGCTTTCCCTTCCTTACCAATTCCTCCCCCATCCCATACTCGGAAGAAGCTTTATATATGTTCTGGCATTAACCAAAATATTACAATTTTGCAACCAAAAAAAAAAAATCCCACACTTCACTAGCGAAGGGAAAATGAAGAAAGGATGGTCCACCAATTCTTCACCTTGAATGCACATCAAACATATACTCATTATCACCATCCATCTCTTTCGAAGATTATCAACCGTTAGCACTTGGCACCTTCTTTCTTCCCACTAGCCAAGCCAAAGATGCCACTTTGTAAGGAGCCCTACAAAACCATGTCGAGGCTGTGTGGTTGTATTCCTTTTCTGACGCAGCCATGAATTTATAGAATGATTTCACTGAGAATTTACCCAGTTTGTCTTTCATCCATACCATAGAATCCCACTCTCCCACCGATGAAGCTACTTTTTGAAGCATTCCCAAACGTTCAATCATCATTTCCCCTTCATCTTCCAACAGATTTCTCCTACATAATAGGGCCCAAATCACCTCATTCCCCTGAATAGAAAAACAACTAGCAACCAAGATATTCAGGTCCACCGAAATTCTAGCCAAACTAGGAAATTCTTCTTGAAGAGAAGACTTATCTCCCATCCACAAGTCAACCCAAAACCGGATAATCTTACCAAACCCTTTCCTTAAATTTCCCTCTCAATCCCGTTACTACTTTCCAAACCCTTTATGCTTATATATAGCAATGACTCTCTTATCCGCCTACCTCCTTCCTCTAAACCGTCTTTCTACCTATTTCCACAAAAAACCTTCATCCTCGCCAAGGCACCAAAGCCATTTCCCCAAAAGCACATTGTTCATCACCTCCAAACTTCTTATACTAGCTCCACCTTCTTGAAAAAGCTTGAATACCTCCTCCCATTTCATTAAATGGAATTTTTGTTTGTCGTTTGCTCCTTGCCAAAGAAAATCTCACATAATTTTCACCAAACAATTTACGACTACTTTCGGACATTTGAATAGAGACACGAAGTAAACTGAAAAATTTGACAGTCACCTTTATCAATGTTAATCTTCCCTCTAAGGATAAATTTCTTCTTTCTAAGTCGATGGCTTCCTTTCAAATCTTTCTATCACCTTGTCCCACAAATACTTTACCGATTTTCCTATACAGAGTTGTACACGAGTCGAGTTAGCTCGGTCAACTCGCTTGACTCGACTTGGAAAATCTCGACTCGCCTCGGGTCGAAATTAGATTCGGACCGAATCGAGCTAGTTTTTGGAGCTCAAAACAATTTCAAAGCTCGACTCAAATCAAATCAAACCTCAACTAGAATCGAATCGGCTCGGTGGCTAGGTTATTTTGATATTGATGCTGCTCTCCAAGTGTTTGATGAAATGATTCAACGAAGTATTGTTTCAGGTGCATATATTCTCCGCGAGATCGGCTAATGGCGAGGAAGGAATGGATATGAAACAAATCACTATGTTTCGGGTACATACATTCTCCTCATATCTTGATTTCGATGATGCTCGCCAAGTGTTTGATGAAATACATGTAAAGTGTTGTTACTATTTTGCATTCTGTGAGAAATTGAAGTTGCGCTCTGTGTTTGAGAAAATATTGCGAAGGCTCGAACTCGGCTCGAACTGGCCAGAGTTGTTAACCGAACCGAGCCGAGCTGGCCAGTCAAGCTCGAGGACTGAGCCGAGTCGAGTTCGAGCTGGGGTTAGCTACTGGCCGAGCCGAGCCAGGTTGTGCCAAGCTCGACTCGGTTCAACTCATGTACAACTCTACCTATACATAGTAGTAAGCCTAGATAGATCGAAGGAAACAAACCCATCTGGCAACCAAAAATACTAGCAAATTCCCCCACCTCTTCCTTAGAGGCCATTTAGATGAGAGTAAATGGAGGTAAATGGCATTTGAGGTGTGTTTGGATGGGAGTAAATGCATGGAAATGAAATGAAATGGGAGTAAATGGACCTATAAATGAAATCCTCTCTTTGAGAGAGGATTTGGAAGTAAATGGGGGCAAAATGCCTTTTTCAAGCTCCCTTAGAGAGTCACACAAGCAAGGTGTCCCCGTTGCGATAACAGTGGGCGTAACGGTGCCCACCGTTATAGATAATTTGAATTAGCATAACGGCTAATATGCCCCTGTATCCTTCAAAAGTTTTTTACCTTTTCCTTTTTCCCTTTTTTTTTGCTCCAAAAAATCAGGAAAAATATCTAAAAAATCCATAAATTTGTAAATATTCCAAATATGCATTCATTTATAACTTTGAACATGTTTATGGTAGTGTAATGGTCCAGTCTTTGGTGAGAATGTTGTATCAGGTTGTCTGATGAATTTATGAATTTGACAACCGATAATTGATTGCAGATCTTTTATACTTGATTACCAAACTATATAATACCAATATGAATTTATTAGAATAAATGTAATAGCAAAATATTTCATATTTGCAGGTATTGGTGCATGCATTATATACCTTGCGACTCGCATACATTTCGTTTCAACATGCAAAGTCTAGAGACTTCTATGTCATATTATGCAATTCATATATCTAACAATTTAATATCATTTCCTCCAATAAATTTTAAGAAAAACTGAAATTATATTCGGGTGAATAGTGTTGTTGATTTGGAGTTGATTTGGTGGACCGTTCGATGCCCCAAATCAACCTCAAATTCATGCAATCTACTGGCACTTATCCCACTAATGGATTGGTGGACATTTATTGAACAGTGAAGAATGAAAAATATCAAATGGTTCTATTTCAAAAAACAAGTGCCTGTAAATTAACAGTGAAAATCGTTTAAACAATTTAATTTGGGATTGTGACTTGGCAACAATAGTGCCATAATTTAGTTTATTAATTTTGAGTTAACATATGCCACATGTACAATTTTTTAGGGCCATGTACATGGGGCCCACCTCGATGTATGTATCGTATATCGATGTTGTCCATCCATTTTACCAACTCATTTTAGGGCATGGTCCAAAAATGAGGCAGATCCAGATCTTAGGTGAACCACTAGTGGGTGAGGCCCTGAATGTGGGGCCCATATCGATGTATTTGTATATCCATGCCATCAATCTATTTTGCCAACTCATTTTAAGGCATGGTCCCAAAACTTAGGGAAATCCAAACCAATGGTGGACAACTAGCAAGTGACACCTTGAACATGGGGCCCACCTTGACACATTTGTTGTATATCCATGTCGTCCATCCTTTTTGCCAACTCATTTTAAAGCATGGTCCAAAAAATGAGGCAGATTCAAATCTTTGGTGGACCTCACAGTAGGGATTGAATGCCCACAATCAAAACTTCTTGTGATTTTTTTTTTAGATAAGCTACCATTTGTGTTCTCCCTCGATCCAGGTCCATGCGACCTTATCAACGGGCTCGATGGCAAATAAACATTATGATGGGCCCTAGAAAGTTTTTAACGGTGATCCCTACTGTGTGGTCCACTTGAGATTATTATCTGCTTCATTTTGGGGACCATGCCCTTAAATGAACAAGAAAAATTGATGGACATGGATATACAACACATAAATCAAGGTGGGCCCCATGCACCGAAGCAATGCAAGTGCATTAAGCGGCATACACAGCGGACTATTTAAAAAAAGCTGTGCAGCCGTTTTTTATAGCCACGCTACCCATTCATTTTTCAAGAGAGAGAGGGGGAAAGGGAAAGGGAAAGGGAAAGGGATAGGAAGGGAAAACGAGAGGGAAAAAGACAGGGGGGGCCGCGCTAGAGGGGAAAGCAGTGGTAGCTAGCAAAAGAAGAAGAATCAGGCTTTTTCTGTTTTCTTGTAGGGTTATTTTGCATAACGACTGTTATGGGGATCATTTTTTAAAAAATATATATATATGGGGATTGTAACAGCCATTACAATTCATTTTTTCAGGATCTCCCCATTTCAGCCCTGTATTGTGTAGCGGTAACTGCCATTATTGTTACATGTCGGATGTTACGATCAATACATAACCAATTTGGGACACCTTACACACAAGTAAACAAAGGTGCTGCTACACACATGTCAGCCATACACGTGGCATGCTGATGATACTACGAAACAATCCAATTATTAGCTACATCACAAAAAACACATCAATAGAATGTTCCAGACGATTAAAAAACGTTGGCAAGTTGCTTGTTTGTGATCCTTACATTTGTGGCCCACACGAGGCTCAAAATTTCCTCATTTTTTGCTTAAGTATATATTTCAATGGGCTTATCACAATCATTCTGTTAAATATGACATGCATACACTAATTTGGAATATTAAAGCTGCTTTGGGATATCACATATGTTCCTATGAATATATTGAAAATTTCCAATGCATTCCAATTCCTCCCATTGACTCCCATCTACACAGAATATTTAGATTTCAAATGCATTTCATTTACTCCCATCCAAACACAACTTAGTAAGCCATTTACTTCCAATTCATTTACCTCCAATTCCATTTCCCCTTTACCTCCATTTACAAGCTCTCAAACGAGCACTTAGAATCTTAGATCCCTAACAATTCACAATTACCTGATTTACATTCAGTCCTGAAACAACCTCAAAGCACGAAACTATCTTTCTTAAATTATCCAACTCTACTACCTCCGCATCAAAGAATAGAATCATATCATTCTCATACTGCAAGTGTAACACTTGAAATTCTAACTTGTCCACCTTGAAGCCCTTCTATCAGTTTTGGTTCCACTCCTCTTTGAATCATACGACTAAACGCTTCCATCAATACTACGAATAAGTACAGAGATAGCGGGACCCCTTGCTTAAAACCCCTAGATGCTGAGAAGTAGCCTTTAGGGGAAGCCATTTACCAAAACCAAAAATGATGCCGACTTGACACAAGTTTGCATCCACTTTCTCCATTTCTAACCACATCCCACCCAAACGATCCAATATGTTATCTATGAAGTCCTAATCCACATACTTGTATGCCTTTTCTAGGTCTAATTTGCCAACTACCACTTTTTTCTTTCCTTTGGATCGAGAATCTATGACTTCACCCACAATCAAAGCACCATCCACTATTTGCCAATTTGCTACAAAAGCCCCTTGCGATTTTGAGATCACCCCATTCAGCACTTTCAGAAACCTTAACAACAATATCTTGCTAGGATTTTATACGAACTACCCAATAAGCTAATCGGTCTAAAATCCCACAAGCTCTCTACTCCTTTTCTTGGAACCAAGGCAATGAATGCAGCTCCTAGTTCAACTACTATTTTACTTGTGTAATGAAACTCTTTTAGGGAAACCATCTGAACTTGGAGTTTATCCTTACCCAATTCATCTACTACCCGTTTAATTTCCTCTTCTCCTCCAATCCTTCTGCCTCTCCTCGAGTAATCACATTAAAATAATAATAATAATAATAAAAGTTATCTGGCCTCAGCCTAACCACTCTTCCCTAGCAAGGAGATCTTTATAAAATTTCATAATCGCTTCGCACACCTTAATTTTTATCTCTACCCTCACTCCCTCCACTTCTATACTTTTGATTTTATTAAGTCTTGCCCGAACACTAGCCATAGCATGAAAAAATCTCGCGTTTTTATCCTCGTCCTTGAGCCAAACCACCCATAGCATGAAAATATCGTGTTTTTGTCCTCGTCCTTAAACCAAACCACCTTTATCTCTGTCTACACTTAATTTCTTCCTCCCTTAACATTGCATTATATTTAGCACTATAGACCTCACGCCATGCCAATTCTTCCTCTAATTACTCTGACCACTCTTTAATATCTAGAGTTTGAATTTCTTGTGGCAAAGTGGACATCCCTACCTCTCTATTACCAAGTTTCCACACCATGACTTTTTGTTTTATATCCCGCAACTTGAGAAACAAAGAGAAACCTGCATGACCTTGAACCTCAAGTGATGCGCACCACTCCTTAATCAGGTCCTTAAAACCTTCTACTTTCAACCATGATAATTCGAACCTAAAGGAACATGGCCCCCAATTTTCTTCCTCCACCTCCAAGAGAATCGAAGAATGATCAAACACCGGCCTAAGAAGACCCATTTGGTGTACTTGCTAGTATTTCTCGCCCAAATCAAGAGATATTAAAAAACCAATCTAGCTTGGATTTCCCTCCTTTTTCATGACCATTAGACCCTGTAAACTTTACATCACCCATGAGAAGATCTATCGTCTCATTCTTCTCAATCCAATTTGAAAATTTCTTCATGTTGTGAGTAATGCGGCCTCCATTTGATTTCTCGTAACCAAATCTGACTATATTGAAATCCCCTCCCACACACCAAGGAAATTGCCACATTTAACGACAAGCATCTAGTTCCTCCCAAAATTGGTTTCAGCTTGACAGTTTATTAGGAGCCTGTTAGGAAAAGATAAATGATTGAGGGATTCAAATAGTGCAATCTTTTTTCTTCTTCTTTTTTTCCTTTTTTGATGTCATCCACCTACAACGAGCCCAGTTATACAAATAGTTTTGATCGTTGAAACATGACCTGTATACAAAACAATGTCTTTGAACTACACATGCATGGTAACCTAGAATGGATCATAAGTGTGTTTAAAGCGTCCATTCTTTTTCTATAATGGTGCCAACTTGATGATTGGACTAGGCCAGGGAGACGGGCTGGGCCATTCATCATTGGAATAGGCTCGGCCTGGACATCAGGGGCCCAGGCCCTAGAGGGCCGGCCTGCTCAGCCCATTGCCACCCCTACATACATTCGCCACTGTAACGGGCTAGACTACAATGTGCAGAATTCCATACCATTCTTGAATTAGTCAAATTCAGCTATGAACTTTAGATACTAAACTGGGCTAGAATGTAGTGAATGTTTGCAGCAACACAAGTTGCAAATTCATTGGAATGTATACTATATACAGCATACATTCAATCCAGAGAGTCGCAGTCCTGGGTCCAGTGTGGATGGAGCTTAGACTGAAAACCCATCAATCCATTGATCTTTTGTCCCTGAAGGATCTGACCAGACGATCATGACCGTTTGATTTTGCCAGAAGCTGAACACTTTTGTTCTAACGGCCTATTTGATGGCCACCAAATGGATAGTTTGGATCGTCCAGCTAGTGTGATTTTTAGGCTAATGGGACCCACAAATCAATGATTTGCAGAAAAAGGTAAGTTCTCGCTTCCTAACTTTTTTATTTAGCAGTAATCAAAATGTCAAAATAAATCCACATAATTTCAACTACTAATTCCTATAAACTGAAAATCCAAGAAGTAAAGACAGAAAAAGTGAGCATAAATGTACCTCGATCCAAACCGTCCAATCCTAGGCCGGAAAATGACATGCTGATTTGAAATTCCAAAAATATGATAATCGGACATTTTTCAGATAAATTTGGACCATTGAATGATTCTTTTTCTAACCATCCATTTGTTATCACTAATCAGAAAGTTAAAATAGTCCAATCAACCCGATTTCTGGATTATGCGCTACCATGATTCACGATGGGGTACAACTCTACTACACGTATGATGGATACGTGCATGAGTACAATTCACCATACTCCGCCACAGTAACATACAATTCCTCTTCTGGAAAAGGGAGGAAACAAGAAGATGAAATCTACAGAGACTAGGGAGATGAAATCTACAGAGCCTGGGAACGAGAAATTTTCGATTTCGCGAGAAAATGAGATTGAGAAAACGGGAAAATACGATATTTTAGAAAAATACCAACTTGCTTGAGGGAGCAACCGAACGGCGAGAAATTGCTTGATATCGGCAAAGGCGAGATGAGATGGAGAGAGAGAATTGCTCTCGAAACCCTAACGACGACGGAATGCTCTCTGCCGAAGTCCTGTGAAAAGAAGAAAGCGATGCGGGACGATTCAGTAGACCGCGAGTCTACTGAAAAAATAGGAGACCACTGGGTCTCCTACAGTGGGCCCACTGTCGTTGATCGAGACCGTCCATATGGTGGGCACCATCATCAGCCGCGCGACCCAGGGGGAAGGGGATGGACCGGTGCACCACGCACCACCGACCTGGCTGGTGCGTTGACGTCACGGTCCCGTCTTGAGGTATGTGTTATATCCAAACTGTCCATTCATTTGGCAAGCTCGCAAGTCCCGAGCCTAAAAAATAAAAGTAGTGGGGATTAAACGCTTGCCATTGAAACCCTTATGGGGTTTTTGGATATATTTGATTTTCCCTTTACCTTGTGAGTGGATTGGATGGAAAATAAATATTATAATGAGCTTTACAAATGTTTTAACATTGAGAATCATTATCCCATTGCTATATTGTGGTATGATTCAGTTGAGATTTGGACATGATTTATTTATGAGCTTGTGCTTTAAAATGATCTCTCTAAATGGACAAACAACATAGATATAGTAAATACACCAATGTGGCCTATGTAACTCTGATCTCATTTGAACAGTTCCTATCAGTCAGAGGTTTAGGAGCGTCTTTGAAGGACATGTACTCAAAATGTTAAGATTTTTCGTGACAAACCATATTCAGCATGTATTATCAACTTATTATAACTTATTAGTATTGCATGGCACCAACCAGCCTTAAATTTAGGTATCATAATGGGACGCTTAGTGGTGGTAAGGGATGGTTTGTAGTAAGAATTTGGGGATTTAAGGGTCTATTTGGGAGTATAGATTTGGAACTATTTGAATTTGAAATCTTCTTATTGTGTTTGGCACCCTGAATTTAGAATCCCCCATAATCCAAAAATAATTGAGCATAATATATTTAGAGGGTTTGAATTTAATTATTAAATCAAATTTAATGTCTCTAATTTGTATACATATGTAACGTTTAATACAATGGTTGTAATAAACCTGTCAAAATATATGCTTTACTGAAAATTGATGAAATTCAGAGTCTTGAATGGGCCACAAACATAAGATCATATCTTAGTAACTAACCAAAGCCATTGATTTACATGAATTATGTTTAGACAACGTGGATCATCGTATTATTGGGATATTTGAAATCCCCTCAAATCTCCTCAAACCCTCGTAAATCCAAGATGCCAAAACAACCTTTTAAGGAGATTTTAAGGGATTTCAAATCCCTTATTTGTTTGGCACCATAAAGTAATTGGGGGTTTCCAATCCTCACTTTGAGAAGGCTTGAAATACAAGGTGGAAGCTAGGACTGCATCTCTAAAATCCTCCCATAAGTCGCATGTATAACATGTGTGTTACTATGTTGCTAATCTATTAGCACATGGCCCATTGATGGTATCCCAAGATAATCAAACTATCAACTACATCACTAAAATTACTTTAATGGGATGATATGTACAGTCCAAACATTATCCATGTAAATCAACAATTAAAAATCATTGGTTAGTCACTTGAATGTGATCTCATGCTTGTGGCCTATCCGAGATTTGGAATTTCATCATTCTCAACCAAAATATATATTTCAACGTGCTTATTATAATCATTGTGTCAAACATTACACATGTACCCTAATTAGGGATATTAAAGTTGATATAGTAATTAAATTCAAACCCCGATAAATATACCATGCACAATTGCATTAGAATTACATGGGATTTTGAATTCAGGGTACCAAACACAGTTGGAGGATTCTAAATCCTGGGGATTTCTAGTCTAAGGTATTTCGAATCAACATACCAAATGAGACCTAAGTATGATCGAGTGTGAGAAAGAACAACCTGGGTGGCAAATATGGCGATCATTTGTAAAGGGAAGCATATTGCCTGTGAGCCGGTCACAAAGATATTCATGTGCCTGAGGTTGTGTGGGGCCCACAAACAATCTACTGTGTCCATTTGTTTTGCAGGATCACAATAGATTAGGAGTCTTAAAATCAGGCAGACTTGAAATTGATGAGGGCCATACCACACCAAACTTTTTTATCAGGATTATATATTTTTTTCCTATAGTTTATCTGAGTGGTAATAACCCTATGCACGATTTGGATGCCATATAAACATTGTGGTCAGCTTTAATAAGGTTTCAATAGTGCATTTTGTTCCTACTGTCTCGTTTGGTGTGGTCCACATGAGTTTTGGATCTGCCTGATTTTTAAAATCCTAATTTATTGTGATCTTCCAAAACAAATGGATGGAGTGGATTTGTCATGGACATCTCTGTGAGCCCCCCACAATTTCAAACTTTATGGTAATTACTCTGTGGTTGGTGCACCTGTAAGTATCAAAGCCCCTTTTATCCTCAGGACTAATGATTTCTACCTTACCAAACTTCACTATGTATTGTTTGTACATACGGACCCCTCAGCGCATGTGTCCACTTTATATATGCACTAAGAGAAGTGAGTAAAAATCAATGGGTGCAAATTGCATGCTTCAATTTCAATTGAATGCAAATCGAGGAATGCAATTAGTTTGAATCAACATGACATTTGTACCTATTTGGGAAGTAACAGGATGTTACAGTAAAGTATTTGCATCTACTTTCCCTTCCTCGATAAGAAAGCACAACATTTTTATTTTTATTTTCCAAAATATCAAGTGGAGAAAAGAATTTGCATCTAATGCAGTATTATTTTTAATTTTTTTTTTAAAAAAATTGATTTCTTTCATCGGACTGCAGTTACAACAATCACAAAAGCAAGGGAAAACATTTTTCAAAACGTTTCTTTAACAAAACAAGTAGAGAGTGTTCGTCCCCCAGTAATAATTTAATTTTGCAATACATTATATCCCGAGCTTGTTTTGTTTTACATTTTTTGACTTACGATATTTAAATGGGCTCTAATTAATTAGCCAATATCTAAGTGGGCTTTAATTGACTAGCTAACATATAGCCATTTAAGGGTCAATAGGTTGCGTGGATTAGGGAGATTGGGGGGTATTTAGAACTAGTTCGCTTGGTAGTGTGGACTGGCGGTATTTAGAATCCAATGGATTGTCAATCCTCACTTTTACTAACACTCTGTTTGGCACCTTGGATTGGTGGTAAATAGCTGTATTTCAATTTAAATAGTTGCTTTTGTGTTTGGCAGCTTTAGATTGCAAGGTAAATGGAATTGGAAGTATTTCAATTAAACCTATGCACAATGCATCACATGGTATGGGCGTTTTGATTCAAGCACAATGCATCACATGGTATGGGCATTTTGATTCAACACGTGACACGTATATAATTTCTGAGTGCCTGTGTATCAACCATTGGACTCTACCATAGTAACAAAATAAATAGCCTGCTCGGGCACAACTTTGGTGGATATTGGATCCCCGGATCCACCAAGGTGGGTGGGATCCCTGACTATGGGGCCCACCATGATACATGTTCCTTACAATCACACCATCCAACCATTTTGACATCTCATTTCAGGGTGATATCTTAAAAATTGAAGTAGATCCAAATCTCAATTTGACCATACCATGGGAAACAGTGGTGATTGGGCATTACAAAAGTTTGATCAAGTTAATATTTGTGTGGGCCCTTCATCTAGGTCTTTGTGACATTATCAAAAGGCTAGATGTGAATTAGATATTTAAGTGGCCCCAAAAAATTTTTAATGGTAGGGATTCAATCATTGTTATTTCTTATGATATGGTCCACCTAAGATTTGAATCTGCTTTGTTTTGGGGATTTGTAGACACCATACTCTATGTTAATAAGTTGATTGAGTTCGAATTAATAGATGGACAACCAAACTCCAAACCCCATAAGCCTAAACTATAAAAACCATAATTATAGACCATAAACTTAGCTCAATCAACCTAGTTCAACCTACTTAATCAAGTTCAACCTGGTCAACCTAATTAGCCTAACACCGAAACCAAGGAACCTAAAACCCTATAGCTTTGAGTTAACTCAACGAGTTAACTCACTGAGTCAACTCACACGGTCAACCTATCCAACCCTACAACTCGATCAACTCACCTAGTTAAGCCCAAAAGCAAGCCTAATTAGAGAAATGGGTGAAACCTCGAAGCAGCAACCTTCACAGCAGAGCCTCTACATGCTTGGAAGATGCTATCTGCCAAAGCAGGGAGTCCAAGTAAGAACCGGCGTCAACTAGGTTGTCGTCACTCACGTAGCACTCTCCATCTTTAGGTAGCATCTCTCAACCACATGAAACTCTCGTTTTTAAAGCCTTAAGTGTGTGGTTGAAGTGCATTTACTCCGATATCTCTATCTTCTTGCCAAAATTCACCCTTTTATCACATCATTTAACCCATGAGATAATGTGACAATATCCAATCTCATCCATTCAACTACCCTTTTCACCTGGAATCACTAACAATTACAAGAAAACTAGGTCTGAAGGCTATAAGTAACCTTGTTCCCCTCTCATTTCAAGCACCCGGAGGAAATCAAAGAAAATCATTTCAAGCATCTACTCCCATCTCCTAGCTTCAGCCTTAGCCATTCCTCCACTAAGTAAAGTGAGAGTGAAGGTGAGGGAGTCCAGCCCTGGTATAGCATAGCCTAGCCAAAGTAGGGGCCTCCTAAGCCACCTAAGTCCAAATTTAAGCCACTCGATCCAGCCTTGCGATACTACCATTTATCCAACAATTCAAGCTTAATTAGTTTCATCAAACCATAACATCAACATTGTGCAACATTTATTTCCTTTTCAACACACTTGTTTCTCATATATATTAGCATTACGGTGTGTTTCATCATTTTCTTGCATTTTATTGGTGGGCATATGCTCTGAGGCTTACTAATATAACTAGATTCTACCCATAAAAAACCTTAGCTAGTTAGCTGTCATTTGACATATGCATTGCATTCAATTGTTTTCTTGTATTTAATTGGCAGGCATATGCTCCAAGGCTTGCCGATATAATCGTAGTAGGCTCACCAGAAACCTTAGTCAGCTGGTTATCGTTTTACCATAAGCATCATCAAGCATCCTGTACATACATACTTTGCACATTATTTGATTATTTCGAATGTATACTCTGCGACTTGTTGATATAGTCGAATCCTACCTACAAAAAAAATTAGATTGATCAATCACCATTATTATTTCATCTCATTATAGTATTCGCATGTGAGAATTACTCTCATTTCCTATAAATTATTTATATATTGTAAAGTAAAGACCGTACATCTATACAGGCAGATTGAGTGTTTAACATATTCCCTCTATAACTACGGTTCTTACTCAGAATCTCTGAAATGTAAATTTCATAAGTTATCTTAATGTAAATGATCTTCAAGTTTTCAACCATAATTCTTTTCCAAGTTTAAGTGATTATAGAATCGTAATAATTGGATAGTGATGACTCGTATTAAATATTACACCATTTTACCCCCCTACATCCAAACAACGATGGAAAGCGAGAGTCAATCTCCCGTATCCTCGGCGAATCTGCCCTCCCGCATCCAAAAGATCATGCCCTAAATGAGCGGTCAAAACAAATGTACGGCGTGGATTTAAGTTACATAAATCACGGTGGGCCTCACACTTAGGGATCCAAGCACTTTGGTGGATCCTGATCCGGGGATCCACGGAAGCCGCGCCGAGCCGGTTCGTTGTATCTTCGCATATCTCAGAAGTTGCACCCTGCCAAGACGGAGGAACGGCGGAGATGGAAATGGAGGAGGATACGAATAGCAGCAGCCGTAGATTCTTCGTAGCAGTCCACGTAGGCGCGGGTTACCACGGCCCATCAAGCGAGCAACCCCTCAGGCGAGCCATGAAACGAGCCTGCCTTGCCGCTGCTTCCATCCTTCGAGCTGTACTACCTCTCATCCCTCCATCTCTGTTTGCTGTCTTCATTTTATACTGAATTATATTATTCTTCATCTGCGTTTGGATGTTCTGTTGAATTGGATTGCAATAATTCGTTTTATAACAGAGTAAAGAGATCCTTGAACGCCCCCCCCCCGGCAAAAAAAAAAAAAAAAAAGGAAGAAGAAAGAAAAACTAGGGGTGTCAATGGGCCGGTCTCGGTGACAGCCCTAAAGAAAATCCGGGCCAAGACCTACCCCAGGCCCGGCCCGTTGACAGCCCTAAAGAAAACAGAGTAAAGAGAGATAATAGGATACTCATCCGGAGGACAGGCACAGTATATCTGGGTTCTCTTTTTGTGCTCATGGTGCACATGTTCGGGTGATCCAGACCACTGGCTGGTTGGGTCCCAAGGTAGATGGACCATAACTGAAAAATCTCCTCAGTAGAGTCATCAAGTAGATGTTAAGAAGAGACATAGAGCAATGGTGCACATTCAAATAAAAAGTGGCCCAAAATTAGCATGCAAGGTCTGAAAATGTTGGAAGTTTTCTGGCGCATGGTCCATCCATGGCCGGTGATCGTAAACCAATGGCCTGGATCAACTGAAATATGCCCCCAATACAACATTAAAATGCTCACCCTCCACATTGAACAAATTGTGATTTATTTAAGTTGAGCATCCAAATGGACCCTTTTTGTGTTATAATTTGAAAAATTGTTGGTTATGATTGATGGAAAACATATGCTGCTGCTCAGTAGCTTGCTGTTATTCCTGGATTAGTGGTGAGGTGGTGTGGACTCCCCCATGTCGAAGGGGCCTCTAGGATGAGGAAGTAGTTGATTTCATTAGCCTTTTGGATAGGCTTAAGTTCTTCGTTCCCAAGGTAGCAGAAAAAGATACGGTGGTGTGGTGTGCTCATAGTTTGGGGAGGATTTCGATTCAGTCGTTCTATAGTATGCATAGTCAGCCCAAATCAATCGATCGCCACAACTGCCAGTTTTTGAAATACGGAGCCCCCCTTAGCTTTTGTTTGGTTAACGGGAAGAAAGAAAGTGCTCACCGTTGATAATCTCATCAAGAGGTCAATGGTACTCCCAAACATATGCATTATGTGCATGAGAGATGCTGAATTAGTGGATCATTTGTTCCTCCATTGACTTTTTGTGTGGAAGATTTGGGAGAGCCTCTTATCAACCCTTAACATCCAATGGGTGATGTTGCGATTTGTGGTAGACTTTCTGGTGGCATGGCATAAGGGAGGAGGGGCAAAGCAGGGAAGGTGATTTGACAATTGGCTGTGATGGCTGCCTTATGGGCTATATGGGTGATAGAGACAATCACTGTTTTGAGAACATGCTTGAGTCTGTGGGAATGGTTGTTAGAAAGACTGTATCTGGCGTACTCAAGTAGGCGTCCGGATTTAGACTCATTGCCCTTTTGAGCCTTTTTTGTCTTAGGTTCATAAGGCGGCTTTTCGATAAAATTCGTTACCAGATGCTGTGTGGGTCAATCCTGGGCCTGAATTTCGTTCCCACAAAATAACGGGAAGTGACAAGCCTAAATTCAACAACATTTCCCATTGAGCCCGCGGGGAGCATAGGTCTAGGCCTGTTCACGGGGGTGCATTCAAGCCTAAGAAAAGAAAAGAAACGAGCTGTACCGATTATTTGTTGGCTTGATTAGCAATGGGCTGCGCTTGGGCTGACCCCAACCCAACCCATTACCATTCCAAGGGATTCCCAATTGTTGAGAATGCCTGAACTAGCTATGGCTACTCATGCATAATCCCTCGTGCATGCAAATGTGCCAACATTGCTCATATATGTGCCATATTTGGACCCACCTAGCAGGTCATGTTTGGGTCCCATTGGGTCGAAGAACCATATTCAAGGTACTAAACTTAATTCCGTTTTGGTTTGGGTTTGTTGGGACTTACGATCCTTGCTTCAAGTTAGGGTTCAAGGTCAGTTTTAGATGTTATCTCTAACATACTTTAGCGAGGGCAATTTTTTTCCCCTAAACATAGTTTTCTGTGGCTCCTAAGCTTTAGATTTTCAAAGGATACGTGAAGGGTGAACCAAAGATAAGGGCATTCAGGTAATTTGGAGGTGCCTACATGAGTAGCAGGGATTTGAACCAAAGTTTAGGACATTTAGGTAATTTGGAGGTGTCTGCATGCTTGGTAACAAATAATTGAGATTTTATCCATTTAGCATTATCTACGACGTATATTTTATCTACCTCACAGGGGGCATTTTTGGCATTTTAAAATGTTAATGCAAGTAGCTGGCACCGGCCTTAATTGCATGCAATTGCATCATATAAAAAACAAGGTTTTCTAGAATACATCCAACATAGATCCATAGGGACTAGCCTTTGGATTCGGCTCATCTGCCAGCGATCCAAATTGTTTATATGGCAGTTCTCACCTTAGATGGGGCATATACAAAAAATAAAATCTCTTAGATTGGGATATTTTATCTCTTTGATCATTTACCTCCTTTGAATTTGGACGGTCTTCATAACCTTAAATAATCTGAGTCTTGAAAGGATTCAATTTGAGAGTTACTTTGGGTATGCCTTTGCACTTGAGGGCCAATCTCCGTCCGGCCCGAGGAAACTTTTGCACGCCTCCGTTACCTTTTGGGAGGCCTACGTCCCATAGAAACTGTCTACCTGAGACTGTCACTTGGCCCGCAGGTCCTGACTAAGCCTATCATATAGACGATTTTGGTGGTTGAAAAGGATCCACATCCAACATCCGATGTCCCAACATATCCTATTAGGTGTCATACTTCGGTCACGCCTTCACGTTTCTCCCATGTCTTGCAAACTGCTTCCTCTCTCCATGTGTTGCATGTGTTATACCTCTGTGTGTGTGTGTTGTGTGTGTGTGTTTCCTCTCTCCATGTGTTGCAGGTATTATACCCCTGGCATGGTCGAGACTTGAGATTCCAGCATTGCCATGTGTCTCATATGCCATATATGTCAAAGAATGCACCGGGTAGCATGCATGACAGGGAGTGTGAGCTGATTCAAGGGGCGTGCGAGACAACACAATTGATTAGTGCGACCATTGGGTGTGTGACATTATCGTGAATCCTTTAGTGCCTTAGCATATGAAGATGCAATCTAAGACTACCCAGAGCAAGCTTAGGGGTTGGCATGATGCCACTTGGGAGATGACACAGTCTGAAGGGCATCGAACCTACTTCTAGTGCCTGAAATAGGGGTCGTGACACCTCTAGCGACCATACAATAGTGGATGCGAGGCTACTGTTGGTGCCCTGGATCAGTTGTGCAAATCCTCTTAGCAGGCCTCAGACAATGGGCACGAGGCCTACTATTGAGAGGGCTGAGTCCTTAGTCTCCTCCGTGCTCACC
Organism: Magnolia sinica; assembly: GCF_029962835.1. Lineage (NCBI taxonomy): Eukaryota > Viridiplantae > Streptophyta > Magnoliopsida > Magnoliales > Magnoliaceae > Magnolia > Magnolia sinica. Next base: position 78,336,936 of record NC_080586.1, read on the forward strand.
TTGTCTCAACCGCACTTGGCGAGGAGTAGGAGGCAGGACTTCTCAAAGGGGTATTTATAGCCTTTAGGGGGTCTTGGATTCCTTCCCAAAGGTCGTTGGATAGTTACTCCCCCCCCCAAAGAAGTTGCTAGGCAGACACATTTTTTTTTTTTGCTCAAATCAAGGTTTTTTTTTTTTTTGGGTTAGCTTGTTAGTACACACCCATGTCAGTACACACACTCCATGTTAGCCACCTCTGCTGGGGATCAATACCAAGACCTCAAGTGTCAAAACGAGGTATTTCCACTCAGTCTGCCAGTTGAGCTATGGATCTGGGTGTTGCTCAAATGAAGGTTTCGGACACGTGCCGCAAGCATATCAGATGATTTGTGAATTTCTGTCAAACCGAAAGGTGAAGTGCTGGATGACTTGTCATGTTGCGCTACCTTGGAATTCACCTCGCGCTTTGCTTTGTCTGGGTGTGCGAGGGGCGTTCATGTTGTTGTAGATCAGGACTCTCCCTCCTCCCTAGAGGGGTGCACGAGCTGCATATTTGAATGTGCTTGCAGCATGCACACCACGGCATGACCTGTAAAGATGGTGCACACAGAGTGCGCGAGTTGCTTGCCTTGGAGTGTGATGACATAGGCAAATTTCATAGTTAACAACATTAATATTAACTAACTAGCCAATGGATAAACATTAGGTTCCCAACTTGGATTTGTTATTATTATTTTTGTTTTATTTTGTTTTAACCACATCTGAGAATTGGGCCTAGATCCATTTAAATCAGGACTGTCCCTCATGTAACCATGAATTTGGTTGCCCATTGACTGCCTTATTGGGGGCCATCCATCAAGCAGGATCCACCGTGTATGTAATCTTGTCCAAAATTGTCATGATCAGGTGCAATTACATGTATGAAAAATGGAACTAGTATGGCCTATTTCATGAGCAGAATAGGTTGATACTGGTTCGGGGACTTGCACAGTGAGCCGGTACAATGATTGGCTTAGATATAAGATTTTGATCTGGCACATGCAAGCAGCCTTTGCAGCAGCCTCAGTTCTCAGAATGCTTAACATGTTCCAGCGATTTGATTAGAAAAAAGAAACATTTAATGCATAAGTTGTTCCCATGCTATTCATGATTCTACTATGAGCTAAAAGCATGCATATGCTTCCACGCAATTAAGGTGATTTGATTATGGACTAATTCATGCAAATCTAACAGTTGCCTCATTTGTTGCTTTATTACAGGATTCTGGTGGATGTGTTGATGCAGTTTCAGCAGCCATTCAAGTGTTGGAGGTGATCATCTTGACCATCGCTCCTTTTATGTCTATGTCGTTGATTGCATCATTTCTTGCTGAAAATGTTTGATTTGATAAGCCCCTTTGTTTTGATTTTTTACACAACTCAAAATCAGGCTAGATTACAATGTGGAGTTACTACAATTCTGGCACAAATCAGTACACAGCATGAACGTGGGATCCATGTTAGATGGAGCTTTGCCTAGAAGTCACATTGATTGGGACCAGTGTTCATATTATCGGCGAAAAATCGATAATATCGCCGATATTATCGGTGTCGCCGGAGTTGCGACACCGAAACTCACTTTTTTCGTTTCTCTTCCAAATATCGGCGAATATTTGGCGATTTTATCGATTTTTAATGTAAAATACAGTTGTCGACCAAAAATCGCGACCCTGTCAAGGGATAACTTTAGCTGACAACTCCTATTCGACGATAAAAAGGATGATAAAATCGGGAGCTGCGTAAATACCAAAAAAAAAAAAATCAAGAAAAAAGGGGAAAAAAGAAACTTTTGGAAGTATGTACCCGTAGAATAGGATCGTTGATCGGAATTAATGGGCAAATCTCGGCGAAGAGCGAAATCAGAGATTTTTTGAGATTTTAGGTTCCCTTCTGAAACCTTTCTATCGGCGGCTTTTTCTGTGATTTTTTTAGGGTTTCGGGTTTTGAAACCCTTTTACGAATCGGATTGCGTACTGTGTAGCTTTTATCGTGCTGAGTAAACTCAGTTGGGCCTACTGTGAATGTGTGTGGGTTATCCACATCGTCCATATGTGTTTCCAGCTCATTTCAGTGGTTGAGCCGAAAATTGAAGAATTCTCAAAACTCAAGTGGACCACACCACAGGAAACAGTGGGAATAATGACTTCCACTGTTGAAACCTTGTTAGGGCCCACAGTGATGTTTATTTGTCATTCAACCTGTTCATAAGATCACACAAACATGGATGAAGGGAAAACACAAATAAAAGATTCATCCAAAAGTTCTGTGGCCCCAAGAAATTTTGGACGGTAGAATTTCAATTCACACTGTTTCCTGTTGTGAGATCCACTTGAGATTTGGATGCACTTGGTTTTTCGTTTGGAGCCCTAAAATTATCTGTTAAAAAGGATGGACGGAGTGGATAAAATATGTAACTCATGGTAGATCCCACAGACTTTACTCAGTACGCTTAGCGTGCTGACTTACTCAATACGCAATCCGCATCCCCCTTGCGTCTTACCCCGCTTAGACGGTAATCCATCCGAGCAGGGTTCTGTGGGGCCCACCGTGATGTAAGTATTTTATCCACACTGTTCATCTCTTTTCTTAGATAGTTTTAAGATATAATTATGAAAATGAAGTAGGTCCACAGCTCCAGTGGATCACACCAAAGGAAGATACAGTGATAATGACACCCACCGTTGAAACCTTCCTAAGGGCCACCGTGATGCTTTTTTACCATCCAACCTATTCATAAGGTCACGTAGACGTTGATGAAGTGAAAAAACAAATATCAGCTTAATCCAAAACTTCTCCAGCTTCCAAGAAGGTTTTAATGGTGGACGTTCAATCCCCAGTTTATGGTCCACTTAAGCCTTATACATGCTCATTTTTTGGCTCATATGTTAAAATAATCGTAGAAAAATGATGAACGGAATGGATAAAACACTCACATCACGGTGGGCCCCGCAGATCCTTGCCTGGACGGTAATTCGTCTGGGCAGGGGTAGGACGCAATCAGCGTCCCTTTTACCAGGAGTGACAGCGGGTGGGCGTGCTGACCTTGGTGGCTTGGATGTCACCAAGTTTCGTGGACCCCACCATTTTGTATGTGTTATATCCACACCGTCCATCCATTTAGCAAGATCAATTTAGGTCATGAACCCAAAAATTAGACAGATCCAAAGCTTGGGTGGACCACACCATAGAAAGCAGTGGGGACAATGATTCCTATTGTTGAAAACTTCCTAGGGCCTACAATGATGTTTATTTGTCATCCAAGCTGTCCATAAGATCACATAGTCATCGATGAAGGTAAAAAACAAAAATTACACGGATCCAAAACTTCTATGGCCCCTAAGAAATTTTCAATGATAGACATTCAAATTCACACTATTTACTGTGGTGTGGTCCACTTGATCATTGGATATGCTTCGTCTTTGGAATCAACCCCTATAATTATATGGTAAAGTGGATGGACGGAGTGGATAAAAGTATATAAATTAGTGAGCCCCATAGAGTTGACTCGGTCCACAAAGTATTATATGAACCCATTTTTATTACAATTGGAGCGATTTTGATTACAGTGGGCCCCATAAAGTATTATATGAACTCATTTTGATACAATTGGAGCAATTTTGATTATAGTGGGCCCCATAAAGTATTATATGAACTCATTTTGATTATAATTAGAGCGATTTCTTATGGCAGCGTATGCTTTTTGGGCCCCATTAAATGAAAACTTATTATTTAGTGCATTGTTTTATAATTTTTTTTTTTAATTTCTAAATATGCAAATATGTGTATTTAGGCATGCCCTGAAGTTTTACCGAAAAATTCCATCATTTTCCCCATTATTCGCCATTTTTCTTCGCATTTCTGGTTATCGACGATATTATCGGCGATAACGATATTATATCTTTATCTCCAGTCAGTGAAACTTGTAGCGATACCGACAACTTGAACACTGATTGGGACTATTCCTAACCATATGATTGGATGTTGTCAATTTGATGGTTAAAAGGAAAATGGGCAGTGGTTAGAATTCAACAGGTGAGCTCAGATGGTTATGATCATATGATAAGAAGTGTTAAGAAAACCAGGACTGGACTGAATGGTCAGACCAGTTTGGGCCGGAACCAGCCTTCAAAACAGGCTGATACACTACAAAAAACCTGGTCTGGTAAGTGGATGGCTGTTTTGTAAAATTATAAAAGAACACAACCATACAACCACACAACCACATGAATGAAAGTTCAAACAAGCAACTACTTGAAAATCAACTACTCTAACTACTACGCTAACAATGGACTGCTTGTTAGTTCCTTTTCATTATAATTTTATATAAAGCATGTCCAGATCAAAATGGTTAAAGTGGGTCTGACTGGTTGGATTGACATTTGGAACGAACTGCCCATGGAGACGGGTTGAGGTCCAATCCGGGTTTTAAAGCATCGGATCAGTATGACTTTCAAGCTATGTTCCATGTCTCCATTGTTCACAACCCCAAGTGTAGGGTTGTGATGTAGTAATAATCTCAGTAAGAGCGGGGTCGAATCCACTAGGACTAATCTTGTGTGTATTCTGAAAGCAACTAGAAATAGAACTATAAGAAGATGTGAATCTAAATATGAAATTGTAGAGAGTAAGTGTGAATTGTTTAAGTAAAACTTGTAAATTCAAAGGTGGGAACTAAGGCTTCCAAGGATCCACTTGTAGCAATTAGGGTGATTCCTTACTTCATTCAAGTAACACAATTGGAATTGGAGTCCTATCCTATTCAATTGGAAGATATAGTAATTAAGATTAAATCTGAACTTCCTTTGACCTAATTCTCAAAAGAGGAGAATTATGATAATTGGCAGGAATTCCATCTCCAAACCATGCCCATGAGACGATGGTAAACAATAGTATTTACTAATCCCATAATATCAAAACAAGAAAAGAAGATACTCAAAGTTATTGCGGATCTACTGTAATTTAAGTCACAATAAATCATTAAAAACTAGAAGTATTCCTTAAATATCAAACCAGAATCAAAGTAAGTTCAACATAAACATGAATTAAAGCAATAAAAACATCCCATCACGCTACAAGCTTCACCTTTTAGCCTTAGTTAAGAGGTTTAGCCAACCATAGACATGATTGGAACTAAAACCCTAGAAGAAAGCAAGAAAAACTAAGGAAGAAAGGAAAAAATGCTTGGTGACGGCTCTCCACCCATGTGCTTTGCTCCTCCAAACCCTAGATTTATCCTAGGAGTGCGCAACACCTCCTTTCGCACCGACTTAAAAAAATCCAAAAAATCGCCTCAAATTTACGCACTCCGTGTAACTCTGCGTAACTTCGCGCGAATCATTCGATGATATCGAACTGGCTTCGATGTCATCAAATGTGCCTTTTATACGTGCTTTTTCCGCGCTTTTGTAACTTCATCCGGACTCTGCAACCTTCTATGTCATCGAGCCTACCTTTTATGTTATCAAAGAAGCCTTCGATGTCATCAAACATTGATCGAGGAATCGATAACACGTCCAAAACAGTCCAGCGAGTTTTGCCGAAAATCCACAGAAAATTCGATGTCATTGAACTAACTTTGATGTCATCGAGCAAGGCTTCGAGTCATCGAAAAACGTCTTCAATTTGTCCAGCGACCAACTCGATTTCTATTCATAAATTCGAAGTCATGGGCCCGTGTTCAATGTCATCGAATGGTAGCTTCAATGACATCGAACAGTGATCAATGACACAATCAATGTGAATTCTGCATTTGTTCTTCCAACTTCTTTCCTTCTCCACTTGGTTTTCTTGAATCTTGGGACCTTGAAATCTTCAATCTTCGTCTCCTAAGATCCATTCTTTGCCTTGGTGATCTTTGAGTGTCAAATCCATGCTTTTAGCACCTTTTCCAATCCAAGCTCTTGAATTTACCTTGTAACACAAACATGAGTAAAATAGGACATTAAGCAGTATCATGTTTATAAAACCAAGATATTAATGGGGGATAATATGCAATATTTGACCCTCAACACAATTCCCGACCCGCATTTTGCTAGTCCCGAGCAAAGTATGCGTGAAATAAATCTCAATGCTCAATGTCCAAAACCTTTCTAGGAAGACAATCTTTTGTTTACTCAAGTATGAATAGGTAGAAATAAGATACGAAAGTGAAAATTTGAAAACCTAGAACCGAATCACATAAGCAACCAATCAAGTAAGTTCTTTGTCCATTAAATCGAAGCATAATTTGCATATCAAGTTTTTCAATGTGCTCATTGGAAATCAACTTACCTCCCGTACGAATACTATTAATTCATCATGTTAGCCATGTTCCCCACTTCAAGACTAGTTTGAAATTCAAGTACCGATTCCGAACTTATCCCCTTCTCCTTTTTTCATTTTTTGATTTATATTGATGGTCAATTTTTATTCATTCTTTTTATTTTTGCATTTTTTTTTCAGATTTAGCATTCTTTTCAATCTTTTTCATGACACATGACCTTTTTGTTGATCTCCTTTTTTTTAACTGGTTCTTTTCTTCTTTTAAGGTGGATAAAATTCTCCAGACTTGATTCTAGCCATCTACTAATGATTCACATACTAACAATCAGAACTTCTAGCATGTCTTGCAGAAGACAAATTGAATGTGTCTTGTGATCTAGATTAACATGATATTCAAACTACCTCTTAATCAATTAAGCGCAAGAACTTAGGTGATAGATTACTTAGTTGATCAAACTCCAACAATCCAAAATTTAGTCTCTATCTTATCATACTCAAAGTATTCTTAAGTACACAATTCATCACTTCCCAAACAGATTTCAACTTGAAACATTGAAAATTTTCAAAATTTTTGCTTAAAACTAAGAAAATACTGATTAGTTTACCTAATGCCCCATCCCAAACCAAAAAATCTACATCGTCCTCAATGTAAAAGAAATAAGCATGTAATGCAAGAGAGGTAATGAAAAGAAAAGGGAAGTGATGGATAGGTAGTACCTGAAGACTGAATTCTGAGGCTTTTCCATTGGTCTCAGTGGGAAGGTGGGTTAGCACAAGAATTAAATCAACAGAAAGCAAACTGTCCTAAACAACGAAAAGTAAACTATCCTAAATAGCGGAAAGCAAACTATCCTAAACAGCAGAAAGTAATAAACCTAACTATACCTCCATCAGACTAGGAGGTCAATCCTGGTAAACAGGATTAACCAGAGGTATGGACATGTCCTCTTAATCAAATTTCTCAACAAATGGCTTTAATCGATGTCCATTCACTTTGAAAATATTGCCATTGTTTGGATTCTGAATCTCGACAGCCCCATGAGGATATACATTAGTAATAGTGAAAGGGTCGGTCCAACGAGATCGGAGTTTACTCGGAAAGAGATGTAACCGAGAATTGTACAAGAGGACCTTCTAACCTAGTGTGAATGATTTCCGAAGAATGTGTTGGTCATGAAACACCTTCATCTTGTCCTTGTAAATTCTCGAGTTCTCGTATGCATTATTCTGGATCTCTTCAAGTTCATTCAACTGAAGTTTGCGTAGCGAGCCAGCGTTGTCCATATTGAAGTTCAAATTTTTAATAGCCCAGTAAGCCCTATGTTCCAACTCCATAGGTAAGTGGCAAGCCTTCCCATAGACAAGTCTAAAGGGAGACATTCCAATAGGGTCTTAAATACAGTACGGTAAGCCCATAAAGCATCGGGTAAGCGGATTGACTAATCTTTACGGTCAGGGTTAATCGTTTTCTCCAGAATATGTTTAATCTCCCTGTTGGAAATCTCAGCTTGCCCACTTATTTGTGAGTGGTTTGGAGTGCTCATCTTATGCGAGATGCCGTATTTCTTCATTAAGTTCACAAATGGCCTATTACAAAAATGTGAGCCTCTATCACTAATGATGGCTTGAGGCGTTCCGAACCGGGAAAGGATGTTTTCTTTTAAAAACTTAATGACCGTCTGATGATCATTGTTCCAGCACGGGATTGCTTCGACCCATTTAGTGACATAGTCTACTGCTAGTAAAATATATAAATTTTCAAAAGATTGGGGGAATGGTCCCACGAAATCGATGCCCTAGCAATCAAATGCTTCAATGATTAGAATGGGGTTCAAAGGCATCATATTTTGACGGGACAATGCTCCCAATTTCTGACAACGCTCACAAGCTTTGCAAAATTCACGAGTGTACTTGAACATAATGGGCCAGTAAAAGCCGCACTGCAGAATTTTAGCTGTGGTCTTTTTAGCAGAAAAGTGACCACCATATGCCCATGCATGATGAAAGGAGATGACACTTTGGTATTCATTGTCTGACACACATCTCCTTAAGATTTGGTCTGGGCAATATTTAAACAAATACAGATCGTCCTAAAAGAATTTGTGTACTTCGGCGAAGAATTTCTTCTTATCTTGCGCAGTCCAATGTGTTGGCGTGAAATCTATGGCAAGATAATTAGAAATATCCGCAAACCAAGGTGAATGAAAGACTTTAAACAATTGTTCGTCAGGGAACATGTCATTTATATGTGTCGTCTCAAGGGAATCAGAGAGATCAAGGCGGGAAAGGTAGTAAGCCACTACATTCTTTACTCCATTTTTATCTTTTATTTCCAAATCAAATTCTTGGAGTAGGAGGATCCATCTTCTCAAGCGGGGCTTAACATCATTCTTAGAAAGAAGATACTTGAGCGCCACATGATCTGTGTAGATGATGATCTTCGATCCTATCAAGTAGGACCTAAGTTTGTTTAAAGCAAATACTACAGTTAAGAGTTTCTTTTCCGTAGTAGAGTAGTTCACTTGAGTACGATTTAAAGTTCTACTTGCTTAGTGTACAACACAGGGCTTCTTCTCTTTTCTCTGGCCTAAAACTGCCCCAAGAGCATAGTCAGACGCATCACAAATAATCTCAAAAGGAAGGTTTCACTCAGGTAGCTGTATGATAGGTGCAGTGGTTAATATGCTCTTGAGCTTAGAAAAAGATTCCTGGCATTGCTCAGTCCACTCGTATGATACATCCTTTTGAAGTAGATTGCACAAAAGACGAGAGATGTGACTAAATTCCTTTATGAATCATCTGTGGATCGCACGTTTCGTATGTTCTTGGGTGGAGGTAAGTTAAAGATAAGATCAATCTTAGCCTTATCTACCTCAATTCTCTTGGATGAGATGATATGTCCAAGGACAATCCCCTTGCAAACTAGGAAATAACACTTCTCCCAATTTAGTACCAAATTTTGTTCCTCACATTGCTTCAGCACACATTTAAGATTTTCCAAACAATCGCTAAAGGATGGTCCAAAGACAGAGAAGTTGTCCATGAAGACCTCTAAATATTACCCCACCATGTCAGAAAAAATATTTATCATGCATTGCTGAAAAGTGGCGGGGGCATTACACAGTCCTAATGGTATCCTTCGATAGGCAAAGGTGCTAAAGGGACATGTGCATGTGGTCTTTTCCTGATCTTCAAGGGCGATCTCTATCTGGTTGTAGCCCGAATATCCGTCAAGGAAACAGTAATAGGAATGACCAGCTAGTCTTTCCAAGATTTGATCAATGAAGGGTAAGGGAAAGTGGTCCTTCCTCGTGACGGTATTCAATTTCCTGTAATCAATGCACATTTTTCAACCAGTAGCAATTCTAGTTGGCATGAGTTCATTATTACCATTGGCTACGATGGTGATTCCGGACTTCTTAGGAACCACCTGAGTTGGACTCACTCATTGACTATCGGATATAGGGTATATGATACCCACATCCAATAACTTAAGAACCTCAACCTTAACTACTTCATGTTTGGATTTAATCTACGTTGTGGTTGCCGGGAGGTATTTGCATTATCCTCTAGATAAATGCAGTGAGTACAAATCAAAGGATCAATTCCCTTGAGATCCACAATCGACCATCCAAGGGCTCCTTTGTGCTTAATGAGAGTAGAGACAAGCATACTCTCCTGTTATGGCTCAAGGTGGGAAGAAATCACCACCGCGTATGTCTCATCTTGACCTAAATAGACATATTTCAAATCAGAGGGCAAAGGTTTTAGGTCAAGCTTCAGTGCCTTGAGGTTAGACGGTAGAGGTACTACATCAGTTTGGGGCAATTCTTCAAATTGTGGCCTCTACCGATTAACTTCAAGTACAGGTACGGTATCAAGCATAACACCCGTCTCCCTAATCATATCATCATCTAAATCATCGGAGTGGGCCAAGCACGTCTCTAAAGAGTTAGAGGACAAGGTCGTCAGAGTTTTATCCTCCACGAAAGAATCAATCAAGTTAATATCGTGGGCATCGTCATCATCCTCTACCTGTTTGCTCATAATGAAAAACATATTGAGCTCCAATGTCATATTCCTGAAAGACAAATTCATGATTCCATTCCTACAATTAATGATTGCATTTGATGCAGCAAGGAATGGGCGACCAAGGATGACGGGAATTTGAGTGCTTGTGTCCACGATGGGTTGAGTATCCAGGACGATAAAATCTACTGGGTAGTAGAATTTGTCAACCTGGACCAACACATCCTCAATTATCCCTCTAGGTACATGAACTGAGCGATCGACAAGTTGTAATGTAGTCCGAGTGGGTTTTAATTCACCTAGACCCAGTTCGTATACCGAGCATGGGATCGGATTTACACTCGCTCCTAAATCAAGAAGTGCGTGCTCAATCTGGTAATTCCCAATTATACAAGCAATAGTTGGGCTACTAGGATCTTTGTACTTCTGTGGCACATCTTGCTTTAAGATGACACTCACTTTCTCTGTTAAAAAGATTTTCTTTTGAATACTTTGATGTCTTTTGGTCGTACACAAGTCTTTCAGAAATTTGACATATGAAAGTATTTGTTTTACGACATCTAGTAGAGGAATGTTAACCTTCACTTATTTCAGTACCTCTAGAATGTCCTGAGAGTTAGAAAGAGGTTTTGGTGCAATCAACCGTTGGGGGAGTGGAGCAGCTGGTTTGCTTTGAAGTTCTAGTTCTACCTCATGTAGAGCATCGCTACGTCTATCAATCTCATCTACATCCGGGTCCTTAGGCTTTTCAGCCCTTACCGGAATAGATTTGTCAATTATCTTCTCACTCCTAAGAGTGGTGATAGACTTAGCTTGCTCCATTGAATTTGAAGAACTTGGTTCACTAACTCCGTATTGCGGTTTAGAATTAGGGATATGTTGGGTTGGAAGCATCCCTTTCTTCATAACCGTAACACTTGAGTCTATCTTTTGTATAGCCTTTGTGAGTTCTTGTAAGGCTTGAAGAGTACTTTGCCGGATGAGCTCTTGAGGATTTTGAACCACTTCCTCTCGAGGTTTCCCTTGAGATGTAACATATTGTCCATTCCTCCAACTGAAATTTGGATGATTTCTCCAGCTGGAGTTGTATGTATTCAAAGTGAGTCCTTTGAAAGACCTTTGATAGTTGTTTACGGCATTTGATTACTCATTCAATATTTCTTGAAATGCAAGTATTGTTGGGCAATTTTCAGTTGTATGAATGTTGCAAGTACAAATACCGCAGACAACTTCCTTATCCTTCCTAAGTTCTATGGCCCCAAGTTTCCTTGTGAGACTGGCCACTTTAGCGTTGATATCATCTTCCTCTTTCAAGAGATATATTCCACCTCTCTCCTTTGATTGGGTGGGCTTAGATGTGATACTCGTTCTTGGGGAGATGTCCCATGATTGTGCGGTTTCGGCAAGTTTATCAAAGTAATCCCACACTTCATCGACATTTTTGTTCAGGAATTCCCCATTGCACATCGTCTCAACAAATTGGCGCATGGAAGATATCAGTCCTTCATGGAAAAAATTTGTTATGCGCCGCGTTTCAAAATCGTGTTGTGGGCATGAACTGACAAGATCCTTGAACCGCTCCCAACATTGGAAGAATGTTTCATCTTCCCTTTGAGCGAAGTTCATGATCGACTTTTTGATGGTGTTCGTTTCATGATATGGAAAAAATTTCTTTATGAACTCCCTTGTCATGTCATTCCATCTGCCAATAAATCGTGGACGTAATGAATGTAACCACATCTTAGCTTTTTCTTTCGAGGAGAAAGGAAAGTTTCAATCGGATTGTGTCTTCAGACACATTAGGAAAGTATAAAGTGGCTATGATCTCATCAAACTCTTTCAAGTGTAAATATAGATTTTCAGATTTAAGCCCAAGGAACTTTGGAAGGAGTTGGATCACTCCTGGCTCAATATCTATGTTTCTTGTGTTTTCTGGAAAAACCATACAGGAAGGGGTGCTCACCCTCGCCGGTTGTAGATAGTCTCGTAAAGTACGAGGCGGGGGTGCTCGATACACCTCATTCTCATCCTGGATTTCCTCAAAAATAGGTTGAGGATTTGGAGGTTGATTGGCCGGTTGATTGGCAGCCATACCTTTAATTAACTCTGTGAATCAAGTAGTGTCTAATCCGGTGATGGGTACATAACCCCTCAACCAATCCTCCTTCACTCAAGAGACGTCGAGTGTTATCATGGAACCGCTTGGGCATGAAACACTCTCAGTCCTCAATTTCAGAATATAACTTAACCTAAAAAGGAAAGAGGGAAACAGAAATCTAGAAATAGAAAGAAGTTACCAAATTAGAAGTTTCTATATCGGGATCCTGCAAAAGAAAAAGGAAAGTAAATTAGTTTCTAAAAATAGAAATAGAAAGATGAGTTAGTTTCTAAAACTAAAAAAAAAAAAAAAGTTTCTAAGAAAGCAACCTAGTTTCTAAAAATAAATTAGGAAAGTTCTATCCTAGAATTAGAAAGTAAGTTTCTAAAATTAATTCAGAAAAAACCCTAACCTAAAAATAGAAAGTAAAGAAATCCTAATCTTAACCTAATTCCAAAACTAGTCAATCTCAGAAAAACGCAACCGTTAGTCCCTGGCAATGGCGCCAAAAACTTGTTCACAACCCCAAGTGTAGGGTTACGATGTAGTAATAATCTCAGTAAGACCGGGGTCGAATCCACAGGGACTAATCTTGTGTGTATTCTAAAAGCAACTAGAAGAAGATGTGAATTTAAATATGAAATTGTAGAGAGAGTAAGTGTGAATTGTTTAATTAAAACTTGTAAATTCAAAGGTGGGAACTAGGGTTTCCAAGGATCCACTTGCAGCAATCAAGGTGATTCCTTACTTTATTCAAGTAACACAATTGGAATTGGAGTCCTATCCTATCCAATTGGAAGATATAGTAATTAAGATCAAATCTGAACTTCCTTTGACCTAATTCTTAAAAGAGGAGAATTATGATAATTGACAGGGATTCCATCACCAAACCATGCCCATGAGACGATGGCAAACAACATGATTTACTAGTCCCATAATCTCAAAACAAGGAAAGAAGATACTCAAAGCTATTGCAGATCTACTGTAATTTAAGTCACAATAAATCGTTAAAAACTGAAAGTATTCCTTAAATATCAAACTAGAATCAAAGTAAGTTCAACATAAACATGAATCAAAGCAATAAAAACATCCCATCACGCTACAAGCTTCACCTCTTAGCCCTAGCTAAGAGGTTTAGCCAACCATAAACATGATTGGAACCAAAACCCTAGAAGAAAGTAAGAAAAACTAAGGAAGAAAGGAAAAAACGCTTGGCAACGGCTCTCCACCCTCGTGCTTTGCTCCTCCAAACCCTAGATTTATCCTAGGAGTGCCTTGGGGACTCCTATTTATAGTTGAGCAACACTTCCTTTCGCACCGACTTGAAAAAATCCGAAAACTGCCTCAAATTTATGCACTCCATGTAATTCTGCGTAATTTTGCGCGAATCGTTCGATGACATCGAACTGGCTTCAATGTCATTGAATGTGCCTTTTATACGTGTTTTTTCCGCTCTTTTGTAACTTCATCTGGACTCCGCAACCTTCTATGTCATCGAACCTACTTTTTATGTCATCGAAAAGGCCTTCGATGTCATCGAATATTGTTTGAGGAATCGATAATGCGTCCAAAATAGTCCAACGAGTTTTGTCGAAAATCCACAGAAAATTCGGTGTCATCGAACTGACTTCGATGTCATTGAGCAAGGCTTCGAGTCATCGAGCAAGTCATCAAAAAACGTATTTAATTTGTCCAGCGACCAACTTGATTTCCATTCATAAATTCGATGTCATCGACCCGTGTTTGATGTCATCGAATGGTAGTTTCGATGGCATCGAACGGTGATCGATGACACAATCAATGTGAATTCTGCACTTGTTCTTTCGACTTCTTTCCTTCTCCACTTGGTTTTCTTGAATCTTGGGACCTTGAAATCTTCAATCTTCGTCTCCTAAGATCCATTCTTTGCCTTGGTAATCTTTGAGCATCAAATCCATGCTTTTAGCACCTTTTCCAATCCAAGTTCTTGAATTCACCTTGCAACACAAACATGAGTAAAATAGGACATTAAGTAGTATCATGTTCATAAAACTAAGGTAATAATGGGGGATAATATGCAATATTTGACCCTCAACATCCATCCACAATTAGGCCTTGGATTTGGATGGCTTGGATTGGCATGCATGTATGCAATTCATACCGTAGATGACCTGCGATGATTATTTAGTAAATTGTGTCAAGCACACATTGTAGTCTAGCCCTTCAATTTGTTTCATTTATTTATGATGAAATATGAGGCTGTCAACACCCACCCATTGGTGGATCATGTCCTTACAAGGAGTTTTTGTATGTGGTTCATTAAATAGATATGGTTCTTCTTTCTTTTTTTCTTTTTTAAGGTTTCTTTCTGATGATTTTGTTTTGCAGATGTGTGTGAGGGTGGAAAGTATTATTGAACATTATATGCTATCTTTGTAGTAGAGGTTTCTTACCATTTCTTTTTTCTTTGTTGTTGGTGTTGTTGAAAGTCACATTTTTTTTCCTAAATGATTTATCGAAATGGATTTCTTTTACTCTTCTCCAAAAAGAGTTTTATCATGTCTTGAAACTAGTGGTTTCTCATTTTTCCTACAAGCGTCATTTCATCCTCAGTTCTCAATTTTCTTTTGTTTTTAAAGAAGGTGCCACCTTGGAGAAAGGGATTGTATAGAGAATTCTCTCTCCTCACACCCTAGTGAACTTAAAAGATTGGTGTCCTGAGGGAGCACCAAAGCACACACACAGACTTGTAAATGAGACTTCATGTACATATAAAGTCCTAAACACTCAGATGCATATACATATGCACTCTCCTACAATTTGCATACACGCATTTTCCATTTTGGGGTTTGAAATAGTAGAGAAGCGTACAATTTTAATTCACAAAATGGAAAATGTGGGTTCACAAGTCAATTGAGGCAGGTTTAATTGTAACTAGTTGCTTCCTTTTAAGTAACTTACACTGGAGAGTTTATCAATGAGAAAAACCATTGTAAACTTAGTTATTTTTCTCTAGGATGATCCAAGCACAAACGCAGGACGAGGCTCAAATTTGACAGAGGACGGTCATGTAGAGTGTGATGCTAGTATCATGGATGGTTGTTCAGGAGCATTTGGAGCTGTTGGTGTAGTACAAGGTATTTTTATTGGCAGATCACATATTTCACGATTTTAGTAAGATAATCCAGTTGAGATAGTTGAGTGTATTCTAGCTTTGGTGCGAGATAGTAGGATAATCCAAAACCAAGTTGGCTTTTTTCTGGGTCAACTCAATTTTGGTGGAGAAATAACCAACTTGCCCCTCAAAAAGTGTACATCATTGCACTGAGTTGGAACCATTCTGATGTAGTCTGTGTTTTCAGTCTTGGGCCAGTTGCCTCCTAAACTGAGTTATGATTCTGTGGCTGATGCTACTGTGAAAGTACTGAATATCCATTTCTTCACTGTAGACCAGGCGTGCGGAATCCCATCAAAATTGCTGCTTGCTTGGCGAAGGAACAAATGATGGGACCTTCTTTGCTTGGGCGAATACCTCCGATGTAATGATTACTAGCACTGTCTTTCCTTTTTCCTGATCAATACCACTATCATTATCACTATTCTTGATTTCAAAAAAAGAAAAGAATACTGAATTTATGTAACAAGGACAATGCATTTTACTTAGAAATCTTCATGCTGGATGCTTATGATGGGCACCATCGATATAACTATTTCAGGAAGTTTTTATTTGATCTTTCCTTGTTTGTTGGTGTTGCTTGTGTGGTTTTAATGCGTTTCAAATTATTTTTTCTTGTTTACTGTTGTTAGTTTTGTAATTTTAATTTTCTTGATGCATTGTCTCAAGGAAATTGTTCCCACTTGCTTATCTTCCTACCTAGTGCCTAGAGAAGCTAACATGGTTGTTGATAGCCCTGAAAAAGGAAAGGTTTTCTCATTCTTGTTTATGCGTGTGATTCTCCTGTCCATTTCCTTGATCTTTTTATTGCAATTATCTTCCTTTTTTCTATGAAGTGATTTTCTTGATGATAGAAACAATGATATCGTGTGCTTCCATGAACTGATTGTTATATGAACCTCCCTTTCATATAATTATATCTATATGACATGTTGGCTTTTAATTTTTAAAGGGCTGGATCATTTGGTGCCTTATGTATGTAACCTCAACATGTCTCAATGTTCTTGTTACATGGGTCCTAGTAATTTGAAATGGCAATGTTGTGTTGCTAATCAGTTAAATGGTTGTCTGATCTCATGTTCTTTTTATGTTGTGTTATTTGCATGACTTGTTCATTGTCATTCCCTTTTGATGATCATCTGAAAGTAGAACTCACACCTTCTCGTCATTGGTTGGCCTCTATTATTCAAATGCATGAATTTCGTTAGTTCGTTCAGCAACATATTAAAAGCTACAGTAGGTTGCTTGTTCTTAACTTGTCATTAGAAAGCGGCCTAAATTTGAAGCCTTTTCTTCAGTGGTCTACCTGTGCTTTCGGACTTGGATCCAGCTTTAATTTGAGATAGATGCCTCCCTGCCTATATATTAAGAGAACCGCGTTGCGATTCTATATAGTTTCGACTATTAAAGACACTGAAGACAGTTTCTTTCCATCAATTACTGAAGGCATGCTATTCTATTTTCCAGCTTCTTGGTTGGCGAAGGTGCACGGAAATGGGCAGAATCTAAGAGTATCATTTTGCCAGAAACAATGTCGGAGGTTCATGAGGTAATATTTCTAATTTTGCACAATTATTCTTCTGGTTTAGTGCTGTTGTCATCCACCAGTTCCTGTTATTCTTTGTTCTTGTATTTGAACTAGTGAAAATAGTGCTTGTTAAGTTGTATCTGTATATATATTTTTGATGATTCAAAAAAATAAGAAAAGAAAAGCTGTATTTATATAGATCTTTGGCCTGAAAAACCTTTTTCTTTTTTATGCATACACGAGAAGTGGCTGGTTACAGAGAAGGCAAAAGCACAATGGTTGAAATACAAAGCAATGCTTGATGAGGCCAAAGGAAGGGGTGGATCTTCTACCAAGGAACTTTCTTCAACTCCTAGACCAGGTTCCATGTTGCAAGCACAATCAAGTATTATTTCTTTTCCCATTTGGTTATGAAAATAATAACTCCAAATGAATCATCATCATTTTCTATCCTCTTATTCGTCTATTCAGTAAGTTTTTGCTTATTTGGGTTGGTGAATTTAGAAATATTGGGTACTTCTTTTTTTTTTTTTTTATTTAAAAAAATTATTATTTAACAGCACTGCAATTTTATTAATAGAAAAAAAGAGGCGAAGATGAGGAATCAACGGCCCAGGATCTCCTAAATTAAGACCGAAAAGAATCAAGAGATACTCAGATACAAGTTACAACAAACATGCTTGCAAAAGGCTTGAGAATTGAAATCTAAGTCCATGCAAAGTCATGTCCAGTCGTTGGGGGTTACAATAATGATGTAAAAACATCTATAAATGCGCTTGGCCCAATTGCCCACAAACCTGCTAGGAGAGAGAGATGCCACAACTCTTCCTCTATGCCTGATGCCACCACTATGTCATGTAAGGAAGAAGGAACCAATCAAATGTGGCATCACCTGAGAGCATTGGAAGACCTCAAAAAATCTTCTCCACAACCTTAGCAAAGATACAATACATGGACAAGTGATCAAACAACTCCACATCTCTCAAGCACATAATACATGTTGGAACGTCCAAACCAAACCAGCCTTTTGGACGGTCTAGATTCATCCAGTTCCATCCATTCTCCTTGGTATTTTTCAGATTTGTCCAAATTCATCTAGATGCATTTCTTGGCAGCTAAGAATGGAGGCCGTTGGTTTTCCAATGCTTTGAAAATAGGTTCATTTTTATTTATTTATTTATTATTATTATTATTATTATTATTTGTAAAAAGTAGTTAATGTAATGCCCTTGTCTCACATAGACTCTTCTAAAATGAGGGCATTTTGGTCTTTTTACATGGTAGCAAATCTCTATATAAAAGGCTGTGGTGTCGCATGTTGTAAGTAGTTAGATAATTCAATACATATAGTTTTTAATATTCCATTTCTCTTTGTGGTGTGTGTATGATCCGAAGGCTTAGTAAAGCCAATCTTCTGACCAACAAACTGGTATCAAAGCCGGGTTTGTTGAAAGATGGTTACTATAATCCAGTCACAAATTCTGAAGTTGTCTAAGGACAAGTATGAAAATTGGTGCATCTAAATGAAGGCTTTGTTTGGGTTAGAATATATATGAGAGATTGTCATCGACAGGTATATAGAGCCCATTACGGAGTAAGAAGCCGCCTATCTGCCGAGCAAAAGGCCGCCCTCAAAGATCAAAGGAAGAAGGACAAGAAGGCTCTGTTTCTTGTCTATCAAGGGTTGGATGATTTAACCTTTGAGCAGATTGCCGAAGAAACATCAAGCAAGCAAGCATGAGAGATCCTAAGCACCATATTTAAAGGCTTCAATCGTGTAAAATGGGTTTAGCTACAAATACTCAGAGCCGAGTTCGAGGCCGCACACATGAAGGAATGCGAGACCATTTTTTATTATTTTTTAAGATTGCTTGTAATTGTTAATAACTTAAAAAGAAATGGTGAAAAGATTGATGACATTTGTGTCATTGAAAAAATGCTTCAATCCCTCACAACCAAATTTGAGCATGTGGTCGTGGCCATCAAAGAATCAAAAGACTAGGAAAAACTCTCCATTGAGGAGTTGATGTGATCGTTGTAAGTTCATAAGTAACGAATGCAAAAGAATGTTAGAACAAGCCTTAGAGTTTAAGACGACTCTAAATGAACAAAAGAATGATTATACACAATGTGGGGGCTGTGGCACTCATGTAAGAGGTAGAGGACGTGGATATCATTCAAGCCATCTACAAAATTAACAAAAGTTCACCAATTTTCGTGGAAGAGGAAATGGTAAAGGCCGGTCCATGCGTGATCGTAGAAATATAAAGAACGTTCAATGCTACAATTGCAAGAAATTCGGCCACTATGCATTTGAGTGTTGGAACAAAGTGGATCAAGATAAACAATCCAACTATGTCGAATCATCACATCATAAAAACGAAGACTCCACACTTCTCCTTGTACAAGAAACGGCATGTGAACAACCTGATGTATGATATCTTGACGCTGGTGCAAGCAATCACATGTATGTCCACAAAGAACTGTTCGTTGAACTCGTAAAAGGAATTCAAGGTAATGTGAGCTTTGGTGATTCATTTATAGTTCT
This sequence comes from Magnolia sinica, assembly GCF_029962835.1. Classification (NCBI taxonomy): domain Eukaryota; kingdom Viridiplantae; phylum Streptophyta; class Magnoliopsida; order Magnoliales; family Magnoliaceae; genus Magnolia; species Magnolia sinica. The sequence goes on from NC_080586.1 coordinate 78,356,571, forward strand.
AGTGAAATAAAAGGTAAAATTAAAATCTATCAAAACAATTGTGTGTTAAATTACATCTCTAATGTGTATTATGTGCCCAACATAAAAAGTAATATCCTCAGTATTGGACAACTTTTCGAAAAGAGGTACGTCATACATATGGAGAACTATTTTCTTTCTATAAGAGATGCACACGGGAGACTGATTGCTCAAGTCCAAATGGGGAATAGTCGAATATTTTCGCTCCATATTAACATAAGACTTGAAAGTGCCTCTATGAACCTATGAATGATGATTCATGGAGATGACATCTTCGCTTTGGGCATCTTCATTTCAATGGCCTTAAAGTATTGTCCTCATCAAGCATGGTACATGACTTGTCTGCTATTGAAGCTGTAGAACATGTGTGTGAGGCATGTACACTTGGTAAACAACAAATGGACTCTTTTCCAAGTGGAGTTTCTCGAAGAGCAAAGGAACCATTGTAGTTGGTTCACGCTGATATTTGTGGCCCACTTGAGACACCCTCTTTTGGAGGTAATAAATACTTCATTACCTTCATTGACAATTTTAGTAGAAAGCTGTGGGCATATTGAATCAAAGAGAAATCGGCCGCCTTCAGTATTTTTAAAAGTTCCAAAGCTCGTGTTGAAGTTGAAAGTGACTACAAAATCAAAGTTCTTAGATCTGACAGAGGTGGGGAGTATACCTCGAATGCATTTCAAGACTATTGCAGGGAACAAGGCATCAAATAACAACACACTGTAGTTTACATGCCCCAAAAGAATGGAATTATGGAACGAAAAAACTGCACCATTCTCGACATGACAAGGACCATGTTGAAAGAGAAAGGCCTGCCAAAGAGTTTCTGGGTAGAGGCAGTTGCATGTACTGCCTACTTGCTCAATTGGTGCCCTACCAAGAGTGTCAAGTACATGACACCATAAGAGGCATGGAGTGGCTACAAACTGAGTGTGGCACACGTAAGAATCTTTGGGCGTGTCGCCTATGCTCAAGTTCTAGAGGCAAGAAGGAAGAAGCTCGACGATTGTGGTGGGAAATGTATCTTCATCGGATATAGTGAAGAATCCAACGCCTACAAGCTCTACAATCTACTAACCAATAAAGTAGTGATGAGTAAAGATCTAATCTTCAGCGAGGAAGAAGCATGAAAATGTAATGAAGAAGGAATGACGAAAGAAAATTAAATCGAGGTAAAAGAACATGAAAGCCAGGAGTAGACCATTGCAACACCCACTCGAGCTGGTTCACCAGCAATGCGCAAAAGTCTAGGAGTACATTCCATCTCTCCTGGAAGTACATCAATTCAAAATTCTGCCAGCACTTCTTTACCAACTCTCCTTCACCCATGGCTCCTATCAAAATGAGGAGTTTAAGTGATATCCATGAGTAAATAGAAGAGGTCAATCTGTTCTGCCTATATGTAAACCATGAGCATCCTACATTTCAAGAAGTCGTAAAAGAAGAATGCTGGAGAACTGAAGAAGAGATTCATGCCATAAAAAGAATCATACATGGGAGTTGACTACTATTCCCAAAGGCTAAATGAGTATTGGTGTCAAATGGGTGTACAAGATTAAATGTACAACCGATGGTGAGATTGATCGCTACAAGGCAAGGCTCGTGGCAAAAGTCTACAAACAAAGTAGACTATGAAGAATTTTCTTTGTTGGAAAAGAGTTCCTTTGTTGCTTATCAAGTGTGCATATGTCACACACATGTTCTAGAGCTTAAATAGCAGGCAAGCCATGTACCATGCTTGATGAGGATAATAGTTTAAGGCCACTGAAATGGAGAAGCCCAAAGTGAAGATGCCATATCCATAAATAATCCTTCATAGGTCCATAGAGGCACTTTTCAAGTCATGTGTTAATATGGAGTGGAAACATCCGATTCTTTGGCATTTGGACTTGAGCAATCAATATCCCGCGTGTATCTCTTATATAAAGAGAATAGTTCTCCATATGTATAACGTACCTTTTTTTCGAGGAGTTATCTAATATTGAGGATATTACTTTTCATGTTGGGCATATAATACATATTAGAGATGTAATTTGACACACCATTTTTTGATAGATTTTAATTTTACCTTTTTCTTTCACTGAGACTTTAGATGAATTGCTAAAACTCACATTGCCTTGAGTTCTTTCTGTGAGTTCAACGAACAGTTCTTTATTGCCACACATGTGATTGCTTGCACCAGTGTCGAGATACCATATGTCAAGTTGTTCACATGCCTTTTCTTGTACAGGGAGAAGTGTGGAGTCTTCATTTTTATGATGTGATGCTTCGGTATAGTTGGATTGTTCATCTTGATCCACTTTGTTCCAATACTCAGATGCATAGTAGCCAAATTTCTTGCAATTATGGAATTGAATATTCTTTGTGTTTCCACAACTACACATGGACTGGCCTCTACCATTTCCTCTTCCACGAAAATTGGTGAACTTTTGTTGATTTCGTAAATGGCTTGAATGATATCCATGCCCTCTGCCTCCTACACGAGTGCTATGGCCCCCAGGTTTTGTATGACCATTCTTTTGTTCATTTAGAGTCATCTTAGACTTTAAGGCTTGTTCTAGCATCATAGATCTGATATTCTTTTGCATTCGTTGCTCATGAACTTGCAACGATTCTATCAACTCCTAAATGAAGAGTTTTTCCAAGTCATTTGATTATTCGATAGCCACAATCACATGCTCGAATTTGGTTGTAAGAGATCGAAGTACTTTTTCAATGACACAAATGTCATCAATCTTTTTACCATTTCTTTTTAAGTTATTAACAATTACAAACAATTTTGAAAAAAAATAAAAAATGGTCTCATATTCCTTCACATGTGCGGCCTCGAACTCGGCTCTGAGTGTTTATAGCCGACCCTCTTTACACAATTGATGCCTTTGAATATGGTGCTTAGGGTCTCCCATGCTTGTTTGCTTGATGTTGTTTTGACAATCCACTCAAAGGTTGTATCATCTATAGACAAGAAACATAGCCTTCTTGTCCTTCTTCCTTTGATCTTTTAGGGCGGTCTTTTGCTCAGTGGAGTAGGCGGGTTCTTGCTCCGTAGTGGGTTCTACGTACTCTTCAGTGACGAGCTCCCATTGATATTGTGACCCGAAAAAAGCTTTTATCTGTATGCACCAATTTTCGTAGTTGTCTTTAGACAACTTTGAAATTTGTGGCTGGATTGTGGTGGCCATCTTTCAAAAAACCAAGCTATGAAGAAGTCTTCTCTCCTGTTGGATTGTTCATGTAATTTGAAAAGAATCATGTAAAAGAATGAAGAGTATTATGTATACATTTGGCACTTCAATACAATTTGGAAGCATTTCTTTCTTAATCTAGGATAAGAAAATGTAAAAGAATGAAGAGTGTTATGTATTACAGATAGATAGGAAAGAAAGTATTGAATAGAAAGGCGAGTAAAGTGGATTTATGTTTGCTTGGTAACATCTAATGAGTTTTAAATCCAGCCCCGGACTCGGTCAGTAGGTAGGTTAACCCCAGACTCAGTGGGTCAACCAGGTGGGTCAAGAACATGAATGTTGATTGGGTCATGGTTTATACTCTTTAGTGTTGATTAAATTGTGATTTAAATTTATAATTAGAATGTAAGACAAAATTTGACTGATGTAAGCGAATGTGCATGATATAATACTGTGTATGGGTCTATAGTAATAACATTCATCATTTTATTCATAAATTACAATATAAATTCATAGATAAAACTATATTTCACATACCTAGTGCATGTGCTAAACTAACCTACATTATCATACCATGTATTGGAGGAAGTTGCATACTGCATACCCATTCCCTTTCCATGCACTAGAGCGACCCGCGATCCAGGTGACCTCGGTTTTTCCCAAATACTGGGCAAATAAGGTTTTCATTCAACTTGATTTGGCTGAGTCACAAGTTGACCAACTGGTGTTTCAAATGACTGTGGAAATGAAAGAGAAAGCGAGGAGTTACTTGCAGTCAAGTTCACTTCCTGGCTCTTCATTTGTATCTTTGTTGGTGTTAGCATCACAGTATGTGCAATTCAAAAATAGGTGGGTAGTACTTATACTGTACTCCATCTCATTTTCTATGCTTTGTTCTTGTGCTGTATTGTTAAGTCTTGATCTTTGACAAATGGAGAGAGTTCACGTTTTCCCTTGTCTCCAGTCATCTTGTTCTCTCTAGATACCAAGTTTACACAGCATGGGTAGATAGTATATTGGATTTGCCGGCCATCATGTCCTTGTGGTAGGGTCTATTTCCTATCTTACACTTTCTCTTGATAAATGCAAGTCTTACACGTGAATATCCTTTATACACCTTAACTTGGATAGGAGATCAGTTGTGTCCTTATTTCAGTCTGGGAAGCTTAACTATAGGGAAAATTTCTTTCTAGAGCTGTGTATTCCATTCCAAAATCAGAAGCTCAACCATGTGATCTTGCAGAGGAGACCAGCAATGGGGGCGAGGAGCAATCTGTGAAGGATGGTTCTGAAGAAGATAGGATTATGGATACGGTTGGAGTGATTTGTGTTGATGCTCAAGGACACATAGCATCGGGGGCCTCAAGTGGTGGTATTGCATTGAAGGTTATAGACAAGTTATCGTTTTATGCATTAATTATAATTTCATCCAATATGATTCTGTCATTGTATATTAATCACAATTCAACCATGCTCTTTCAAGTAGCACACATGCATGGGAGATGGTTCATCTGCTCTTTTTTTTTTGAAAGACGACGATTTCATCAGAACACAGGAAAGGGAAACAGGAAGCAGCCCTGAAATGTGACCCTATTGTCACTTCACAATGCCAACAAAACAAAGAAAAGATAAACAATTCTAATACAGCAGCTCGGAAGCATTATCCCCCAAAGATAATTGCCTCCCAATTGGCCTTAAAGAAGCAAGTGAAGCCCCTGAGAATTCTGGGACAGCAAGGGCCGACCACGGAGATGATATAAAGGATAGGGAGCTGATAGATTGAGCTCTGTCTTAAAAAGTCCATGCATTTTTCTCTTTTCAAGTCCCCAAATAATGGCGAATGGGACCATAGTCCAGATGCACTTTCCCCGATTCGAGAATAGGCCACGGTCCCATCCTGCAATAGCGTCACCCAGAGACCTCTCCAAGGCCCAACAGACTCTGAATAGCTTAAAGAATTGATCCCAAATAACTCTCGCACCCTGCTAGTGCAGGAAGAGGTGATCAATAGATTCCTTAGACCTCTTGCACATTTGATCAATAGGTTACTTGTCAGTGGTAACTGGTAAGGATCTTATTGGCAATGGCCATCCATACGAACTCTTGCACTTGGTGCAGAATAGGGACTTTCCAAAATTTAGCACATGGATGGGGAGGTTGGCCAGATTCATTAAGCTTCATGAAAAACAGATTTAGTAGAGAATTGACCATTGGATGCCCACTTCCAATACTTGGTATCTCACTCAATGTGTCAATGGTAGCCTCATAAAGGATACCCATAAGAGCAGCGAAATCTCTAGATTCATCCTTATTCAAATTCCTTTGGAAAGCACTATTCCAAACCCTTGAATCCCCCAAAACTTCATAGCATTCCTCATAGTCATCTCCTTATTGAGTGCAAGGGAGAACAAAGAGGGAAAAGAGTCAGGTAGTGATGAATACCCAACCCATACATCCTTCCAAAACCTTATTCGAAAGCCTGGCAACAAATCTACAACCTTCTCCAATCAGCGTACCCACTCTTTCTAGGATACACCTATCAGCTTGACCTGATCTTCGACCAATGTGACTAATCACTCTCCAAACAGATGATCCAACGGGAAACGGGATTTAACACTTTATAGGGAAACCAGCCACCACCCCCACATGACCATTACTTGTAAGAATAACCTCTATTCATAATGCCTTTGTCTCATCTCCAAATCTCCACCTCCATTTTGCAAGAAATGCACAGTTCTTTTCCTTCAACCTCCCCATCCCAAGGCCCCCTTCCTTCTTCGGCCTTTGAACCACCTCCCAGTTTACGAGACAGAACCTCCACCCCTCTACATGACCTACCCACAGGAAGCCTCTTTGGATTTTATTGATCTTGCTAGCCACCTTAGCCGGCATCTTGAAAAGGGAGAGAGAATAAACCAGAAAAATTAGAGAGAGCTGCTTTAATAAGACATTCTCCTTCCTAATGAGAGGATTTTTTCCACTTGGTTCACCTTTTGGCCATCTGTTCAACAACCAGATCCAAAAAGATATGGCCTTGGTATTTCCCCCTATCGGGAGACCAAGATATTGCATAGGGAGTTGGGAAGACTTGCAACCCAACCTCTCAGCAAACAGGTTCACCTCCCCTTCATCCATAGCCACCCCCACAATGACACTCTTACTCAAATAATCCTCAGGCCTGAGTCGCCTGACACAACTTCAAAGCGACGCAACAGCCCTTTAGGGTTCCTCATTTGACCCCTAGAGGCTTCACAATGAATCAAATTGTCATCTGCAAAAATCACATTGATACACTGTACCTCAAAAATCGCGTGGGTTGGATCATCTTCCCCACCAATTGGAGGACTTTTGATGATTAGATGTGGACGGCGATATCTTGGATACTCAATGGTAAAAGATCCTCCAATCAGTGGCCAGGACCATGGGACTTGTAATTATGGGGCATGATCATCCACAACATGGCTCCCCAGATGCACTTTCCACATCTCATACATGTGTGCCTTGTGTGCACTTGATTGTTGGATCCTTTCATATATTATTTTACTGTTTCCATTTGCTCTCGACCTAGACATATAACTGCTTCTATGGCTTTTAGTTCTTCTGCCTTTGCTTTTCTTACTTAGTTGTTGGCTTTTTATAACTGCTTGCAAAACCTTCTTTTGAAACATTTGCTGTTTTCTGTTGATTTTGGTATATTTCTGAGGTGCTGATTTCTTTTTTTTTTTGGTGGAATATTTCATTTTGATGGTGCCTTCCCATATTTGTTATATTATATTATATTATATTTTTTTAACACTATCATGAGTTTGTGGGATTATATGATGCTCCACTCACAAGAATATGATACTTGGCTTTAACAGCTTGTACAAGCAGGGCTATTGTTGACCTTTGGTCTGTTAGGCCGCACCTCACTGTGGAACGGATGGGGCGATGCCACAAATAACCTCCATGCTAAAATCCTAGTAGTTCACCATATGGAGGGGCCATGGTAGGCTTGTATTCTACTGATAAGAGGCCTAGGATTGGTGGCGAGGACCTTCCAACCGGAGGATTTTGGGGACATGGAATATCCATGATGGGGGAGCAGGATTGGTACTCTTGAGAGTGGAATTCATCCCAACCTTGCTTCATCAAAGGAGATTGCCATCTTTTTTCTGTTTGATCCAACAATAGTATGGGTGGCACAACCTTTTGGTAACCCAAGCCATTGATCTCTTTGGACCCATAATGCAATGTGCATTATTACCTTAAGATCTCCCCTCTTACATGATCCTAGCTTTCCAATGAGAATGCACATTTACAACTTTCTGTCCATATTTAATTGGAGGTCAGTCAGAGTTGATCATCCAATGGGAGAGATTTCCTTGGTATCTCCCATCCATCATATGGGGTCCACAGGAATGATTAGGATCAGATCACCTATAGTGGGCTCCCCATGTACAGTTAATTAGGCCAGCAAACACTTGATTGAACTTTTTGTTTCCTTGGAAACATTAGATACAATAACTGGTAATATCCAAAAGCACAATTTAATGATGCTTCTCTAGAAACGTTGTTCACAACTCTGGACAATTGTGATTCTCCTAGTTGAGTCGTCACTTCCTGTGATGACATGAGGATGAATCCAGTGATTGATTTTATGATATTGCTGGTAAAAATGATATCACTGGAGTTTTGCTTTTTGGATGAGTAAAGGAGATGATCCTTCTTGCCTCTAGATTGGCTCCTCTTCCAGGCTGTTGAAAGCTGAATATAGATGGTAGCTCTTTGGAAAATCTTGTTCATCTAGGATTGTTCCTGTTAAGGGAGGATCATGGTACCATGAAATTATATTTTTCAGGACTGGGAGGAAGTGTCTCTCGAACAAAACCGAGTTGTTGGCTATCAAAATGGGGTTGGAAATCTTCACTAATTAAGTGCACTGGATGCATATGTTGGAAACCAACTCTTGCGATGTGATAGCCTGGGCCTCAAGGAGTCCACCCATCCTCCATGAAATCTTTCCTTTAAGGCATTGATACTATGTTCCTGGAATCTGCATATTAGTGATCATCAAATGCCTAGGGCCGATTCCCATGCTTAGGAAGGCATCCTTCATTCTTCTCTATGTATTGGGAACTTTTAAATGTTTCCTTGATGGATCTTTGTAGCTTTTTGCTTGTGGGTGTTTCTATTAATAAAATTTATTATCGATCAGAAAAGAAATCATTTGCACCTAGTATCTTGTAATGTTCATAAAGAAAATATTGTTGTTAGTGATGCTTTCTTGGTTGTAACGTGTTGGTGTAATTTTTGTTTTTTCTTTTAATAATTAGAGATGTGACATTGGCAAGTTTTTATAGGTTAGTGGGCGTGTTGGATTGGCGGCGATGTATGGCTCTGGATGCTGGGCTTCCTCAAAAGGTCCTTTTGGGGCTCCATTCATGGTCGGCTGCTGTGCTACAGGAGCTGGAGAATACTTGATGAAAGGATTTGCAGCACGCGAATGCTGTGTGTCATCATCGCTGTATGCTCCTAACTTCTAACCTCTACTTATAAACATTTGAGCCAGCTAAGGCTTCTCATGGGAGCAGGATTCCCAATAATCCTTCTTTCGATGAACGGGCTAATGTTGCATGTGTGCAAGATCTTGACCATTCAACAGGTTAACCCTGCCTCGTAAATCCCTTGGGCCAGAAATCAATCTGGTCTGCTTGTCAAATGGGCCACGTGTAAATTGAATGCAGGTTGCTGCTGATTTCTTCAACATGGTCCACCTGATGACTCGATGGCCTGATATTTGGGCCAAAAAATAAAATAAAAATAAACTCTTTGTGCGACCTGATGAACCCCCTTGATCTCTCACATACTTGCCACCCTGCACATGGGGAGAAATGGTAATCCAACTCTCACTAAGAGCCTTTGCATTTGTTTCCTCTTGAAGTCAAGTTGGTTGCTGCTTGCTTTTGCCTTAGTACCTTTGTTGAAGTCCTACACATGATGTTCTAGTACTAGTAGCAAGCTGCATCTGCAACGACAAGGCCTGAGGCTTGAGCCAAGTCAAACTCAGTTGAATGCTCAATCAAGTTTCTTGAGCTTAGAAAGCTTATGCTGCAATCTGCTTTTTTCGTATTTATCGAGCTCAATATTGTTTTCTAAGTGAATTTTCAAGTTCTCAAGTACTTGATTGGGTTGAATTGACTCACTGAGTCCATGCAAATGCCCACTCAAGTTTGTAACATTGGTTTCAAGGACATTGCAAGTGTCCTATGATGCAAAGGAATAATGTTGCTTAACTTCGTCCATCTCTTGATTGAGCGTGTTTGGATCAACTTTTGGATTTGGTTCATTGACAGTTGCAACAGAAAATAACAACAACAACAATAAAATCTGTGGTTACTAGATGCCACAATGGAGAGGCAGATGATATATAAACCTTATGTTTTTATGCATACAACCCTTTCTCTACTTGGTTGTTAGAAAAATAAAGTGTACCATTCTAAAATACCAAAAGTTGAAAGAAAAGTGCTTGTATAATAAAGAGAGGGTGTAATACAGCATCACTGTTGATGCTGCTCCATGGTGCTTTTCATGCTTCCCAATCAAAGTTACACTAAAGCAGAAAAAACATGGTGGTGAACCATGGTGCTTTTCATGCTTCCCAATCAAAGTTACAGTAAAGCAGAAAAAACCATAGTGGCAAGCTTCTTCTTCTTCTTCTTCTTCTTCTTCTTTTTTGTAACAATGTGGTTATTTTCATTGCTGCAGATCACAAGCAGGTCCAGCCTCCGCTTGTATGAAAGTTCTGCGGTCCATTGTCCATGAGAGTGATCATCAAGGTGTGGATAGAGGTTCCGGAGTGTTGCTTGTGCAGGCTGATGCTTTGAAAACGCCGGTGAGCTCCTAAACGTCGCCAACTCTCTCCCTACATGTGACAATCTGGCAAATGTCAGTGAGATTTATCAGCTGGGGCTGACTGTACATATCCCGTGGCCCAAAATCAGGCTGGTCCAGTCATCAATTGTGCTGCATGTGCATGGAAATCGATGGTTAAGAAAGATTGATGAGAGGTTCACATTTAACATTCATGTGGGACCCACATGATTGCTGGACTGGTCCAATCTTCTGACCATGGTGTGTACACAGTGAGGCCTATCTGATGCAAGGGCTGGATATTGCAGTCCTATGTGGGGAGGGTGGGCTTCAGGTTTCTACTATCTCGACCAGCCACGGAAGGTTCCCAATGCTTGAATTCTTTGCTTTTAGGCCTCAGGAAATTCATCCCAGTTGAAAGCAGTAGAGCTCGTTGCTGCCTACTCGTCTTCATCCTTTGGAATAGGTTACTTTGGGAGCTCTATGGATCGACCAAAGGTACCCCATCTTAATGAATTGCACTATTGGGATTATCTGATTTTTTATATTTTTATCTTCAGTTTATATAAGTTTCCTGCATGAGAGATTCCAAGGAGATTCATGTGAAGGAGATCAATAAGGGCCTCTGCAGCATGCGTGCCAATATGGCACAAGTGTGCAAGATCCAGGCCATTTGTTCATGTTTAAGATGAATGGACTGTAAATCATTTCTTTTGGCTCTATATTTCTCATACATGTGCTGCTGACTGAGGGAGTGGTCCAGCCTACAGTATGGATGCCCTTGCCCGGAGTTCAGACTGGTCGGCCCATCACTTGTACTACAAAGTGTACGAAAGAACTGGATGGACAGAAGAAATTTAACTGCTGTCATTATTCATTTTATTTGTATGGCCTGCCCAATGAGAAGACCTGCCCGATTTTTTGGCCCTGTGAATTGACATGGTGGCACCCACCAGATGAATGAGAGAGGGAGGGAATCACACCTGATGAGTCATTTGGTTAATCAAGTGAGAAATTGAATTCTGAAATGTGATATGCAGGTGTCTATTCTTCGAACTTCGAGACCAGTAAACAATGTCAGTGTCGACCATTTCGCAGCACGCATTGATCTCACCACTACTAAATTCGCTCCAGAATAGACCAATATAGTGAACATTTTCTGATTTAGAAGGTAATTTTTCTTTTTTAACAATTCGATCTACAACAGAATGAAAAAGCAGATACTATTTGAAATTGTCATTTCTCCTCAACAAGTCCTCTGTAAAAAGGTCCTACTGTGGAGAACCTCTCACATTTCATTTTAGTTTGTCAAGGGGCGCATATTACAATTATGCCCAACAACAACAAGAAGTAGTGGTGGTGATGGTGATAATGACAATGGTAATGAGGAGAAGGAGAAGCAAGAGGAGGAGAACTCATTGGCTATTTTAAAATTCTTTTTTATTTTATTTTGTCAAAAAACTGTTGACCATGTGTGTGACTTGGATTGAATCACAATGAGTTGTATCAAGTAAAGGAATAAATGAGCACACAATACATGGTGCGTTTACCTCTTTTGATAAGGTTGTGGGTTTGAAACACGGTGACTTTTTAATTTTTGTTAAAAAATTGTTGACTATAGGAGCGACTGGATTGACTCACCACAAGTTGTGTTGAATGAATCATGTCGAGTCAACAAGTATGCAAGCTAACCCAATGAGTTTGTCAATTCAGGAATAACTCCCACAAGTGAGTTTTTTAGTGACTCAGTCGAAAACTAATTGGAATTCATTGTCTACTTATAGTCTTTCTTAAGAAAATTTTAACCATATAGGTGACTTGGTTTGAGTTTGCTACTAATTTTTGTTAAATAATTGATGACCAAACGAGTGGAGATCTACCACTAAAGCTATTTTCCTATTTAGACAATTGATGGAGAAATATAGGGAGAGGAGGAAGGATCTCCAAGAGAAAGCTTATGACAGGGTCCCTAGAGAGTTAATTTGGTGGGTGTTGGGAAAGAAAGGAGTTGTAAGATGACATTGAAATGATTAAGGAAATGTACGAGAAGCAATAACAAATGTGAGGACCGCTGGTGGAAAGATAATGAGTTCCCAATTATTGTAGGCTTGCACAATGGTCGGCATTGAGCCCACACTTTTTCAGATTAATTATGGGTGAGTTAAAGGAGGCATTTGTAGAAAGCAATCCCACGGTGTATGCTTTTTGCAGGTGACATAGTTTTGATTGACAGGATGGAGGAGGGTGTAAACACAAAGCTATATTTATGGAGGGGTGCTTTAGAATCATCATCTAAGCCTTATTCCAATTAATTGGGGCACCTTGGAATTGAAATGGTTTGAAATTAACCAAACTAAAAAAAGTATATGGAGTGCAATTTTAGTGACAATAGGAGTCAAAACAAGGAATTAGTTAAGACAATAGACGAAGAAGTTTCCCAAGATGACCACTTTCAATATCTTGAGTCAATAATTCATGAGAGTGGAGAGTTTGAGAAGGATGTTGCCTATAGAATATAGAATCCATGCTGGGTGGAAGAAACAAAGATGTGTCTTTGAGTTTTATGTGATAGTAGTGTGCCACTCAAGCTGAAAGGGAAAGTTTATAAGATAGCTATAAGACTAGCCATGCTTTATGGGACAAAAATGTTGGGTGGTTAAGGAACAACATGTTCATAGGATAAGTCGGGTCCCTACTCATGGCTTAGTGGTAGACTCACAAGGGTTTCGACAGTAAGGTCATGGGTACAAGACCTATTGTGGTGCGTAAAGGTTTTTTTTTTTTTTTTTTAAAAGGTTCATAGGTTGGATGAGTATAGCTGAAATGAGGATGTTGAGATGGATGAGTGGCAAGACGAGGAAAGAATTAGGAATGAATGCATTCAAGGGAACTTGGGAGTAGCGCCAATATATAATAAGATGAAGAAAAGTAGACAAATGGTTTGGTCATGTGCAATGGAGACCCAAAACTCCGCGGATTAGGAGCGAGTTGGTACAAGTTGAAGCCTCTAAAAGGGTAAGGGGAAGGCCCAAAAGGACATAGGTAGAGCTATTAAGAAAAGAATTAACCTATTTCGAACCAAAGTTATGACCCTTGATAGAGTGGAATCGCATAAGAGGATTCATGTAGCCAACCCCAATTAAGTGGGATAAGGCTTAAATGATGATGATGATTTGTTGACCATACAAGTGACTTGATTCAAGTCACCATGTCTCACATCTAGTAGAGGAATACACAAGCACACAACATATGGTGTGTTTGCTTCCTTGAATAAGGTTGTGAGTTTGAAAACTTATAGGCTATTTTTAGTTTTTGTTAAAAGTTTTGGACCATTCGAGTGACTTAGTTTGAGTCACCATGAGTTCCGTCAAGTTAACCGCGTATGCAAGCTAGCCCGACGAGTTGTATCGATTCAAAACCTAACACCCAAGTGAGTTTTGTAGTGACTCAGTCAAAAACCCATTGAATCAACTTGACTTGGCAGATCTTAGAGCTGAGTTATCAAAGTTTTAGAACTATGGTTCCTGGTAGTATTGATTGTAGTCCTTCAATGAAATATATGGGCATTGGGGTGGACCTTTGAGGAAGAAGGGGGCAAACATTGAGAATTGAGAAGTCAGATCTGCAAAGACTAGGATGGTGACCTAGGTGGTCCTTCTCTGATGGTGTGCTATGTGGCCCTTCATTTCTAGCTTCTGCCTCTCACCAGAGAGGTGCGTTCCTTTCTTTGCCCTGAATCCATCCTTTTCATCCCTGTTTTCCTCCTTTTAAGCCCATCTTTGTGCCTTGGGTAAAGAAAAGAAGCCCTCTGAATCACCAGAATAATCATCAAAGGCTCTTAACCTAACAAGATAAACACCAACCCATGATCCATGTCTTGCTGGGTTTCCACTCCATACATTCTCCAATCAGGATGGTAAGAAGATTGTTGCTCTCTTAGCCCTATCAACTCACAATGCCCTCGCTTTGGCCATGCTCGACCATGGGGCCAAATGTGACAACCTTGTTATTATTGTGCCAAGCCCGGCACACAACCTCTCATCATGCCTTG